>NC_051164.1:75699267-75842527 GCF_013339745.2 Dermacentor silvarum | reverse complement strand
GTGCCTGAGCAAGGCTTTTATGATAGCTCGGTTTGTCGTTGACATTCATAGAATATTTACGGAATATACAAACGAATACCTGTATACAACGAATACCTAATATACAACGAGTACCTGTATAATATAGCTGGCGTGACATCCCATCACCAAATGGATGTAGGCTCAACTCTTTCTGATGCTGTTGCTGTTGCTCCATCAAGTCCATCGGGGTCCTCTTACTTAAATTTTACCATCGGTCATTGGTTTTGCCAGTTGGTACAACTTTCAGATTCTGTAGCCAGTACTAAGGCTGCTTGCCAAATTTCTGTTCATTAACCAAGAGTAAACGTCTAATTTGCTGACAAATATACCACCTGCCATTGCAGGAAATGCAGTCCCTCAGATTCTGATCAGAAGTTCAATGAACCGCTCACTAAATCTGTTTCGCAGAGCAGTAAACAAGTAGAAATAGAAAACTCAAGTCTACATATTCAAGACCTTGCAGCTCTTTACCTGACCCCCCCCCCCCCCCCCCCCCCCCGTTTTATGCAAGAGATAGTCTTTCGAAGATAGGACAGAAGTATCTTAGACCAAGTCATTTTCAGAACAGTAATTTCTTCGTCATATAGGCTCCCTACAGGTATGGCTGTGAAACCACCATTCTTTATTTTTTTGAAAATCTGCTGATTTGAAATGCTTATTTTTTTATTCCCTTGTGACATAATTGTCTAACAAGCAACTTCGCTCATTACTGATCGATGTTCTCATTATTTTTCTTTCATTGGACCGTTTGCGGGCTTGCTTTTTCTAAAGGGCGAAAATATGCAATAAAGCATATAAAGTATCCTACTGGTGCGTGCACGAAGAATGCAAGATTCTCGCAGCAGACGTACCTCTTTCTGGTTGTTGATCATTTTCCTTACTAGATGTCTACCTTGCTGCTTGTGTGCAAGATACTTGTCCCCTTGGTGCAGCTGTCGCATCTCGTTGGAAAGAAATGCTATTATTGCGTAGAGCATTCACGTTTGCTGGATTGCTTGCACTACCACATTTTCCAGACATGTATCTCTGCGTTCAAATTTGAGTTTTTGAGAACTGGACAGCTTTATCGAATTAAAAGGCGTCTTATTGACGTCTGGGGGCAAGCTCAAAAGCGGTGCCCCAAGGAGCTGTTTTATTTCTTTATTTGATATATGACGGAGTTATATTCCTTTGAAGAAGGATGCGCAATCCAGACTTTTTTTTTATGCTTCATGGCAGCTAGGGACATCCTTTTTAACGCCATTCGCTGTCACAATTTCTATACTCTTTGGGTGCAGCAGGGTAATCATCATTTGTCACCATACATTAAACAGAAGTTTTCCTCTTTCTATGTTTTACGGATATCCCTGTTGTATATCAGAGACGACCGTACTGTCCTAGCAAATAACTATAACGATTTCCAAGCTACCTTAGTTCTTCACAGATAAGGAGACACGATCTCTCCTATGCTCTTCGCTACGTGCTTAGTAGCATTCAAGCGGCTAAACTAGGAAGGTTTAGGGGTTAGCATAAACGGGGAACATCTCAGAAACCTGAGGTTTCAAGATGAAATTGTCTAATTCAGCTACGGTGGGGATGACTTGCAACAAATAATTGAGTATACCTCAGAAGACAGTGTGAGAGAATTCGCACCATTGGTATTCAGTGTCTATAATCTGTGAGGGAGTACGTTCAGCTAGATTGAAACCAGCAGAAGTATAAAAATGCAGCGGAGCCCATATGGTTGGCATTATCTAATCATCACCGGCAGCTTACCTGCACAACCATTGCATTTTACCGGCACTCTTAAATGCTATATGGTAGAAACTTTGAGGTTAGCAGAGGATTTCGAGAAGTTAAGAACCGCACAACGAGCGATGAAAAAAAAAATGTTAGAGAGAGGTTGAGAGACGTTAAGTGTGTGGATTAGAGAGCAAACGAGAATAGCAGATGTCTTAATTGAGATTAAGAGAAAGTGAAATTAAGACACGAAGAGGTTGTAGGGTTATGGAATGAGTAGTGCAGATAACCGATGGTCTATTAGAGTTGCATAATGAGTTGCAAGTGTAGGGAAGCGCCAGTCGAGCATTTCAGGGAACCACGTGGTGTGATGAAATTCCGAATTTTGCAGGTATAGCACAGCTGGTGCGAGAGGGGTAATTGCACATCGATGGGAGAGGCTTTCGTCCTGCAGTGGACATATAATTGGCTGATGATGACGATAAGGTAATGAGTAATTTCAAAATCGATGCTCCGCGTTTCTTTCTTTTCCGTGCTCACCCACAAACATGCTGGCGTGGACCTTGTTGCATGACGGGATGTGACAGCGTGTCGAAAATTGGAAAATAAGTATCACCGACTGCAAGCAAGAAAGACAGAACGAAACACGCCAGCACGCGCTGAGAGACGGCGAGGAAATGGATAATGATAACCCGGTGGTTTTCCGAGGATTTATTGCCGCTTCCGGCATCTGTCATACTCCTCATGTCTCGAAGCTGACTGGGTCCCGCCCCTTCCTCTCCCCCTTCCCCACTACGGTGTTTCCATTTCCTGTGTTTCCTTGCCTTTCAACCTCGGCTTTCGTTTGCCAACGGTTCGATTCGCGGTGCGGCGAATGTAGGGCCGGCGCAGGTGGATACGGTTTTGCGCGCCCGCAGCGCCATCTCGTATCTGCGCAGGGCACTCCATGGCAAGCTCTCTTCGCGTGGTATTTCCCTTCGGCGAGATGGCGGTGGTGGGACTGGGAGCGCTGCTTCCCTTGCCTAAAGTTCAATGGTTATGCGTTCAATCTGTTCCCTCGGTCTTACGGAGAATGTTACGCCCGAGATACCTGATCTCTCCAGTGGCATTGTGTATCAAGCTCAGTTTATCGCCCCAAAGTCGAAACAATGTTATACATCAAAGAAAATTAAAAGTTGTTCACATTTATTTCTGGATAAGGAGGGTATATACGTACAAAGAAAAAATAAAAACTTATAATGGGGAGTAAAAATAATCAGTGTGATAATGACTTATTTACTGATTGGTTTGTTGAACTGTCCTCAAGTTGAAGGCCCTTCCAGCGTATCAAAAACACAACTTGGGCTTTGTGTTAGGTTACAACCCTTACGTCCTAATTTCGAAGTGTTCAGATTCAACTTATAAAATATGACACGTAATCGGGCTTTCGGGGTTTCAGAACGGTATTCTGGTCTACCGTCAGGTGCATACTTTCCTGCCTGGTAAAGCGGAACCGACGTATTTTCACGCAGGGTGACAACACGCCGGCATAGAACGAAAAAAAAAAAAAAAGTGGGTTGCCGCTTACTGGCGACTCGGAAATTAACGCTGCATTACGTTGCACTCACAAAGGATAAGAAAAATTTGACCTTTTTGGCAATCCACGCCGCTATTTTTGCATACTGCGGCAAGCAATGGGGTCGCCTCGCGCTGTCATTCAATCAATAATCGCACGATGAACTACAGCTGTTCATCGTACCTTCGGTGCTTAGAATATGCAAAATTCGTCACGTGCATGGCGAAACGTGTACTTCAGCTTCACCGGATGCTTGATCCTAATTGACGTTGTCTGTGAAAGATTGCGACCGGCCACCACTATATATTTCATCTCCTACTTCGAAGACGCTTCAAATAATCCGCAGTTTCAACGTTTATTTATTATCTCATATGTTTGTAAGTTATACCTTTTTTTTCTTGCTAATCTAACACCCAGCAGTACGCACACGCCTTCTGATGTTCTCAATATGCCAAGAAGGTGGCGTCCGCCTCGGGCTCAAGCTCTGAATGACTCGACTGGCGACTTATCAACTTTACCAACACAGCTTTAATCGTTCTTGATGCCGATGTAGTCCTGTGTATTTACTTTTTCGAACGATAACGACTGCATTTGATGAACGAGGCATCTGGGACGAAATAATTGAGACAGAAACCATCTCAGGATGACTGTTTACGCTAATTCGATTAGCATTGAAGCAGTGCAGCGACGCACTGTGTCGTCACCACCGAAACGCGTCACGTGTGACGCGTGAACTCCATCCGGGCTCCTTTCTCGCGCTTCTATCTAGCGCTACTACCCCAAGTAAAGCGTGCAAGTAATGCCCGCCTCTTCGAGTAGACTAGCTCAAGGACTATACAATCGTGCTATCTACCACGGGGGACGTTTTGAAATTTCAAACACCGGTTATATTAGCAGAGTTCATATCACCAATTCTCGCCTTGCGTAAATTAAGCGCTTTAAGTACCACCGTTCATATTGTCATAGATTCTCTAGAGTGTCTGTTCGGCCCCTCCCGCGTCTAATAACTCTCCTGTATTACGTCTATACCTTTCGCTAGTCCCTGGTGATTTGCAATGTATTCCGATTAATTTATGCTGCCTGGCCGCAAGGGTTTGATTCTGAATGAGACGGAGGACTCGCTAGCCAAGGCATCCCTTAACGGCTGGCGTGCGTAGTGGCTTTGGCGTCGCGCGGCTAAGCACGAGGTCGTGGGATCGAATCCCGGCCTCGGCGGCCACATTTCGGCGGCAGCGTAATGCAATAACACCAATGTACAGCGTATTGAATGCTGGTTAAATCCCAGGTGGTTAAAATTAATCCGGAGTCCTCCAATATGGCCCGCATCATAATTGTATTCTGGTTTTGGCATGTAATACGCCAGAAATTCGTTTTTTAGGTGACCTAATGGGCCCTGTTATTTCTGTGATACCATTCTCTGCTTATATCACTGCGGTTAGATTTGCGCGCGTACTGTTCAGAAAGTCTTGTCTAACACTACGTTAACAGCTCCTCCTGAGTATCGACACCACCTTAATCCCTGGTATAGTAAATTTTTAAATACACGCAGACTTGAAGTAACCTTCGCCAAATTACGCTGTTGGGTTCCCTCTCTGAACGTTTACCTGCACAGGCCTGCTTTGAGACATATTGTGCATTTTCTGTGATGACGACGAAGCAATATATCACTTGTTTTGTCGTGTCGCTGTTTTACTGTACTAGAAAAAGAATCTTCGAAATTCCTTTTCGCGAAATTGGCCTGGATCTCACAGTTCGTTATGCTTTCATTTGGAGCTTGGACTCTCTGGTACTGTCCCAGGGATGTTTGCGCTACTGCCCAGGAATTTATTAAAGCGCAGCTTTCTATGTCTCACTGATTCGTTCGTGAGCGCCGAAAACGCACTGCAGGAAAGGCCAACTTACACAATGGAACTATCTGCGCATCTGCGCACAATAGAACAGCGGCGCTCGACATACGTATCCTAGAACACTACAGTTTACATTCGCAGTTGTACCGATAAGAACAATGGGAACTGCAACGCCACGCTACCCAGACGAACTGTATATATCTGCATTCGCGGTCACGCAATGCATTACCGGCCGTCACCATGGGTAGGCCACGGGTGCAGCCCACGACAGAAGAGGCTGCCGTGCGCGAACGTAAGCGCGAGCGCGATCGTGTATCGTGTATCCCGTGTATCAGCAACGGCAGAGCCTGTGACCGTCTACCACAGCGATCACAAGGCAATACTGCGCAAGTGTAGAGCCGTCCATGAAAGTATCAGAGAGAGAGAGAGAGAAACGAGAAGGGAAAGGTAGGGAGGTTAACCAAGGATGTGCCCGGTTGGCTACCCTACGCTTGGGGAGAGGGAAGGGGGAAGAATAGATAAGGAGTGAGAATATAAAAATAATAAAGTCAGTCATTGACAGAGGCAGTCGCAGAGGAAGGTCCACTGTCACAAGCGCTAATACAGTCCAGTGTCCTTCAAGAAGTGAAGAAGAGCTTTTGTGGTCTTTCGCATGCAAGAATGTGTAGGCCATGGTCCCCGAATCTTTTCCTCTGACAGCACTCTGCTATCTAACATGCTGAGTTGAGCTTGGAGAATCCGTCGTTGAGCGTCAAAAGCTGGGCAATGACACAGAAGGTGCTCTGGCATCTCATCGCACCCGCACGAATTGCATGCCGCACTGTTCGCCATTCCTATTAGGAATCAATAGGAATTTGTAAATGTGACGCCCAACCACACGCGACAGAGTAAAGTTGCTTCGCTACGGGAGAGTCCAGGTGGCAGGCGAAGTCGCAATTTAGGGTCGAGAGAATGCAAGCGTGAGTTGCTGAAACCTGGGGAATTCCATCTTAGAAGTGTGATGTGGCGAGCAAGCGATTGAAGTTGCCGCGCAGCGTCCGTTCTTGAGAGTGGTATAGGCACTCGCTGATGTTTTTGATGAGCCGAGCGAGCAGCTTCATCGGCGCTGTCGTTGCCAACAATTCCGCAGTGGCTCGGCAACCACTGAAATACAATGTCTTGTCCTTTCTCGATCGCGTGGTGATGAGCTTGCCTTATTTCGTACACTAGCTGTTCGTGTAACCCGTGACGTAGGGCAAACTGCAGAATTTGTAGGGCTGCTTTCGAATCGCAGAAAATGGCCCAACGATTTGGTGGTTGCTGGAGCACGTAATGGATTGCACCTTGAAGAGCCGCAAGTTCTGCTGCTGTCGACGTAGTGTTGTGAGAGTATTTAAATTGCAAAGAGACGGCGTCCGATAGAACAACCACTGCTCCGGTAGAGCTGTTGGAATTGGTGGAACCGTCCGTGTAAATATGTATTCGGTCAAGATAAGACTCGTGTAGGCAAAGCAGGGACAACTGCTTCAGGGCTAAGGATGACAGGTCTGATTTCTTAGCAATCCCAGGAACTGAGAGGCACACGTGAATTTGCCGGAGACACCACAATGCCGATGTTGGGCGTTTTGCAGGCTTGAAGCCAGAAGGTATCGACTCGTGTTGTCTCGTCTCAACACTACAGTATGTAGCCTGTGGTCGTCGCGCTGGCAAACCGGCTAAATGGTGGGATGGTAGTCGTGAAAGGTGTCGAATGTGCGCTCTTAGCGTCTCTGCGACGATATGGGTGGTGATCGGATGCTCCTGTGCAATGACAATCGTCGCAGCTGTCGAAGAACATCTCGGGAGGCCAAGACATGTCCGAAGTGCTTGGGCTTGTACGCTCTGTAGTGCAAGGAGATTGGTCTTGTATGTGTTCGACAAGACTGGAAGACTGTAGCGAAGAAATCCGAGAAATAGTGCCGTGTATAGCTGTAACATAGAGCGCACGGATGGTTCCCACGATTTTCCAGCCTATGAACTTAAACATATTCTCAATACAAATGAGTTTTTTTCTTCATGCAGGAGACATGGGGACTCCAGGTGAAGTCTCGATCCACAATAACGCCTAAAAACCCGCGAGTTTTCTTATATGCAATTGAGTGGCCCTCGATGCACACCGAGTAGAAAGACATCGGTTTTCGTGTAAATGCCACTAGTGCACGTTTTTCCGTAGATATTGTCAGACCTTGTCGACGAAGGTATGCCACTGTGAGGGTTGCTGCTTTCTGTATTCTAGCGCGCACTTGTGGCCGTGTCACGACGGCCGCCCAGATGCAAATATCATCTGCGTAGAACGAGATATTGGCGGTCTGTGGTAGCGTTTCGGTAAGCCCCACTAGAATGAGGTTGAAAAGAGTCGGGCTCAACACTCCGCCTTGTGGGACACCGCGACTGGAAATATATCTATTTGTCGGGCCATCTTCTGTACGAACAAACACCGATCTCCTTGAGAGATAGCTCCTAATCCATCTGAAAACGTGGCCTCCAAGTTCTGCAGCCTCAAGAGCTTGGAGAATGACTTCGTGGGTTACGTTGTCGTAGGCACCTTTTACGTCTAAGAAGAGTGCCACAGAGAGACGCTTCATAGCTTTTTGTTGCTGCACGGATGTCACAAGATCAATCACGTTGTCTATTGAAGACCGTCCACGTAGAAAACCAGCCATAGCATCAGGGTAGATGTTATAGTATTCAAGGTACCACTCCATACGTGTCAGCAGCATCCTCTCCATGACCTTACCGATGCAACTCGCAAGTGCAATCGGTCGGTACGATGTAAGGTCTAGCGGAGACTTTCCAGGCTTCAGTAGAGGCACCAGTCGGCTGCACTTCCACTCTTTGGGGACTATGCCGTCATGCCAAGGTTTATTGAAGATATCCAGCAAACAGCATTGCGCTGTTGAACCCAAGTGCCTTAAGGCAGCGTAGGTCACCCCATCGGGACCGGGTGATGACTACCGCCTGTACACAGCCAAAGCCGCTTGCATTTCTTCCATAGTAAAAGGCACTTCCATACTTTGATCTCTCGCGACAGGGACGTCATGTAGCGAGAGGTCCATCAGTAGAACGATGTCACCAGTAACCTTTGCACAAAAATCACCAGCGACTTCAAGCTCTGGTCGACTCTGATGTAGAGCGAGTGCTGTGAACGGACGACGTTGTTGTGGAAGTGATCGAAGACCCTGAAGAGTTCTCCACACGGGGGATAACGGCTTGCGAGGTTCTAGGGAATCGCAGAAGCTCTTCCGTCGTCGGTCCTGAAGTTTGTTCATCTCACGCTGAATTTTCTTCGGAATGCGTCGGGCATCGAGTCATAAATGGACTTAGTACGCCTATATCGTCTCTCGGCCCACCGGAGGATCGCACGAAGCCTCTCCAGTTCTTGGTCGAAATTTGTGCGTCTTGTCGATGGTGTATACGTCCGCGTAGAAGCCTGCAGCGCTTGTATGATAATGTCTTCAAGGGGCTCGGGATGTTCATGTCTGCACTTGTCCTCGATCGAAAGTCGGTACGCTTGCCAGTCAGTCTGTCTTGACAGCATATGCGAAATAGAACTGTCAAAGCCTCTGACATTATTGTAGGTAGGCATATGGTCGCTGCCATGAGTTTTAATGTCTGTGATCTATTGAACTTTAGAATGTAAACTATGAGACACTAATTTGTTCAAGTCCAAACAGCTACTGTAAGTCACTCCTCAGAGATATGTCGGGCTGCCATCGTTCAAAACTCTGTCCGCCGTGCTCGGCAGCGAGATAAACTAGACTCGTGCCTCGTTGATTAGTCTCGAAGCTTCCCCAAAGTGGATGATTGGCGTTAAAGTCACCCATGCTTATCCAAGGACCTGGAGTTTTCGTGAGTATGTCGTTTAGTCTCTGTCGATCAAGTCGACGTGATGGTGATAGGTAGGCGCCTATTAGTGTGAATGAAACCTTTTTTCTTTTTGACAAGGAGACATACGTAATGATTGTCGTCGTGAGGCTGCACTTTTTGTTGAACATATGTGAGCTCCTTGCGAATATAAAACAACAACTTGACTTCGCTCAATGCACGATGAAGAAACAAATGACTCGTAACCCGACAGTCGAATTGTTTTTGAAAAATGAGGTTCACAACTCGGGAACTTGCTCTCAAAAACATAGTGCCGAAATTCTGACATCCGTGACTGCAGACCTCTGGAAAGTATGAGTGTGTGCGTGTAACCAACGGCTACATGATCTAAAATGAAGGCTATGCAACTTAACGAAATGCGTTCATTCATCTTCAACTTTCAAAAAATACAATCCTAAACAAGCAATAATATCGCATATGCATCGCATTGGGTCGCGCAGCATTTCTGGGGTTCGTCGCGTGGTCGTTGGCTTTGGACTTTGACTTTGATTCAGTTTGCATGGGAGAAAGCTTCGCGTTCAACCATCTTTCTTTAAGAAAGGAGCTTTGATTTTTTATTTATTCCAAGCGATTACTCGTTAAATCTGTTTCCTTTATTCCTATTAGTTTTTGTGCATTTAAAGTCAGGTTACGTAATTGAATGTATTGCATCTATCACATTAACTTTACCAGTTCTTTCAAATTTGCAAGTGAAACTTAACTTCTATATTCATCAGGATAGCAACAAGACACAAGTTGGCATGAAAGGGGTTGATTGAAGAACGGCACATGTCCAGTGACCCACGTTGTTGTGAAAGAGTTTAGGACACAGAACAAACATACCGCAAACTGGGATAATTTCCCAAATAATCTAATCTCGTTACAATTTTCGTGTTCGCACATTTATGCACAAACTTGCTACAGAAAGCGGTTGAAGGTGTTAGTTTTCATGGGATGGGTCCAACAGAAAGTGATAAAACGACTGCTCCCGCGAGCAGGCCGGGCCAGAAGCCAAGCCCATTAAAACAAGAGATGCTACAAGCACACAAACCTTAAAACGTGCGCTCTAATGACTCTGAGGTGACTAATTATGTAGGTTGTACAGCGCGGAGGGCTAACGCGGGCTGGCTCCCAACCTTTACCGACGCTTAGAAATTGCTTTGCGCATGCGTCGTAAATCACGCGTAATGACTAGCGTACCTGTAGTAAAGAATGCCTCAACATACACGCTAATGACTCTGGGTTATTAGTGGCTAATGATGCGCACGACGTACGTAAACATACATTGCTCGTCAACGCCGATGGTTCTCAAAGACTAAGCAATCATAGCGTGTCATGATGAATGACTGCCGTAGCAAGTGCGATAGGCTGATCCGGAAGTCTGATATATGAGGCTGCACCACGTGGGCTGCACTGACATGGACGTCGAAGATCACGCGACCAAAAAAAAAAAACGATACCTCCACTGTAAATTTATAGCTTGCTTTTCGAATAACCCCGGCGGGTTTACCTATACAGCTTTGCGATGCATCTGCGATGCAAGACAAGTGCATCTTTGTATTGGAAAAGTGGTTAAAGCAGCAGCCCCAGAACCTTCTCTGAGTTTTATTCACAAGGATGATAACTATGCTACATTCAATTAACCACGAAATCGGAAATTTTACAGTACGTTGTCTTCTTTTTCTTTCATTCGTTAATGTACTTCTCGTTTCACACTTTTAACGCGACAGCGTTAAGGGCCCCGTGTCGCAGAAAAGCCGGTGTCGGCAACCGGTGTGCGATGCGGGTGGCGGAGAAAATCCCCAACCACCCCGACCGCGCAGGCCCTCCCCGTAGTGCAAGGTTTTGGTGAACAAAAATTGAATTTCTCACAGTGAAATCCGCCAGGAAAATGGTAAAGTACCACTTTACCATTCGGCGTCGGATTCGCCGTCGGGCTGTTTACCAATCGGCGTCGGGTTGTAATTTGAATGTACGAGAAAACCTTATTCTGCTACGAGGAAACTCAAACACAAACCCCTTTTTCGGTATTTCGGGGGGTGGCATCATGTTGCACTGCGGCCTCTTCTTTATGGAATTTGTCGAGGGATCAAATACACGAATAATAACTGCATTGCCATTGCCAATGCCATTGTATATTAGATGCTATAAACGAATTATTGCACGCTACGCACTGTCAAGTAATATATGTATTTTTTCATGAAAGCATATAGTTGTATGTTCCAAGAATTGTGGCAGAAATAACTTATATCAATGCTTCCACGTTTTTTTTTGTCTGTTTAATTAGTAAAGAAAATATCACACGAACTTTAGAACTATATTAGTTCTAAATCAGCAAAGCAGCGCATGCAGCTGATATGAAAAACGTAAAGGTCAATAAATGAACAAGTTGAAGACAAATATTTTGAAGAATCTTTGTCACTCAAGAACCTTGTTTACATTTTGTACATATGCAACGGCCAGGGAAAAAGCCAGGGAAAACATCGCACTTCTGCGATGGAATTCACCGGGTTTCGCCAACTCACGTTTGCACTCTCTTGACCCTAACTTGCGACTTCGCCTACCACCTGGACTCTCCCGTCGTGAAACAACTTTACTGTGTCACATGTGGGTGGCTGTCGCATTTACCAACGCCTATTCGTTCCTAATAGGGATGACCAACAATGCGGCGTGCAATATGTGCGCGTGCGACGAGAGCCTCGAGCACCTTCTGTGTCACTGTCCATCTTTTGACACTCAACGACGTATTCTCCAAGCTAAACTCAACCTGTTAGATAACAGAATTCTCTCGGAAGAAAAGATTCTTGGGCCATGGCCATGCATTCTTGCATGCAAAAAAGCCACAAAAGCCCTTCTGCAGTTCGTGAAGAGTACCGGATTGTACGAACGCTTGTGACAGCGGAGATTCTTCTGTAACTGTCTCTGCGAATGACTGACTCCAATTTCTTTCTTTTCTCTCCTTATCTGTTCTTCCCCTTTCCCTCTCCCCAAGTGTAGGGTAGCCAACCGGGCACGTCCTTGGTTAACCTCCCTACCTTTTCTTCTTCGTTTCTCTCTCTCTCTCTCTCACCACAAATTTCTACTATTTGGTTTTGTACATCTGGGCTTAAATACGAAGCATTAATTGGGCAACTTTCCAAATGGTTCTTCAGATATGTATCTCCACAATCAGCTCGCATGCATAGAAGCGCTCTTAAAATACCAGTATTTTCAGCGGGGGCTTTGCTTACCATACATCTGTGGCCGCGTTGATGACCAGGAAGTCACCTTGACCGAGGCATTCCGCATGTACAGTTTTTCTCTAATCTGATGACTTACCTTGGGAGACTTTTTTACACAGTGGCGTGAACATCATTCCCGTCGCGCTGGTGCCCTCGGGTAATGGCTCTAACAGGTTGAATAACCTCAAAACAAGCTGCTTCATGCTGTGACTTCTCACTATAAGAGTACAACTGATGTCCGGCAGTTCGGTCGTGGTGGAATAGTGTGCAGGTCGCCAGACCAGGCTTGTGTAGCGGATCTACTGAAGTGCTCGTACACGAACACATCTTGCATGCACCGAGGAACTCATGAGTGGAGTTGACTATCAACTAACTCCATCTGAAACCCAGGAGAAGCTTGCCATGGCCGAAGTTTTAGCAGTGTACCGCTGTAATCGTGTTGTCGAAATTATGAGGGTCTGCACTGAGTCGGTTATTGCGACATTTTCTGGTACATCGTGCTCATCACAAATGAAAGCGTGGCCTCGTGTCTTACGGGTTGAACCTCTTGCTTCAGGTACACTACCGTGTCGTAATTGCTGGCGATTCGGTCATAGTACTGGTGGGTGCAAATCTGGATACCCTTTTGCTGAGGGCCACTCTAATATCAACCGCATTGCCCAAGATGAGAACTGTTGCCTCTCTGAAGATGCACACACAGCCGTCTATTCAAATCGTATCCGCCTAATATGTATCCGCCTAATAAGGGCCTCAAGGAGAGTATTTTGGGGAAGGTTGTTTCAAGTGAAATACTATCGGGGTCACCATAGGATCTTTAAAAGTATTGCAGTGGAACTATTGTTCATTTTTTTGCAGCTTCCACAAGTTTATCGTGTCTGATTGTTCAAATAAATCCAGATACCAACATTTTACTAGAAACTTAGGTTTCTTGGATTTCGCAGAAAAAAAAATATTTCAGAAATTATTGTTCTTTTCGTTTAAATCAGTCTGCAAGAGGCAGTATGCGAGTGTCAACCAGAATTTACCACAGAGCAAAGATAACCCTAAAACTTTTGTCTGCTGAATTCAAAATTCTAGTAGTAGCTTAAATCTTCCTTTATGTCGTTCATTTTTTATCGCGAATGTGTACTATCCTTCATGGGTTCATGACACACGTGCTCTGTATATTGTAATATCTACTAGCGAAAACGATGCTGTGTCAGCGGGTGACAAGAAATACCATCATCTGGCATAGAGTTTAAGATAAACACATTAGATTAAGGGTTTAAAAACGCATATTTGACTGTGGGATCCCTCAAAGGACAACAATCTCTTATGTCAAAATTGAGGATTATCGTACTTTCGGTAAAGGTCTAGCTGCTTATACTCTAGAGTAGACTTTCTTAGGTTCAGGGGTTCGCGTATCCTCTTGGGCGACTGTTGACTATGCCGCAAATAGTCACCCCATTCCGGTGATATTTGAAATTATATGCCCGGTAACATCCTTAGTGTCCAAGGCCGTGAACGTACATAAATTACAGTAAATTTCAAAGCAGTTTCGGGTCTTCATTGGCTACCCTATGTGAAGCGAATTCTAGAGCATTAGGTATTTGCTGTCCCTTGAAGGATTACCGTAGAAAAACTGAATGTGAGGTTCACTCAAATAAAAATAAACTATGTTCGCGAATTTTTTATGACTGTTTGCGGGATTATAGACGATGAAAAGCCGCCTGTTAAGAAATTGCTACCCAACCAATGCCCTGAAAACTGTTCAGATAATAAATTCTTTGAAAGCCCACTTAAATTTATACTGTGTCGAAATGAAAAGGTGAATATGACAAAACATTTTGATTTTCTTTCCACACCCAGTAACAAACGCGTGCTATTCGGCTTTCTTAGATATAAGGAAAGTAGTACGTTACCAGTAAACGTAGAATCAACAATTTTATTTCCACAGTTAATGAAGAATTCATTGTAAGTTATTACTCAAGGGCTTGAGTATCGCTTCTCTTCTAATGTTCCTCCCTGTACACTGATTTTTCCATATGGATGAGGATTTTACGGATATATATGTCGCTGAATTGTCAAATGTGTTACGACAACTTCCTACGGCGGCTCAGGGCCCTGATGAAGTCACTTCGGCCATGGTAAATATTTTATATCAAGAGTCGCAAAAGAATCTACTTAAGATCATAAATTATTCCGTCAGCGGTTGCATCAGGATTCGATCAGAATGGTAAATTTCAAATATTATACTGTTGCCTAAAAAACCGGGAGAGGGTTATACCTTAGACACCATCGGGTCAATTGAACTAGGCCTCACCTAACATAACATTTTGTAAAGTTGATAGAAAGAGCAAAGAGCCTTACATGTACGTGTTATGAAGATTATTAACAAGAGAATCAAAGGTTAACAGCGCAAGGCCACCAGAGGGGACAGAAGAGAGAACAGAGCACTGAAATCTTGTCTGTTCTGTCCCCTCTGGTGGTCTTGCGCTGTTAACCTGACTTTGAAGCATGTTTTACCAACAAGCCCAATATTACACCCTTCTTAATAACAAGAGAATGCTTCTTAGCCCATGTCAAATAGGTTTGAGGCCGGGGTGCTCAATATGCCAAGCGTATATTGACCTCGAAAGTCGCATACAACTTGTACGATGCCAAGGCCAGTATGCGGCATTGGTTGCCCTTGACATCCCCAAAGCATACGACAGCGTTCAATACGGGGTGGGGTATTGGCTAGCCGGCTGCAAAAACTGAACTCCCCCAAATTTTTCCAAGCATGGATAATGGAATTTTTAAGGGGCAGAGAGTGTTATTGCTTTTGGAGCGGCTTTTCATCACGTTCTTGTAAACAGGCAAAATGATTTCCAATGGGGGCAGTGCTATCTCCAGTATAGTTTAATATTTTACTGAGCTGAATCCCATCCCAAGAGAAAGCGCATAATTACGTGTATGCGAATGACATACTATTATCCTCATCGGCAAAGGAAATTCGCATACTTTGAGACCCTAACACGTGGGTCTCAAAAGTAGTTCTAGAAATTTCGGAAGTTCGTACTTGTGTACTTTACTCGTGGCCAAGTTCGCTTGGCGACACGACGCATAGCCGCCGAGAAACGAAAGATTCTCAGTTGGGCATTCCTTTTTTTTTTTTTTTTGCGCGCGGTTTACACTTCGTTGCAGGAGCCGTACTTCAATTTCCTGAACTCCTTCTGGTGTGCATGGAGGAGGATCCTCGAGCCATCTTATGAGTAAGTCATGGAGCCATGTGTATGTCCTCCTAGCTAGCCCATTGAGGTACGTTCCTTTAATCTTTTTCTCTCTCGCCTATCGCCCCTATCTGTGATCTACCTCCCCCGGTACAAGGTAGCCAACCGGAGATAATCTCTGGTTAACCTCTCTGTCTTTCCTTTGCCTTTCTCTCTCGCTTTTCGTCACGTTTCAAGGGCGGTTTTTCCAGGGTGTGTTTACCGCCGGATAAGAGGATTCAGGCTAGTGCCGCACAATAAGTCGTGAATCCTGGAACGTGACTTACTTTGCGGTAGTTCATTGTTGCCCGCGCGAAGATGGGCGGGAAAAACTGGGGCCAGCAAGAGGTAGTATGCAGACTAGTCTATTTTGTCAGTACAATTTTAATGAGGACATTAGGTGGGCAAATCGGAGACAGTGTTTTCTTTTTCAAAAGGCGATGATATTGTGATATTATGTATGCGTTTACACAGGCAACATACGACACACTTTCTTGTGTGCAGCAATAACGATGCAGGTGCTGCTAAAGCTTCTGCACAACGCGAAGTGTGCAGGCTACTAACGGAAGTTGATAATGTCTTCACTTGCTTGGCTTACTACAACGAAATGACCAGAATAACGAAAGAATAGTTGTCACAAATCACACAAAAAAATGTACAGTACAACCCGTCCGTCGCGCCAGAAGTGGTCCTAAGTGTGATAGTCATAAGGAAAGGTGGCGACGGGCATCCGCCCTTTGGATGCCCGGGGGACAGCGAGAGGAGACAATGTGCCTAAAAGGCACAAAGCCTCGCCTTGTCCACCACACACCGGCGGCCGAGCGTACAGCCGGGTACTTTCAATTGTACCCGGAGCGGCACACGCTGAACCCTTCACATGCATAGGCCTGAAAAAACGCCGTATGCAGGTGCAGGATTCGAACGTGGGCCTTCGCGAGTGCGAGCTCAGCACTTTACCCACTCGGCTACCGGAGCGGCTCGATTATCGCGGTACGAAACGCGACCCGCTGCGTGGTGTATCCGAGGAGCGACGCAGTTGCGCGTGAATTTAGATCGGCTTGGGCCAGCTATGACGGCGCGATTTCTTTCGTAACATCCGCTCACGACATGTCATGCGTATCATATCATATGTGTGATAACGTAGACCGGGCACTCGGCTACCGGGGCGGCTCGATTATCGCGGTATACGAAACGCGACTAGCTGCGTGATGCGTAATCCGCTTATTGCGCGGGCGAGGAGGAGCATTGTTCGTTGAGTATCAGCTCCGATCGTCACGCAGCACATGAGGATCGATACCCACGCATGGTAGCGCAGGTGCCATAGAAGGTGCACATGCGTCCTGCAATGGCGACTTGTGAAGGCACGGTAACGGCATGTACATTTCGCGGGGGCAACTTCTCGCGAAAAAAAAATCGTTATTTGCCTTTCGATTACGCCCAGTAGTTCTACTGCTCCTGCGTACATCACATCGCTGTGACATCACTTATACTGAGCGCGCAATACAAATGAAGCGTGCGTGGTAAGTGAGAATATTTGCCACAACTATTCTTTCGTTATTCTGGTCATTTCGTTGTCGAGGCGCTCGATTGTACAAGCTGAGCAAGTGAAGACATTAACAACTTACGTTAGCAGCCTGCACACTTGGCGTTGTGCATCACTATCGAACCTGAATACACCCATCTATATTTATAGACCTCATCCTAGAACGGCACGCATTATACTGGTGAGCCTTCAGTGCTTTGCATGAACTCAGAGCAATGGGTTCACCGAGGTTTTGAACGAAGTAGCGTATCCATGTGTCCTTAGTACTAACACACACTGTTGTTTTAATGTTAAGATAAAATCAATATTACATTGAAATAGCTCGCAAAAAAAAAACTTCAATTTATTCTGCACTAACACAGCATGGGTGTCACCTGTAATTTTTCTCTGGTACTGAAGACATAGGTAAAACTTATTATTTAGGGACAAGGCAGTTAAAAAATAAATACATTGATCAAATATGATAAGGTTAACGCTATATGTACTATTACTTTTTATTGTGACATTGCAGTGTTTCAATCGCACGACCATATTTCAGCCTCGCCTTCGCGACCGTGTGATTTGACCTTGTCAGCCACACGCTGGCTCTGGTGATGTGTCGTTTAGCCACGCAGTCGCGCCACCGCACCAATCTCTCTGCGAAAACTCAACTTCCCCAAATATTTACAAGCATGGATTACAAAATTTTTAAGTGGCAGAGAGTGTTGTTGGTTTCGGAGCGGCTTTTTATCACGCGTTCTTATAAACAGGCAAAATGCCTCTTCAGTATAGTTTAATATTTTACTGAGCTGAATCCCATCCCAAGAGAAAGCGCATAATTACGTGTATGCGGATGCCATAATATTATTTTCGTCGGCAAAGGAAATTCGCACACTTTGAGACCCTAGCACGTGGGTCTCAAAAGTAGTTCGCTTCTAACCTACGCCAGAGATTTCGGAAGTTCGTACTTCAGTACTTTACTCGTGGCAAAGTTCGCTTGGCGACACGACACGTTAACGACGCATAGCCGCCCAGAAAAGAAAGATCCTCAGTGAGGCATTCTTTTTTTTTTTTTTTTTTTGCGCGGTCTCTCACCTCTATGCGATGGGCTACACCTGCTTGCAGAAACTGTACTTCAATTTCCTGAACTCCCTCTGGTGTGCATGGAGGAGGATCCTCGAGCCATCTTGTGTGTAAGTCATGGAGCCCACCCTGCCTTTATTATTTTTTTCTCTCTCACCTATCGCATCCCTTTACCCCTCCCCCGGTACAGGGTAGCCAACCGGCGATACTCTATGGTTAACCTCCCTGTCTTACCTTTGCCTTTCTCTCTCTCTCTCTTCGTCACGTTTCAAGGGCAGCCCGGATACGAGGATTCAGGCTAGTGCCGCACAATAAGTTGTGAATCCTTGAACGTGACTTACTTTGCCGTAGTTCATTCTTGCCGGCGCGAAGATGGGCGTGAAAATTCGCCGTGCTGCCGTTTAAACTAGGGCTAATAGGAGGTAGCACGCAGTAGTCTATTTTGTGCGTGCAGCTTTAATGAGGTCAGTAGGGGGTGGTAAACGGGAGTGGTATTATGTATGCGTTTACACAGTCAACATACGACACAAACTTTCTTGTGTGCAGCAATAACGATGAAGGTGGACAGCGAAAGCTTCTGCACAATGCCAAGTGTGCAGGCTGCAAACGTAAGTTAGTTGTTAATGTCTTCAATTGCTCAGCTTATACAGTCGAGCGCCCCTACAATGAAATTACCAGAATAACCAAAGAATAGTTGTGTCCCGGTTCTACTGTGAGATGTGTGTTGCGCAACCTTTATAACGAAAGCTTTCGGAGGTCCAAAGCACTTCGTTATGAAGACGTTCGATTGTAGTATAATTTATCCTATAATACGGATAAGAATGTGGGACTCTTTCAAGAGCGTTCTCATTTCCCCGTGAGGAGGAGGGTTGGGTGTTGATGCGAGCGCCGCCTTCGCTGGCTGCTGCGCTGACTCACTCCAGCGTTTTGACAGCCAGTTTTCGCGGCCATCGTGTGATATGCATTCATATTGTTCTTGTGCGCGCGTAACACCATGCTCGTTAATTTAGTTAATGTTTAGTGCTCAGCAGCAGAAAACCGTAACCACTGCGCCGCTGTGACGAGCGAGCGAAGATTTGAGCATGTAAGTCAAGCTAAGAATGCATGAAATGCTCTTACGCGAGAGAAGTTGTCAGAACCGACGTTTTCGTGGTGACTGGCACGATACATTTCACGCGAGTTAAGAAAAACAAAGCATGCAAAAAAAAAAAAAAGTGCCGGGCAGTGTTTTCATGTGTAACGGGCTTTCGTTAGCTGTGGCCCTTGGAATAATCTGCTATCGTGAACAGTATCACGGGAGTTACATGCACGAGCCTACAAAGAAAACGTCTATTGAATTTCCTAACTTCATGCAGGTCTGCGTGGACATCGGTCCTGAGCCCGTCCTCCATGTCATTCCTCCGTACGTCCTCCTGGCCAGCACATCCAGGTGTGTTCCCCGTACGTCACAGTTCAGGGGCGGCTTGCACGATGAACGTGGGTATAAGTGCAACAGCCACAAAGGAAAAAAGTGGCGACGGGCATCCGCCCTTTGGATGCCCGGGGGACAGCGAGAGGAGACAATGTGCCTAAAAGGCACAAAGCCTCGCCTTGTCCACCACACACCGGCGGCCGAGCGTACAGCCGGGTACTTCAATTTTACCCGGAGCGGCATACGCTGAACCCTTCACCTGCATAGGCCTGAAAAAACGCCGTATGCAGGTGCAGGATTCGAACGTGGGCCTTCGCGAGTGCGAGCTCAGCACTTTACCCACTCGGCTACCGGAGCGGCTCGATTATCGCGGTATGAAACGCGGCCGGCTGCGTGATCCGTAATCCGCTTCTCGCGAGGGCGAGGAGGAACATCGTTCGTTCAGCATCGGTTTCAATCGTCACACAGCACATGCGGATCGTTATCTGCGGGCCACCACGTTTCTTGTATTCTTGTATTTCGCTTCGTCGTCGAGGCATAAAAAGAAATATGCCATAGTGCGTTGCTTCCCGCGGATATTTAGAGCGCATGCTTTTTTTTTTGTGATATTCGCCGCCCAGCGAACCGCCGACACCGGAATCGGACCACAGCGCAGAGGTTGGCTTCCGTCGGTCGCTTTGGTTGTTGACACTTCGCTACCGTTGCGCTATTTCCGTATACTTTCGCTTCAAGCGCTTGTTTCCCTTCCTTGTTTGTTGTTCGGCCTCAATGTTCCAGTAAATTATATGCAGATAATGGGTGTTGCTTGTTGCTTGTTTTGTGTACACTCAGTAGTTGGAGGCTTCGCTTCCCGATCATGCTCTGCCCATGTATACCCGCAACATGATGCTTTGCGTACCGCCGAGCTGCTGGACTTTTGCGTCCCCTCAAATTTTCGTACTCCATCGTTTCGATCACATGCAATGGACGGGTTTCTTGTTTTTGTTCCACTCTATGCTAGGTAGTTTTATGTTCCCCGCAAACGTATTCCTGCGTCGCAGCGTCTATCCGGAGATCACGCTATGTGAATCAAACATCAGCCTTTATTGAATTGCTGGTGTAAAGCGACAATTGTGAACATGCACTCATGTGTACGGATTTCATGTATTCTCCAACCTCAGCTTGCACAATGCATAATTAATTTCTGCTCCTTAATGAGAATACCATTACACAACAGGTTCCATATCAATCTGAATTTTTTATTGAAGACCGTGACGCTGGTTATTCCGTCTTCGAGTCCTTCAGCCACGCTGTACCCGCCGTGGTTGCTCAGTGGCTATGGTGTTGGGCTGCTGAGCACGAGGTCGCGGGGTCGAATCCCGGCCACGGCGGCCGCATTTCGATGGGGGCGAAATGCGAAAACACCCGTGTACTTAGATTTAGGTGCACGTTAAAGAACCCCAGGTGGTCCAAATTTCCGGAGTCCTCCACTACGGCGTGCCTCATAATCAGAACTGGTTTTGGCACGTAAAACCCCATAATTTTTTTTTTTCAGCCACGCTGTTCTGGCGGGAAACCTTTTCGGTCCTCCTATAAATAGAACACCGGCTGTGGATGTAAATCGACGTCAAACTACTCCGTCAGTGCTCGCGTTATATAGTCTCTTCGTGTACATCAGGACTGCAGGCCGTGATCTAGGCTCAGGATTTCCGTGGTCCGCCGCCCTGCGAAATGTAAACGAATACCTCATTAAGTACGTGTTCCTCTGCGAGTTTCTCGCAATCTCTCATCATGCCTGCTCTTCGGCTGCATTCATGATACGTAATTTTTATTTTCACATATGAAGTATTAGCGTCTTAGTTATAGTTGCATTGTTGTCAAAAATTTAACTACATTCCAGCGGTTTTCATCAGCGGTTCGCTTCTACATTACAAAAGGGGAGCACATGTGAGACACACTCTATGAGGTGGCAATCCCTTCTCTTGCTTTTATGCACAGACGTGAACAGCCTTGTCGAGAACGACGTCTTCGGCGGCTCTCCGCAGCCAGCCAGCGACGTTTAACGGTAGTTCGCGGGCCGAAACGTACCCAGCACCTCCGGCGGTTTCCGGAGATTGCTTCACGTCTGTACCTGTACCGACAGCGTACAAGGCCGAGCCACGCGCATAGATTCGACCCGTGTTGGATGGCGCTACAGAGCTCCCTCTAGAGAGCAGCGTAGGCCGAGAACGAGTGACGTGTAAACGCGACTAGGGAGATGACTTCAGGTTTTCCGTGGACCGTTTCCCATTGATTCGACCTGCGTTCGTGCTACAGAGCTCTCTAGAGAGAGCAGCGTGGATGTGCATTGGATGGAAGTTACCGCGTCGAGAGAGTTCGCTTCATGTTTCCCATGGACGCCCACGATGCTTGCTGGCTCACGGTGATCTAGTAACGAGTTCCATTTCCAGCTTGCTCCTGTCAGAAGTACGTGGGTTCAAATTAAAGCCCCTATATATAAAAAGTAGCGACACTCTCCTCCTCCGCCTTCCCTCCTCCTCATTTCTCCTCTCTTTCGCGCTCCTTTTTCGACCGTTGCGCCACGTACACCGCCTGAAACACGTGCACTTGTTTATCTTTCGCCGCTGATCAGATTCGACGATCGCCGACTGTGTTCGCCGCTATCGTTGTGCTCCTCGCCAGTCGGTAGACGCTTCTCTGGCGAAAATGGCGATGGAGCGTGATCGTAAACAAACGCAGCCAGCGCCCGGCGGCGCGACGGTCCACGTGATGCCATTAGGCCAATACCGACGCAGCGGCGGCATTCTTCAAAGCGTGATGCCACGTACACACTAGCAGAAAAACGCGCGCGGCGCGCCGGCGGCGGCAAGACGCGCGCCGCGAAAGCAGCCGCGAAACGCGTTTTTGCTGCCGCGGCAGGGATCGCTCCTGCACCGATTTTTTGCGGTTTGCCGCGTGCCGCGGATGAAGGAGACCAATGAGAGCGGCCCGCTTCCGTGACGTGCGCGCGGGAAACTGGTGCCATGCGGACCCGCCCGACCGCTTGTTTCTCGTTTCGCACTATCATCTGCACGCGTGAGCTCCCGGATAGTTCGAGAAGGGGAGAGGAGCCTAGTCTGTCACGTGATTGCCGCAGCGGCGCGCCGCCGGTTGTTGTGGCCGCCCTGCCGCTGCTGCGCCGGCGGCGCGCCGCGCGCGTTTGGCCGCTAGTGTGTACGTGCCATGACGCTACTTTTGTAGCGTTAGCTACACTGGCCTAGCCAAGCCCGTTTCGCGCGGCACATCAAGAGCCGTGCTGCGCATGCGCAAGGATCAATGACGTCACACGGCTTGCGCACGGGAGCCACCGGAGCCGGCACCTCTCGCGCACTCCGCCGCCGCCGCGCGCGGCTCACCGGCGCCGGCCTGCGCATTCCAGAGGAGTGACGTCGTAGCCGTGCTCTCGCTGTGCAGTCGCCGTCTGACACTGCGCTGGAGCCTTTGCGCTTCTGACTGGCGTTTGCCAGTGTGGTATTTATATTTGCGCTCTCCATGAAGAAGGAGAGCGCAAATGCTGCTCAACAGCGCAGAAGAACGGAGAAGCTTGACTCATCGGATCCCGAAGTAGTTGCCTGGCAATTAGCGGTTGAGCGTAGGAGGAATGAACAGAAGAAGGCTATATACATGTGCCACATAATACGTACACCGCGTGTGTGTCATTGGAGCAGCAGTAAGCATGAAAATCAAGCTAATCCTTGACAATCTAGACAACCAGGAAAGCTAAGAATAATCAGGTGAACCTTTGTTAACGCTACGTATATCCTGGCATAGCTGAGCTAAGCCACTGCAACTTTTTTTATCTATAGGGGCTTTAGCTCAAATGGGTACAAGCGTACCCCGGCATGGCGTTCGGCTGCCTTCAGGGGTGATACGCTTGGGAAAGAAGTCTGCGCCCTGAATTCCCGTCGAAACCCTCGTGAGGACAGAAAACAAGTGATGTGGTGGATTGAGGTGGAGGCACCTTCAGGGCGCAAACACCCCTTTCCAAATATTGAGGTCCCATAATGGCCGAGCACCAGGCCGGGAGCGCGCTTGTACCTATTTTACCGGGAGGTACCCGGCGGCAGCACTTGCCTCCCACAGCCGCGGCGGATGCTCTTCAACAAGGCCGTCTGTGGTTGGACAAGAGGCGCCCAGAGACAAGTCCTGAAATCTCTATTGGGCCCTCTTTCGAGATGTGAACCCACACGAAAGAGGGTCCACTAGAGATTTCAGCCGAGGCCAGGGGACATCCTGATGTCTACCCATTAGAAAAACCGGTGGGCTCCCGGCGGCACCGGGATTTGAACTCGGTACCTCCCGCATACGAGGCGGATGCTCTACCGCTGGGCCATCGCAGTGGTGGGAGTATGGCAATACTTGCCATACTCCCATTCCGGGTAGGACGCAGATTTCGTGCACCTGTGTTGGCCGGTGAATTTCTCGACGATATGGAGTGAGGCCATCACCAACTGTGACGTGCAAGTGACGGCTGATCGGTCATCGTGGTGCAGGCGCAGCGGCGGCGTGATTGAAGGTGATCACAGAGTTCCAAACAGGCCGTAGGGTTTCGCTACCAGAAGTGTGGTAGGCGCACAACGCTAGAAGTGGACTATAAAGGTATAAATATCTCAGGTGTGGCTCCACATCGGGATTCGGGCACACCAATATATCCAACAGTAGCCAGTAACAAAGACCAATTTTAAAATAATGAATGCTCGTATCATCGAAACGACCAACCTCTTGCTGCAACGTCACGCTGCAACCGCAACGTCACGCTGCGTACTGATTTGTCGTTCTTCACATCTTCGATTTTTCTTAGCAAAGCGGGCCTCAGCTGTCGATGTCGCTGTTACATTCACCGTAGACACAGGAGCGATGGCGGAGGTCATGCCGTGCCTGATGCAGAACAAGAAGCCTGCTTTTTGTTCGACCAAAACGGAAGACTCTTCTTGCGAGTACGGAGTTACTGCACTACCTTGCGTAGCAAAAAAAGTAGTAACTCTTGGATGGCATTGCTCGTGTTCCTGATTAAATGAGGAGTTGTGTTCATGGTATTCCGCAAGGAATGTTCATGGTATTCCACGTATTCCGCAAGGATCAGCCAATCAGCGTACGCCTGACGGCGATAATATCGCCGAAAGTGATCCTCGCAGAATATGTTCTATAGTGTAGGTTCTCTCCGTACGTGCAGCTTATCTACATGTGTGTGCTTTTTCTTTCATCGCAGGTCTCGCCGCAAGGGATCCCTACCACCGTAGCAGGAAACAGTAGCTACAGGAATAAACACGCCTCCAATAAAATATTCCGTCAATGCTATCACTTCGATGTGTACTAACGCAATGTCTGATCGCTTTAGTCGATTTGCGCATTTTGAACTTTTCAGACCTGCTAAAGTAGTGATCGATACCTCTTGAACAGCACAGAAAAAGCAGACCGGAAGAACCATGTAATGAGCTAGAGGTCACAAGCGATAACAATAATACGTTTAATAGGTGTTTAATCGGTATACAAGGCTTCGCGTTCTTTCGAAACTTGGTGCGTGATAACTGGGGCGCTCTATAAACGTAACTCGAAGCAGGTATAGCCGCGATGAACGGTGCAAACATACGATGTACACATGAGGAGAGATTAGTCTGCCCTGCCATGATCTGGCAGCACAGCTTAACCTCCTGACACCCGATCACAACTATGGGACATCATAACTCTTCAAGATGGTTTTTATTGTCTACTGTTGTGTTACAAACTTAAAAAAAAAACGATCTTTAAAATTGAAGTACCAGAAGCTGAGTCTCCATGTTTCCGCTATCTTAATCTCCTCATCTTTGCTATGGTAAAAGCTGCATTCCAGTGCTTAAACGCAGAGATGAAGATGGAAGTACATGTAATAGATTGCGTGGAAATACCGGACGCGGCAGCAACCTGGCAATTTCGGTGATTTCTAAACAGCTCAAGGTTACTTTCGGCCATCTGGGATGACACCGATGTATAATTTCTCGAAAGCGAATGACAAGAATAGGAGTAAACACTTCTTTACAGTTACACATGCGCCGTACTTCATACCCATAATGCATATTTTGCGTAATAACTTTCGAGTTAATTTCGACGATAGCTACGAGATACAGCGACACACGACATGTGAGCACCTTTGCGCAAACACGTCGTATTCAGCATCCGCTGAGCAAATACGGAATCCTGTAGCTTATACGGTGCTGCAACCAGCTCGTGCGAGTATAGATCCCATCAGAAACGCGCTTTGGCAAGTTCGCCCAAGTTCCCACCATAAAAACAACGCATGCGAATACAATGCCCGGATGTTGTTCCTTTGAGCGCCCGGTCTACGTTATCACACGTATGATACGTATGGTCGTGAGCGGATAAAGAAATCGCGCCGTCATAGCTGGCCCAAGCGGATCTAAATTCACTCGCAACTGCGTCGCTCCTCGGATACACCACGCAGCGGGTCGCGTTTCATACCGCGATAATCGAGCCGCTCCGGTAGCCGAGTGGGTAAAGTGCTGAGCTCGCACTCGCGAAGGCCCACGTTCGAATCCTGCACCTGCATACGGCGTTTTTTCAGGCCTATGCAGGTGAAGGGTTCAGCGTGTGCCGCTCCGGGTACAATTGAAAGTACCCGGCTGTACGCTCGGCCGCCGGTGCGTGGTGGACAAGGCGAGGCTTTGTGCCTTTTAGGCACATTGTCTCCTCTCGCTGTCCCCCGGGCATCCAAAGGGCGGATGCCCGTCGCCACTTTTCCTTATGACTATCACACTTAGGACCACTTCTGGCGCGACGGACGACTTGTACTCTACATTTTTTTTTGTGATTGAGCTCCGCACAGCGAGTCCTGTTCGCAATTGGTCATTCGAATGACTTCGTCTGTGGCGCCACAATGTCGCTAGTGCTAAGCTCCTTCACCGAGAGTAAATGCATCACGCAAGCAGCCCGTTATTTTTGCCTGATTTTGTCAGCTTCCGACATGGCTGGGTTGATGCGGCGGGAGAGGTCGACGACATCCTCAATGTAGGTCGTAAATTGCGATCAGCGCTTGCGACCAGGCAAGCGCTGTTCTGCTTGGAGCTTGCGCACACAGCGGGTCGGCGGAGCTCGTCTTAAAAGACGACCAGTTGGCAATGTCGGCTTCGTGGTTACGGTACCATATATATGGGCCACATTGCTCAAGTAAAAGGTGACATTGTTCACGCTGGTGCCGCTTGCTCGTAGGACAGCCAGTCCTCCACATCGTGGTCTTCGGTGCCGCTGAACGTAACAGAGTCTCGCTGCCTTGGAACGCCGGAACAATTGACAGCCGAGGGTGGGGTAGCATCTGGTAGTGACGCGTCCTCAGGCATAGTAGATGCTGGAGGTAGAGTACGCCGTTCCAGGGTGAAGAGGGAAACCATCAATCTCCACCAAACGCAAGTAAGTACACGTTCAGGTCAAGGCATGATTTATCGCAATGATCAAGCGACACGAAAGCGGTCCGGTCAACGGCCAAGCAGGGCGAGCGCGAGACAACAGCACGTCTTCTAGTGGTGTCCGCATTTATCACTACAAATCGAATATGCAATTCAATTTCTCGTGCAAGTATTCCAACTAAAGGACTACAATTACGCTATTTATCTGTGGTGTAGAATTATGGAGATCATTGAAGGACCTGATGAAGGCGTAATATTAAGAGACATGGAGGAAAATTCGCGATATGTAGAGAAAATAACCGGTTTATCAGGTGAGATCATCGCTGATTACGGCGGGCAACCTTGCAATTAAGTATTGAACTAGAAGCGAAACTTCCTAGCGCGCGTTAATGGTGAGACTTCAACAAATAATCTTGTAAGACAAACAACGCGCTATCTTGCAAGGAAGGTTGAAGGTACATATATATAAAAAAAGCCTGGTGAACTAGAAATTCAGCTTAAAGCGGGTGTGTTGGTAAATTTGGGCGAGTTGGTAATCCTTCACTTTAACTAGCTAAAGCACGTTACTGACGGGACGAAGATACCTGTAAGACACACATGGTGGTACATGTTTCTTCGTCTCTACTCCATCTCACAAGTCATTCGCTGCGCTGCCGAAGGTACGAAACGTACAGATAGAATATAGTTACGGGTCTGATTATTGACGGGATTAGAGTTTTATTTTTCCTTGGTACATGATACGTTACAGCGACACGGTACATGTGAGCACCTTTGCGCAAACACGTCGTATTCAGCAGCCGCTGAGCAGACAAATACGGAATACTGTAGCTTATACAGTGCTGCAATTAGCTTGT
Organism: Dermacentor silvarum; assembly: GCF_013339745.2. Classification (NCBI taxonomy): domain Eukaryota; kingdom Metazoa; phylum Arthropoda; class Arachnida; order Ixodida; family Ixodidae; genus Dermacentor; species Dermacentor silvarum. The sequence goes on along the minus strand of NC_051164.1, from coordinate 75,814,767 downwards.
GCGAGTATAGGTCCCATCAGTAACGCGCTTGAGCAAGTTCTCCCAAGTTCCCACCATAAAAGCAACGCATTGCAAATGCAGGGCCTGGATGATGTTCCTTTCCTTTTTAGCGCCCGGTCTACGTTATCACACGTATGATATGATACATATGGTCATGAGCGAATGTTAAAGAAATCGCGCCGTCTATAGCTGGCCCAAGCTTATCTAAATTCACGCGCAACTGCGTCGCTCCTCAGCGGCACCACGCAGCGGGTCGCGTTTCATACCGCGATAATCGAGCCGCTCCGGTAGCCGAGTGGGTAAAGTGCTGAGCTCGCACTCGCGAAGGCCCACGTTCGAATCCTGCACCTGCATACGGCGTTTTTTCAGGCCTATGCAGGTGAAGGGTTCAGCGTGTGCCGCTCCGGGTACAATTGAAAGTACCCGGCTGTACGCTCGGCCGCCGGTGTGTGGTGGACAAGGCGAGGCTTTGTGCCTTTTAGGCACATTGTCTCCTCTCGCTGTCCCCCGGGCATCCAAAGGGCGGATGCCCGTCGCCACTTTTCCTTATGACTATCACATTGGGACCACTTCTGGCTCGCACTGTACATTTTTTTTGTGTGTGATTGAGCTCCGCACAGCAAGTCCTGTTCGCAATTAGTCATGCGAATGACTTCGTCTGTGGCGCCAGAATGTCTCTAGTGCGAAGCTCCTTCACCGAGAATAAATGCATCACGCAAGCAGCCCGTAAAACGATATTGAAATGTGAACACACATGGATGGACTATAATAACTCAATGGCGACTCCATTTTTGCGGGAATTCTTCGTCGTGCGTTCTGAAGCACAGTGTCCTTACTTAGGTTGTCCTTGGCCAGGGGCCTGCTCTTCCAGTTCTACTGGGCCTCCTGTAGCTTCTTGGCACGTCCGCGAGACTTCTGGCAGAGGGCTTGTGCCTCGGTGTCGGCCAAGCTATGTATTTAGGCTTTGCTTTGTTAGTGAAGGGTCGACAATGCGTCTATGGAAAGAAGTTGGAACACGCAACTAAGTCTACCAAACCTACTATACAAAATCAGAGAAATATATTATAACCGCATAGGAACTTTACCTTCGGTCTCAAATGTGAACACCTGGGGCGCGGGGTAAGTGTCCATTTCGTCTGCTACTGCTTGTCTCCTTCTCATGCGTACCCCAGCGCAGCCAATCAGGACTGCACCAGCACCACATGTCCACTAGATGGATGCTTACAGAATAGCCTACCCCTCCTCCTCCCCCTGGTCATTCTACCCCCGAGCGCCTATACATTTTTTTTTCATACATCATAACTTAGCAGACTCGGTGAACTTTACTGAAGAGCAGTACTTGGGTAAGGTGAAAAAAAAATAGTTGTCTTTATGCAAAGACCCTCTTACCACCTTAAAGAAATCACATCCCACTGCAGACTGAGCGGGAGTAAATTCCCTCCCCCTAACCCAATATTAAACAGGGCTCAGTCTGTCACGTTTAGGCTCTTACAGACAAGATCGTACCTCAACCCCCCGAGCGCGCTCAATCAGATAGATTCCAACATCCCGCAATCGTGCTCCAAATGTGGGCACGAGTACTGCTATTTCAATCATATGCTCAAGCTGTGCCCCTTCAGCGCGTGCTCTGGTCTTCACGACAAGTCCAAGTGGGACGCCCTATTGCAAAGCGCGGACTTGACGCATCAACGACAGGCCGTCCAGAGGGCCGCCCGCGACGTCGCCCAGAGCCACTACCTCCCGGTTCCGTCATGGGCGGAGCCACCTACGTGATTGGAGTGCCTTCGGCTACTTCCAATCTTTTTCCTCAGGACACTTCAATAAAGTTCTTGTCAACTGCCAACTATGCACTTCGAATTGTGCACACTTGACCCTTCTTCACGTCATACCCCAAACTAAACAGACCATAAAGTGGGCAAATTCTAATGAATTTATACTATTCAGGGTGTACGGAAACTTGGTCAACAATAATCAACCAGTGGTGCCTGGCGACGCGAGAGCAGATATTCGTCAGCAGGTATATTCATCACCAGTTACATTCGTTACACTGTGGGGCATATTGCTCTCAAGCATCTCAGAATAAACTCGTGAATATGCGTGGGTACGCCAAAAAATTGAAGAGACAACATTCGGTCAGTGAAGGAATCCACCGACGGAATCCACTTTGATCCAAGTTTTACGGAGACCCCCCCGTGCTAAGTTACTGCAAGCACTAATAAAATCACAAAGCTTCGGTGACGTGATGAACCACTAGAGACGACTGTCCCTTCGTGAACACTTCGTTTCGTACGCAGACTGCTGACTCAAGCTACGGGATGCTACACGACAGAAAATCCAGATGTCCTATTATAATTGAGCTGCAAGCCGACCTGGACGCAGCTACGGAGCAGTATAGTCAGTATAGTCGTAAAGTCAGTCACAAGTTCCACCCACAAAAACGCAGTGCACAGTGTCCTGCCCTTCACCTCTGAAAAAGAGTGCAGTGCAGCTGGGGCCCACTATATGTAGCGGTCCGGGTGAAACAACTAACCACAAGACAAAACTTCGGTAAGACGGTTGTTGTCCGCCATTCAATATTACACTCCGGTGGTATTTTGTTATAAAAACAGCTGTTTTATTTGTTTTTTTTTTCGTACGGAGCTGTCATTGCGTCACTGATTTCAGTACGAAACATGCATGTCTAGGGCGAATTTTGCGGGTGATCCGGACATCACTGCTCAAAGTTATTTCAGCTTAAAACTCTAGCTTTTCTAATTAGCCAAGCATTTACGTTAGAAGATGTAGAGTTACTACGCGGTTGGTGAACTCCAGTTGGCGCGGCTCTTACAGGTGAAGGAAAGTTGCCCAGAAATTTTTGTAGGTGCACGTCTATTTGTATTTCTTACGCTGCCGCCTACTATACCAGGTGTTTCTGTCAATACATTAAGTAATATTTAAATATAGTCTGTGGCGGATAGCACAATCCTAAGTGCATTGAGCTTGTCTATTCGAAAAGCGACCATTATCTTAGACATTCCAATTTATAAATTATAGCTGGTGAGCCTGGAAGGAATATTCATTGGAAACAAATTTTGTGGATGACATCATCTTCGAGATATGCGCGATTGAAGTTGCAGTAAAAATGCACTGTTATTTCTCTTACTTTTTTAACAAGAACACCGCTTTATGCATCGAAGCACGAAAGTAATTGGACCAACAATGTATTTCTTCGCAAATATCGGTAATTAATATCTCGAATCTGGTGACATCCTGAGCATTGGTCTCAATTCAATTCGTTTTGCGATCTGCCTGGCTATAATTCTGAAATTGCTATGAGCGCCGTAACGTAATTAGTTCAAAACCTAATTGGGGAATTTCTGTTGATTAGTATGCATTATCATAGAGGTAATGAATGAAACCGTAACTAGGTTGATCTCAGAAGCAGCAATTGAAGTGGAAGGTAAGGAAGAAACAGGAAGGAAAACAGGAAAGTAAGGAAGAAACAAAGGACCTAATAAAGAAACGACAAAACATGAAAATGTCCAACTCAAGAGATCAGATAGAATTCGCTGAACTGTCAAAACTGATCAACGAGAAAAAAGTAAGGGATATTCGAAATTACAACGTGGGAAAGATTCAGGAAGCCGTAAAATATGGCCGCAGCATTATATCAGTAAGAAGAAAGCTTGGCATAGGACAAGGCAACATGTATACACTGAAAGATAAGCATGGTAATATCATCAGCAATTTCGATGACATAGTAAAAGCAGCGGAAAAATTCTATACTGACCAGTACAGTGCCCAAAACAGGCAAGCTACTTTCATTCGAAATAGCGATTAACCGGATACAGATGCTCCTTCTATAACTAGCCATGAAGTTAGAAGGGCCTTGAAAGACATGACCAGGGGAAAAACTGCTGGAGAATATGGAATAACAGTAGATTTAATCAAAGATGGAAGAGATATCATACTTGAAAAGCTTGCGGCCCTTTATACGCAATGCCTCACAACTTCAAGTGTACCAGAGAGCTCTAAGAACGCCAAAATTATACTAATCCATAAGAAGGGAGACGTTAAAGAATTGAAGAATTATAGACCCATTAGCTTGCTTTCAGTATTGTATAAAATATTCACCAAGATAATTTCCAATAGAATCAGGGCAACACTTGACTTCAGCCAACCAAGAGAACAGGCTGGCTTCAGGAAGGGATATTCTACGATGATGATGATGATGATGATGATGATGATGATTGTTGGAGTTTATTGGCGCAAGGGCCAGATGTGGCCAAAGAGCGCCAAGGCGATTATAATGACTTGTCAGTGGTACATGAGTGGTGAATTATAAGGTGTTGATAAAACAGATGTGGCATGACTGTAAAGAGGCCTAAAATAGTCGCTGTAAAGTGCGTAAAATCTATAGGTACTAAGAATATGGCACTGACTAATGAAGTGTGCTATGGATACGAGGGATGCATTGTGAAAGATTGATGATATACTAAAATATGTCAGAGGCTAAAATTTTCAAGAACACTAATGCCTTAACAGAGCCCTTGAAATGTAAGGGCCTGGAGGCATGTGCTATACTGAGCTACTATCAGAGTGGCATCCTCTGGAGAGAGGATGCGCTACGTATTTCTTGGGCTGATAACATGCAAGACATCATTAAAAAAAGCGAGGACTGCTTTGTTAATGAAAAGCGGTTCTTTACCCAGAAACATAGCGGGATGGAGAGGAACACAATGGCGGTATGCCATTGCCAAAGAGGTATGCCAAAGAGGAAAATGTTCTTCCTCTTTCTCTCGGCTTCGCGACACTCCAGGAGGACGTGGAGGACGCTGAGCCTCTCGCCACATCTACCACAGGTTGGAGGATCATTACCATTCAATAGAAAATTGTGAGTACCAAATGTGTGTCCTATTCTGAGACGACAGAATAGGACATCAGTTCGCCGTGTTTTCGATGCAGAGGGCCAGAAACCTAACTGAGGCTTAATCAAGTGAAGCTTGTTATTTGTTTCCGCATCCCACAAGCGTTGCCAGTGGCTTCGCAGTTTCTTACGAAAGGAAGGTTTCAAATCTGTTGCAGGTATAGCAGTTGTAGGATTAATAGCGTGCGATGTTATTGACGTGGCCATTTGGTCGGCGAGAACATTACCCTCGATGCCTCTATGCCCAGGAGCCCAGCATATTATGATTTGTTGTTTAGATGTATAAACAGAGCAGATCAATGAGTAGAGGTTGATAATTGCAGGGTGTTTATGCTTTTGCGGCATCATTAACGCTTTAACAAAGCTTAAAGAGTCGGTAAATATTACAGCCTTTTGGCGTTTCAGTCTATCAATGTGTTTCACTACGGATAGTACTGCATAGGCCTCTGCCGTAAAGATACTTGTTTGGGGATAAAGTACATTGGATTCCGAGAAGGACGGACCGACGGCCGCATAGGAAACGCCAGCATGCGACTTTGATGCGTCTGTGTAAAATTCAGGGCAAGAGTACTTTGACTTTAGTTCTAAAAAGTGCATTTGAATGTGTGCATCTGGCGCGTGTTTTGTGACTTCAATAAACGATGTGTCACATTCAACCAGCTGCCACTGCCACGGCGGTAGCAGCTTCGCTGGAGGCATGAGGTGATGTTCAAGCAGTGGAGCACCCATTTCTTCACTGAGCTTTCTCACACGCAGCGAGAAGGGCTGCTTCGCTGTTGGTCGGTTATTAAATAGTGTGGCACACGTGGTATCGTTTATGGTAGAATAGGTAGGATGTGTACGGTTTGAATTTGTTTTCAGAAAATATGTAAAGCTGGCACAAGACCTCTGAAGGTAGAGCGACCACACGTTTGCTTCCACATAAAGGCTTTGTACGGGGCTTGTCCTGAAGGCCCCGGTCGCGAGGCGGATTCCTAAATGGTGAACAGGATCCAACATTTTTTAAAGCGCTGGGTGCAGCAGACTGGTAAACTATCGCCCCGTAGTCAAGTCGTGAGCCGACAAGGCACCTGTACAAGTTCAAAATGCATTTCCTGTCACTGCCCCATGTTGTACGCGACAGCAGCTTCAATAAGTTCATTGTTTTCAGGCACTTAGCCTTCAAATATTTGATGTGCGAAACGAATGTGAGTTTAGAGTCCAATATGATGCCAAGAAACTTGTGCTCTGCGCTTACAGGTAATGTGGTACCAGAGAGCTCAATAGCAGGGTCTGGTACTATTCCTCTCTTATTAGTGTAAAGGACGCATGTGCTTTTCTGTGGGCTCAACCTAAAACCGTTTTCATCAGCCCATTTAGCAACTTTATTTAAGCCATGCTGGACATGTCGTTCGCAGACAGCAAAGTTGCACGATTTAAAACCAATCTGCACATCATCTACATATACAGAGTAGAACATCGTTCGTGGAATAGCCGTGCGTAGAGAGTTCATTTTCACAATAAACAGTGTGCAGCTAAGCAAACCGCCTCGCGGAACACCAGTTGCCTGGGTGAAAGACCTCGACAAGGCCTGGCCCACCCTTACACGAAAGAGACGGTTAGAAAGGTAGCTTTCGATATTATTCAACATGTTTCCGTGGACGCCCATAGTGGAAAGGTCTCGAATGATACCGAAGCGATATGTGGTGTCATACGCTTTCTCTAAGTCAAGAAATATGGAGAGAAAAAACTGTGTGTGTAAAGGCATCCCTTATGATTGTCTCAATGCGGACAAGGTGGTCTGTAGTCGACCTGCCTTCTCGGAAGCCACATTGGTAAGGATATAGTATGCCGTTGCTGTCTAGGACACAAATTAGGCGCCGGTTAATCAACTTTTCGAAGAGCTTGCACAGACAGCTTGTCAAAGCAATGGGTCTGTAGCTACTGGGCAAGGACGGGTCCTTGCCCTGTTTAAGTATGGGGATTACTATAGCTTCTTTCCAAGAAGATGGAATGTAACCAGCGGCCCACATGACATTAAATATAGAAAGGAGTTTCTTTTGTGTTTCAGGGTGTAGGTGCTTGATCATTTCATACATGATACGGTCAGCACCTGGTGCCGAACCGTTGCAACAAGCAAGAGAAGCTTTAAGTTCAGCTAAACTGAACGGGCAGTTGTAATGTTCATTTCGGGCACATTTCCGATCGAGGGGCTGTCGCTCTGCGCGCTCTTTGAACCTAAGGAATGTTTGTGTGTAATGAGATGCACTGGAAGCATATTCAAAGTATTCGCCCAGACAATTTGCCTGATCCTCCAGGCAATCTCCTTGGATATTCACTAAGGGCGGCGGGTTCGTCTCACGACCCTTTAATTTATTCACCCTATTCCATACTTTTGCCTCGTCTGTGTAAGAGTTTATACCAGAAATGTACCTCTCCCAACTCTCTCTTTGCACGTCTACGTGTCCTTCTGCCTTGCGATTTAACCTGTTTAAAATTAATAAGGTTTTCGGCAGTAGGAGAATCGCGAAGCAATCCCCATGCTTTGTTTCGATTTTTGCGCGCTTTACGACATTCTTCGTTCCACCAAGGAATGCGGCGCTTCTTAGTCAGTCCGTTAGTTTGTGTAATACATTTCGTAGCAGGATTAATAATAAAACCTGTTAGATATGTTACGGCGCCGTCTACGTTAAGAGCCACAATGTCATCACGGCCTAGGTGTGTCAGCTCTCGGAACAGTTCCCAGTTGGCCGAGTCTACGCTCCATCGAGGTGATCGTGGCAAGCATCCATCTCGTTTCGTGGAGTTTAACATAATTGGCAAGTGGTCGCTTCCATAGGGGTTCTTGAGAACGGACCACTCCGGGTATGGCATTAGTGTGCTCGACACTATGCTTAAGTCTATGGACGAGTATGTGTTGTGTGTAATGCTGTAGTATGTAGGTTCTTTCTTGTTCAATAAACATTCGCCTGAAGAAAACAGAAAATTTTCTATAAGGCGCCCTCGCGCATCGCAACGAGAGTCGCCCCACAGGGGGCTATGAGCATTAAGATCACCTACGACTATGTATGGCGGAGGAAGTTCATCGATGAAGCTCTGAAACTGTGTTTTGGAAAGCTGATAAGAAGGGGGGATGTAGACAGAGCTAATGGTGACTAGCTTACCAAACAACAATGATCGGACAGCAACTGCCTCAAGGGACGTTCGGAGGCTTAATTGCTGACATGCAACGCCCTTATCGACCATTACGGCCACACCCCCTGGCGAGGCGAGAGCGTCGTCGCGGTCTTTGCGGAAAGTGACATATTGCCTTAGAAAGTTTGTGTTAATTTTAAGTGTGGTTCTTGTACACACATCACCTTTGGATTGAATTTGCGGAGGAGTTCTTTTACATCATCAAGATTGCGGAGAAGTTCTCTAACGTTCCATTGTAATACTTGGGTATCCATATTGGAAAAGAAGTTAGTGATGTGTGCAAAGAAAGATAGAAGTTACTTCACGGGACCTTTCCAGGCCCCGTCATGGGGGTTTTGCCTTTCTTCCCGACGCGCTCGAGGGAGCTGCGCCGTTCTTTGGGCGTCTGAGACGCCGGTGGTTTGCTTGTATCCATCACCTCGTCTGAGGCGGTGGATAGTGCCCGCTCAGTCGGGACATTCGCGGGGGTTTCGGGCCTTACTGCACGGGCAGTGGCTCTGGGTCCAGCAGGCCCGCGGTTATGCTGGCCCTCCTTGGCAGGGGGCGGAACAGCGCTGGCTGCTCCAGCCGGGGGGGCTGGTGGCGTGACCGCCGTCACACTCCGTGTGACTTGAGCGGCCGCCGGATGATGTGGTGCTGCCCCCCGGCGCGCCACATCGGTGTATGAGGGACTGGACTGGTTGTGGAGATAGAAACGCTTACGTGCCTCTGGGAAAGATAGGTTTAGTTTGACTTTCAGTTCTTTAATTTGCTTCTCTTTTTTCCACGAGGGGCAAGATCGCGAGTAGGCGGGATGATCTCCTTCACAGTTGGCACAACGGGTTGCTGAAGTGCAAATGTCAGAAGCGTGTTCATTTGAACTACACTTAGCACAAGTAGCGCGCCCTCGGCAGTTTTGCGACCCATGCCCAAAACGCTGACACTTGAAGCATCGGCGGGGATTTGGGATGTATGGTCTGACACGTAGCTTGCAGTAGCCGGTTTCAATTGATTCTGGTAGATTGCTAGTTCCGAAAGTAATGATAACATGCTTGGTAGGTATTTGCTTGTCATCTCGCCTTAGTGTTATCCTCTGCACCTTGACTACGTTCTGGTCTTGCCATCCTTCAAGTAATTCACTTTCACTCAGTTCAAGCAGGTCATCTTCCGAGACGACACCGCGCACTGTGTTCATCGACGTGTGCGGGCCCACTGAAACAGGAATGTCCCCAAATGCCACAAGTTTAGAAAGTTTATCGTACTGTAGTTTGTCGCGGACTTCGAGAAGAAGGTCGCCACTTCCCATCTTTGTTACCTTATAGCCTGGGCCGATTGCTTCCTTGAGAGATTTTGCTACAACAAAGGGTTAAATCATTCGGACTGTCTTGGTATCGTGTTGACTATGTATTACATGGTACTTGGGAAATATTTCTTTGGGTTGCAAAAAAAGATTGAAAATTTCATCGGTGCGCCCCCTTTTCAGGGAGCGATCAGGTAGTGAGGGAAAAGCGTTAGCCATATAATATTGCAAAATTCGGCGGCGATGGTAGCCACCCACCGCCGAGCCCAACAAGGGGACGCTACAAGGTTGGAATACTTGTAGACGCCAGCCATGCACCGCCTCTATAACCTAATATAAAATACCCAAGGTTGGATAAGTACGCCAGGTTAACCCTTGCCGCCCAGAAATTCGGAAGTGAGAAGAAGTGACTAGAAGACAGGAAAGATGAAAAAGTGAGAGAGGGGGAAAGGAAAAGGAGACTGCCGATTTCCTCCAGGTGGGTCAGCCTGGAGGTGCCGTCTATGTGAAGCAGAGGCCGAAGAGGTGTGTTGCCTCTGCCGGGGGGGGGGGGGAGGGGGGGGGGGCCTTAAAGGTCCGAACACCCGGCATCGGCTCAACCCCCAGGATCCCCCTTTCCCCAGACACGGCTCAGCCGCGCACGCTACCCGCTAGAGGGTCCAACCCTCGTGTGCTCGGGTCTGTGGTGTCGCAACACACCAAACGCCTGCTGACGCAGACGCCCCTGCGGGGGATATTCTACGATGGATCATATCATGTCATCAATCAGGTAATAGAGAAATCTGCAGAGTAGATCAACCTCTCTATATGGCTTTCATAGATTATGAAAAGGCGCTTGATTCAGTAGAGATACCAGCAGTCATAGAGGCATTGCGTAATCAAGGAGTACAGGAAGCATACGTGAATATCTTAGCAAACATTTACAAGGATTCCACAGCTACCTTGGTTCTCCACAAGAAAAGTAGAAAGTTACCTATCAAGAAAGGGGTCAGGCAAGAAGACACAATCTCTCCAATGCCATTCACTGCATGCTTAGAAGAAGTATTCAAGCTCTTAGACTGGGAAGGCTTAGGAGTGAGGATCAACAGCGAATATCTCAGCAACCTTCGGTTTGCAGATGACATTGTCCTATTCAGCAACAATAGAGACGAATTACAGCAAATGATTGAGGTCCTTAATCGAGAAAGTGTAAGAATTGGGTTGAAGATGAATATGCAGAAGACAAAGATAATGTTCAATAGCCTGGCAAGGGAACAAGAATTCAGGACAGCCAGGCAGCCTCTAGATTCTGTAAAGGAGTACGTTTATCTAGGTCAATTACTCACAGTTGACCCTGATCACGAGAAAGAAATTGACAGAAGAATAAAATTGGGTTGGAGTCCACATGGCAGGCATTGCCAAATCTTGACTGGGAGATTACCACTGTCGTTAAAAAGAAAAGTGCACAATCATTGCATTCTGCCGGTGCTAACATGTGGGGCAGAAACTTGGAGGTTAACAAAGAAGCTCGAGAACAAGTTAAGGACCGTACAAAGAGCGATGGAACGAAAAATGTTAGGCCTAACGTTAAGAGACAGGAAGAGACCGGTGTGGATCAGAGAACAAACGGAGATAGCCGATATTCTAGTTGACATTAAGCAGAAAAAGTGGAGCTGGGCAGGCAATGTAATGCGTAGGATGGATAACCGGTGGACCATTAGGGTTACAGAATGGATACCAAGAGAAGTGAAGCGCAGTCGAGGTCGGCAGAAAACTAGATGGGATGATGAAGTTAGGAAATTTGCAAGCGCAAGTTGGAATACGCTATCGCAAGGCAGGGGTAATTGGAGATAGCAGGGAGATGCCTTCGTCGTGCAGTGGACATAACATATAGACTGATGATGATGATGATGATCATGATGATGAGTTACTTTTTTCTTGTTGATCAGTTTCGACAGTTCAGCGAATTCTATCTGATCTCTCGAGTTTGACACTTTCATGTTTTGCCGTTTCTTTATTAGTTTCTTTGTTACTTGGGAGTGACTTTGTTGAAGCTTAGTGGGCCTCCCTGCCTTTCCTCTCCTTACTCTCTCACCTACTGGTTGCCTTGGTGCCTTACCTCCCACTTGAATTGCTGCTTCTGAGATCATTCCAGTTACGGTTTCATTCATTACCTCTATGTTATATTCTTGTTTTAAAGCTGCATACTTGTTTGCGAGCGCCAGCCTGAATTGGTCTGCTTTTACCCTTGCTGCATCTAGGTTGGCCTGCTTCTTCCTGACTAATTTTATTCTTTCTCTCTTCAAATTGAGAGAAATCCTAGGCCTTACTAACCTATGGTCACTGCACGTAACCCTACCTAACACTTCTACATCCTGCACTAGCCTGAATTGGTCTGTTTTTACCCTTACTGCGTCTAGGTTGGCCTGTTTCTTCATGACTAACTATTTTCTTTGTCTCTTCAAATTGACAGAAATCCTAGACCTCCCTAGCCTATGGTCACAGCACGTTACCCTACCTAACACTTCTACATCCTGCACTATGCTGGGATCGGCTGAGTATGAAATCTATTTCATTCCTTGTTTCTCCATTAGGGCCTTTCCAGGTCCACTTCCTGTTGCTGTGCTTCCTGAAGAAGGTATTCAATATTCGGAGACTATTCCTTTCCGCGAATTCTACCAAGATCTCTCCTCTAGCGTTCCTAGAACCGATGCCGTAATTGCCAATTGCTTGCTCACCAGCCTGCTTTTCCCCCCTCATTTGCATTGAAGGCTGCCATGACTACAGTATACTACGTTTGCACCTTTTCTCATTGCTAATTCAACATCTTCATATAACTGTTCTATTTCTTCATCGTCGTGACTGGAGGTTGGGGCGTAGGCTTGTACTACCTTCATTCCATACCTCCTATTCAGCATTATTACAACGACTGCTACTCTCTCATTAATGCTGTAGAATTCATCAATGTTACATGCTATGTCCTTATGGACTAGAGATCCTACTCCGAATTCTCTCTTATCTCGAAGACCTCTGTAGCAGAGGACGTGGCCGTTAATCAGCACTGCATAAGCCTCACCACGTCTAACCTCACTAAGGCCAATTATATCCCAGGTAATACCTAATAATTCTTCAAATAGCCCTGCTAAGCTAGCCTCACTCGATAGGTTCAGTTTCCAGTGGCGGCCTGTCCGAACCCAGCGATTCTTAGCACCCTCTGCCACGTCGCAGGTCTGACCACCGCCTTGGTCAGGTGCTCCGCAGCCGCTGGGGACTGAGGGCCATGGGTTAAAACCATTGTAGAAGTCATGAGGGAGGTAGTGGCCGAATACTGCACCAGGGAGGCCAATTCCTGTTCTGGTGAGGGAGTGACTTGGTTGAAGCTTAGTTGGCCTTCCTAATTTGGTTGCACCTGGACTAGTATAGCCCCACTAGCTTTCGGCGTTATTTCTTGCCGGTTTCAGGCGCCACTTCATGCCTGAAAATGCAGTGAACTGGAGAAGGATTCGAACTTACGATCTTCAGATTAGAAGCCGGGTGTTCTACCTCTGCTCCACGCCACCCCCTACAATGAAAATGGGAGCATGCAAATCCACACAGCCGTGGTTAGGGTGAAACATCACCTACACCTATCCGCAAAGCCGTCATTATTCGAGAGAAAAGCCAGAGCCCAGGACTCAACTGGAGCCGTGCCGCTGTAATAGCGAGAGCAGAACCAGCCACACTGCCCAGGGGCCTTGGGATGCGTAGCACTTCTAGAGCATCTGTGAAGGTCAGTCAGCCACTCGACACCACTTCCTACCCACACACTTTCAACCCCTGCTGTAAAATCCCTCGCAGAGCAAGCTACGCGCAACTCTCTCCACACTCTCCTGAAAACGCAAGTCCCGCCGACCGACCTATACTCTAAGATAGAAGAGGCACGACCTTTATGAACAGAGCGGACACAACAAACACAGACGGCCTCACAAGTTCTATTTCCGACATTGCTCTGCCCACACAAAAAATTGGTGCAGATGTCCAATCCCCGGCAGCAAAAAACAAACCGCCACGATTCAGGCACTAGAACCGCATATGAAACAGTTCGATGCCTTGATAGATGCTATGATTGCAGCATATGCTGAACTTAGACCGGTTCATGACGCACCTTATGCCAAAGCTTGAATCTGAGAAGCAATATTATAACCAGAAAGTTAGATGTGAACGTCTAGCACAACTAGACGTTCACAGCAGCAAACGTAAACGCTACGAATAAGCTAAACTTAATATGTCGCGTAGGCAAACAAGCGCACCACTTTACATCCCGTGCACACAAATAGATTCAGTCAAAATGAGTAACAACGCCATGGAGCTCTCACTGTATGCAAGTGTAACTGCAGGGAGTTCTCTAAAAAGCGAGGTTTGCTCATGCCGTACAATGCCGCATAAGAGCGTCGCTCGGACGTTCTCATGATTCAGGGAGCAAATCACTCAACCACCTTGTCATGATTCATGGGGAGATTATACCTTCCACCTCAAGTAAGTTTCTCTAAGTCCCCCTTAGACCATAATTTATATTCTTGAATAACCATCTTAGCATTCAGAAACGAAAACTGGACATGTTTGTTGAAGTCATTCGGCATATGGAGGTCATCGTAATCAGAAGACTGCAACTCTACCAAGCACTTCTTGTTGGATATCTCCGCTACTGTGCGCCTGTACTTTCTCGGATTAGAACGTCTGTTATCCCTACACGGGAAATCACTGAGCACTGTCTAGGACTACCATGAGGTGCTTCTACATAGGTCAGTATTGCAGAGGCTCGAGCTTTGTCCCCAATGTGGGCCAGTGGGAGTGCATCTGAGACTACTAACTACGCACAGGGACCATCCAGTGGCAAGCGTTATGGATGCCCTGACACCGGCTATTCGGAAACCTGATTTCGCAGCAAGATCTATTTGACTACTCGACTTTGCACCACGTGACATATCGGAACATTAGCTCTGGACAGTGGCAAAGATGACGGTGACACTTACGATCTCCGGAATTACCTTCAAATTTGCGATCCTTTCATAAAGTACGCGTTTTCATCTAAGGAAAGAAAAATGGCTCTAACATCAGTTTGTCTACTTAATTTCCTTACAACTTTACCCTAACATGTACTATCGACCAAAAAAGTTTACGAACCACGGGAGCTCAGAAAACGCTAAATATCCGAGCAGTCTTTAAAGGTAGGCAGTAAAACCATATACATCGCAATGTTGTTTACGAGTAGAGACTGGAAATGAGAATACCAGGCTGCGTTTTGAGGCTGCGGAGATAATCATCATTTTGTGAGTACCCTTGGTCCGTAAACTATCTTGGTCGATAGTACTTTTTTCTTATTTTTTCTCCCCCCACCCCCTTTTAATCCTTCTTGGCCAATGCCCCCCGTAGTGGGCACGTACCATAATATAGGAAGCAAGCAAGCATTCCACGTTATGGTTGGATATCTATTACTTACATTAACTTACATGTACGGATGTAGCGAACATGTTTTGCGGATGGTTTGTAGCACAGACCTCTACAGCGGCAGCTTTTACAGAATAGGCAACACACAACGTTGCAAGATAGCATATAGGGCATCGATCGTCCTCAGTAGCTGAATTGACCGGCCTTCCACTGCGTACAACAACAAAGCCTCGCGAAATGAACAGTATTTTGCTACTCAAAACCAGCACTGCCACTTATAAGCAATTGTATGACGCAAGGAACAGCGTGTAGCCCTCTCTGGCTTATGGCTCTGCTTGCTGTTGCAATTCAATCTAGCAATACCATCGCGTTGCGGTGTATTCCTAGCCATTGTAGAAAAGCTGGAAATGAGCAGGCTGACGCAGAAACAAATATGACACACACTGACAGGGAGGTTACATAAAAAAAGATGTCCGACGATTACGATACTCCCTAACGCGAAATTTGAGCGCAGCTGCATACGTGTTTTCATTTAGCGATATATTTAGGCAAAGAATTTGAGACCGAAATGAAACCTCGTGCCGTCAGAACCTTCACAGAGGGAGGGGCAGTATGAAAACGCTGGCATAATGAGCGGCATCGGAGCCAGCTGTGGAAGAAGACGTCGACGAACGCTCGAGCAATGACACGAGTGCGTCCGCGCGGTAATGGCGAGGGACGCCGACGCTCAATCCAGGAACGTTCTCGAAAAATTAACTTTTTCCTGTATGGCATCGACGCCTTGCTCTACAACAGTAATCAAAACCTATATGGCTGGACAATTGGACGACCCTGACCTTAAAGAGAGCACCTCCATAGACTTGACGCTTGCTTGCGATGGATTCTGACTTCCACTTCGGCTCTGTAGAGGCCAGGAAACAATACTCCATCGATTAGGGCTCGGTGTTGCGCCGATAACTTCATAAAACTGGACGGGAACGGAACCCTGACTGTATAGCGCCTGTTACACTCCCGAGATAATGAAACGTATACTTTGCGTGTAATACGTAATAATATGTAATGTATTTTGTGTATAATATGCGGCCGAGTGAAACACTACTGTTGATCGTTTTCACTCCCACCTCTTTTCGCAAGAGAAGGTTTTTGGGTGTGTGCAGACGGGATGACCCCTTTAAACTTCAACTTTATTTATTCTTCTATTTCATACACTAGAAACGTCCTCGTTTCTCGTGCAGTAAGGAGCTGCAGTAAGCAGCTTGTCTAGACCCAAAAGGCCTTGTACATGACAACGCAATAACAACTGCCCAACACGCCATGGAATCAGTCCTGAACTTTCCATGTGACACGGGCTTCGTCGCCTGTCTCTAGGAGATGTACAGTGTGAATACTGTGCAAAATAGGTTTGCGTGAGAATGCTGTGTGCACACGTTCACACCTGCGTGTAGTGCGTCCACACGGGGCACCCGCGTATTGGACAACGTGTCTGTATAATAATAAGTAGCTCATTGTGATACTCATTAACTACCGCCACGTTTCATAAACTAGCGTGCCTTGCAAAATCACGGGGCATGTCATTTACACCAATATCAGGAACTTCCTAAACTGAATCAATTTCTTTCATTCCTGTCCACACGGATTTCGCTAAGAGATTTTCCTGCGAAACACAGCCAGCACTTTTCGTTCACGACTTGCATGTTAACCTTGATAACAGACCTTCAAACTGGTGCTGTCATTTCAGACTTTGCTAAAGCTGTCGACATGGTACCTCATGAACCATTGTTCCCAAGCTATGAGCTTGGGAACAAGTAAATGACATTGAGCAATCTATCCAAATGCTGCCAGATCAATTTGATGAAATTAAGAGACGTCTCGACTGTCACGAAAAAGACATCAACAATGTAAAGCGTAGGGTGGAAAAGATGGAAGAGGCTCGAGCCCCTCAGGATCTTAGTAATCTTCAGGATGGCATATTCACGCCCTCGAATGACACAGCAGGCGCCTGAACCTAGAAATACATGAAGTTCCTGAGACTGAGGGCGAGAACTTGCTATCTCAGGTGAACGAAATAGCACAGCAACTTAACACTGAATGTTTATCCGAGCAGGACGTTGTGGCTATACACAGGCTGCCAGCTAGGCCGGGAAGGTCCCGCGGCATTATTGTGCGCTTCGCGCGTCAGGAGCTGCGAAATGCCCGGCTTGCTAAGAAACGATCACTCAGAGATAGTTCGATGAAAGTTTTCATTGCCGACAACATGACAACTCGATCCAGAAAGCTTCTGGCTGCAGCTAAGGAATGGGCGAAACATTCTGGGTACAAATATGCATGGCACGCGAATGGGCATATGCTTGTACGTAAAAAAAAAATGGTGCCCAGGCTGTAGTCATTAAGTACGGGGATGAGCTGTCGAATCTTACTTAGTATTCCTTGCTAATGTTCCTTGCTGTTGGTTTTATTTTTCTTCAGCACCATGAATCACTTAGGGTCGCTTTCTAAAGAAGAATGGTTTACCCACATAGAAGTTGAACAAAAAGGAATTAGTTGTGTTCATATTAACGCTCAATCCCTTTCTAGCAATATAGAAGAACTCGAAAGCGGTTTTGTGGGGATAGATAAGCTGTGTGATGTTGTCATGATAAGCGAAACTTGGTATATGAATGACAGTCACATTTTTCAGCTTCCTCACAAGAAAACATTTTACCTTAATAGGTTAACAAGATGTGGGGGAGGTATGTCTTTATTAATGTCTGACCATATACCTTGTGATATACTTGCTAATTTTTCGCGTACAACGAACGATTACGAAGTGTTCATTCAGAGAAAGACATCTTTGCTGTATGCTACCGCCCTCCCGATGGTGTTCTTGCCCATTTTCTTGAATTTTTTTTTTTGATGATCTATTAACATTCGCTAATGAAAACCGCCTAAACGTAATTATTGGATGAGATCTTAATGTAAATGTTGGCGCGGATACAGTACGCCGGTCTGATTTTGAAAGGGTATTCATTTCAAATGGTTGTATAAATACAATTCACTCCAGCACTAGAATAACAGAAAATACAGTAACTACGCTTGATTTGTTTATAACGAATTACTCTCCTCTGTGTATCACAAGGTGCCGTTTTGAGTAGTGCTATAAGTGACCATATGCCAATTTGCATGTTTGTCAAAACTATAATAGCTAGCACTTTGCACAGAGACACAAACGAAACCTTCCAGAAAGTAACCGAGGATACCCTAACACCTTTTCAAACAGAGTTGAAACAAACTAACTGGGATGATGTTTTACAGGAACAAGATGCTGAATCAGCTTACAATATATTTCTTAGCAGGTTTGTTGCCGTGTATAAAAAAACATTTTGTTTACAAAATCAACAGGAGAAAAAAAATGCCTCAGAAAGCCATGGTTAACGAATGCTCTTTGTAAAAAAAATGAAGAAGCGTGACAAACTATATGCCAAATTTATCAAAACTAGAGAGTCTCTGGATTTAAAAACATTTAAAATGTTTCGTAACAAATTAACCAAATAATTACGGAAAGCACGTGATGCTTATTTTCTGCAGATGTTTTCGTCTTGTATGAATGACTCAAAGAAACTATGAAATAGACTAAACGCTCTCATGAATAAAATCAAGGAGTGTTCCAATTGAACAAATTAGTTTAAACAGTAGACTGTTGGTAAAGGAGGATTTGGCAAACACCTTCAATGACTATTTTGTTCACAGAGACGTTGACCTCAATCATCCCATGCCGCATTATGTGCACATTACTCCAAACGCAAACACAATATTTTTTCAGCCACTCATGCCTTCGGATGTATGTTCTGTATACCTAAGACTCAAAAAATCTCGTAGCTACGATGCTGATGGTCTACATATTCTACCTATCAAATTTGTTTTATATGATATAGCCCATATTTTGACACATATTTATAATTTATGCATTTCCACAGGCGTATTTCCAGAAACTATGAAGGTTATGAAGGAAATATGAATCTTATCTTAATAACAGACGCCAGTTTGCTTCTGTAGGCCATAATACATCAGTAACTAAGGAAATATTTTGTGGCGTCCCACAGGGTAGCATTTTGGGTCCGTTGCTTTTCAACCTATACGCAACGATATTACTTAGATCTACGAAAAGGCGAAATTTATAATTTACGCAGATGACACAAGTGTTTTCATATCTCCTCCGGTTCTTGCACCAATTCAATTACTATGGCAAATGAATTCTTGTGCAGTCTATCCTATTGGCCCACAGAGAACTGCTTAAAAGTAGATGCGGCTAAAACAAAGGCTGTAATTTTTCATACCAAAGGCATCAGTCTTCCTTTAGATCTAACATTAGCCTATAGACACCAGTTTGTTTCTGTAGGCCATAATACATCGGTAACTAAGGAAATATTTTGTGGCGTCCCAGAGGGTATGCATTTTCGGTCCGTTGCTTTTCAACTTATACGCAACGATATTACCTTACATCTACGAAAAGCGAAATTTATAATTTATGCAGATGACACAAGTGTTTTCATTTCCTTCGGTTCTTGCACCAACATCTATAACTGTAAACTATTAGGCGAATATTACTTTGGTACCAGACGTAACAATACCTTACTTGTAGAACTTGCAAAACTATCCGTCAATTCATACCGTTATTCAACTCGTACACCTGAAGTATGGAAGGTTCCGCGCTCTAAAACTAATTACGGTTATCAAATGCTGTGTAATAACCTTCCAAAACTACTGAAATCATGTGATAGAGCAGGCTACAATTTACAGGATTTATCGCTGTCAGAATTTAAAACTCTATTGCTTTCACCTCTTTAGAGCACGTTTGTGAATGTTTTATAATAATGTACCTTATGTTATTTTTTTTTGGCTATTACCATGATGTCATTTAATCATTTAATAAATGATGTCATTTAATCATTTCAATGCCGCAGTGGGTTTGCATTGTTTTTCATATATTGTATAACTGCAATGTTTTATGGCCACTATATAAATACAATATATATGGTGCGGGCTAGAGGAATTTACCTCAGGCCGACTTCTTTGCATTTCGTATAATTAAACCTCTCTCTCTCGCTCTCTCTCTCGATGTGTTACCCTATGCAGCCATATTGTACCTAAGGGGGTGAGGTTACCTCAAGCCGCGTCTGTGCGGCTTTTTCCCCTCATCCACCTCCATTTACTGCTCCTCTGTAAGTGTGTGTGTGTGTGTGTGTGTGTGTGTTTGTGTGTGTGTGCTTGTGCGTGTGTGTGCTTGTGCGTGTGCGTGCGTGTGCGTGCGTGCGCGTGCGCGTGCGTGTGTAAATGTAAATCCATAAATCAAATCACATCCCAACAAGGAAGTTTTACTAACCATTCCCAATTTTTCTTAATCAACACTCACTCGTCGCGTTAAGTCAGGCGTTCCTCGGGGCTCTGATTATGGGCCACTTATTCTCTTTGTAATATACAATAATGATACACCCCTGCACGTGTCCAGCCATATTCACATTCATGTTCACAAGCATGTTTACAGAATTATTTTATAAACAGGTTATAAACAAGATTCATGCAGCATCTGTAAAATGTTTCTGAACCCTAACAATGTAAGCTCGTGTCGTTTTCTCACCCCCTTATTCCCCTCTGATTTACTTACAAGTTCGCTAATGTTGTGGTTTAGTCGGTTCGTTCATACAAATACTTAGCCGCACTAAGTACAATACTTAGTACGCATCCACCATTTGGAATCCGTACTGATTGTACATAACGCATTGGAACGTGTTCAAGATCGAGCCACAAGGTCCATTCATTAGCCGTATTCATTCGACGTTAGCACTTACTCATTGAAGGCAGAGTCTGGCTTGACAGCCCTCTTCATCCACCGTCAAATCACCACCCCTATTCCCTCTATTCCGCACGTTTGTCTTCGACACTCTTAATCATCCACCATACGTCACGACCCCGGTCACGCTTATCGGAACGCACCAGCCATTGGTTCCAAGTGGGACGCCCATGTACCCGGACCAGTACATTCCAATCACCGTTTTCAGCCATGCAGCAAAAGCCTGGAACAACATTCCCCACATCATCGCCATCACATACCCAACCACATTTTCCGAAACCGTTGCCGATAGTCTGTCACTTGTATGCATATGTTTGTGACTGCCCGTATTATTGCAGTTACATTGCCCTTCTTAAAGTACCCACTCACTTTCTAACTGTATCTGTTTCTAACCGTTTCCCGCCTACTTGAGTCCCTGGGTAGTCCACGGTCGAATGGTTAAAGCATCGGGATGCTTTGCTGAGAGAACAGGGTTCTAAACCAACCGTCGGCCCAACTGAGGTCACTGGGTATGCGGCACTGTGCACGTATGTGCCACTTTTCCATGGACCTCGTTGACGCCGACGCTCAGCACTTAGTATGTTCCACTCACCTGTGCTACTTTTCAATGAACCTCTTTGATACCAACTTGGGTATGCCCCAGTAGTCGCATACCCAAGTAGGGCATACCCAATTGTGCCCTACTCGGCACATACGCAGTAGGGCATACCCATGAACCTCATTGAATTTACCTGGGGTAACTAGGTACGTGCCACTGGGAATGTGCCGCCCTACAATGACAATAATGATCGTTTAAATTTCTCAGATGCTCGGCGCAATCAAACCCGCGCCACGCGTGGACTTTACGGCGGCGTTGCTAAATGTGCTTTGATAAATGTGTGCAGCGTGTGCAATAAGAGGCGCGAGGCAGGAGCGCTCCTCCTGGCTGTAGAACACGTCACGGAGTTGACAATACGGTGTGTCAGTACATTGCTTCAATGCTAATCGCATTAACGTCAACCATAATCGTGAAATGGGTTCTGGCGAGTATTTCACAAGTACGATAACCACCCCTTATATAATTGTCTTCAAGGTAATAAAATCTTTAAGGTAACTCAAGGTCTTCAAGGTGATAACGTGAAGTGAAGAAATGTAACTACCTGCCATCTATCTCCATTTTTCCTGTACCTCCTACTTCCTCTTACCCCGATGTGGAATAGCAGGCTAGACACGCACTCTCCAAGCCAACCTCTCCTACTTTCTTTTCATACAAATCTTCTTCTCCTCCTCTTTGTCCTGGCTACAAAAACTCTCGTCAGCCACAAAGAAAGACTGCCGCTCGCTGTCATGGTCAGTAACTATCTCGCGACAGCACATGTTCATCACGCACCGCAAAGCCTTACGATTAGGATCTATCACACACAATCAGATAAGTCAAGTAGCTCTCATCAGGGGGGGGGGGGGGGGGGTAATCTGTAAGAGTCCACCTAGTGGACTGTCCACTTCGGCTGTTGCCATTGGCTCCCGCTTCACGAGAGCGAAGGAGACTGGCTGGCACCTTCGCGCTCGTGAAGCGGCAGCCAATTGCGACAGCCGAAGTGGGCAGTCCACTAGGTAGACTCTTACAGAATAGCCCCCCAGCTGTGCATAAGTAATGTGTACAGTTCACCCAAACAGAAAGCAGAATTTCACGCGGAAGCAACAGATATGCGTCCCGCAAGACAATCTAATTGCAGATTTTCAGCGCGGCGCGTACAGGCTTTTTTCCAAAAATACCCACAAAGGCTCCTAACGTCCACCCGATCATGCAACAGCAACGCTCGGTTATTCATTCATTCACGTTACTTAACGATGTCTACTCACCCACGTGACACGGCTTCTCGGTCATGTGCGACACAACCCCAGACATAACCACATAACCCTACTTAAAGGTCCTGTGAATGCAGCACGGACTAATACACACGGCACCCTCTCCAGTGACCACACATTCAAATAACTAGTACTACACACAGGGTGTTATAAACGAAGAACACGCAAGCGCCGCTCAACAGACTGGACTAGCTTTAGGAAAGAACTATTGGGAGATATTGGGAGACACAGTACAGTGACGGACTGAGTCTCTAAAGAAAGCGTGGGAAATCACATACCAGAGAAACTAGCGAAACAGAACACATCATCATCATCATCATCAGACTATATTTATGTGAACTGCAGGACGAAGGCCTCTCCCTGCGATCTCCAATTACACCTGCCTTGAGCTAGCTGATTCCAACATTGCGCCTGCAAATTTCCTAACTTCAGCACCCCACATAGTTTTCTACCGTCCTCGACTGCGCTTCCCTTCTCTTGGTATCCATTCTGTAACCCTAATGGTCCACCGGTTATCCCGCCCAGCTCCATTTCTTCCGCTTAATGTCAACTAGAATATCAGCTATCCCCGTTTGCTCTCTGATTCACACCGCTCTCTTCCTGTCTCTTAACGTTAAGCCTAACGTTTTTCGTTCCATCGCTCTTTGTGCAGTCCTTAACTTCTTCTCGAGCTTCTTTGTTAACCTGCCAGTTTCTGCCCCATATGTTAGCATCGGTAGAATGCAATGATTGTACACTTTTCTTTTCAACGACAGTTGTAAACTCCCAGTCAGGATTTGGTAATGCCTGCCGTATGCACTCCAACCCAATTTTATTCTTCTGTAAATTTCTTTCTCATGTTCAGGGTCCCCTGTGTGTAACTGACCTAAATAAACGTCCTCCTTCACAGACTCTAGAGGCTGACTGGCGATCCTGAATTCTTGTTCTCTTGCGAGGTTATTGAACATTATCTGTGTCTTGCACATTAATCTTCAATCCCACTCTTACACTTTCTCGGTTAAGGTCGTCAATTATTTGTTGTAATTCGTCTTAATTTTTGCTGAATAGGACAATGTCATCTGCAAACCGAAGCTGAGATATTCGCCGTTGATCCTCACTCCTAAGCCTTCCTAGTTTAAGAGCTTGAATACGTCTTCTAAGAATGCAGGGAATAGCATTTGAGAGATTTTGTGTCCTTGTCTGACCCTTTTCTTGTGGAGAACCAAGGTAGCTGTGGAATCTTTGTAGATATTTGCCAAGATATTCACGTATGCCTCCTGTACTCCTTGATTACGCAATGCCTATGACTGCTGGTATATATACTGAATCAAACGCCTTTTCATACTCTATGAAAGCCATATAGAGAGGTTGATTGTACTCCGTAGACTTCTCGATTACCTTATTGCAGACATAGATATGATCCATCGTAAAATATTCCTTCCTGAAGCCAGCCTGTTCTCTTGGTTGGCTGAAGTTTTGACTTGATTCTATTGAAAATTATCGTGATGAATATTTTATACAATACCGAAATCAAGCTAATGGGTCTATAATTCTTCAAATCTTTAACGTCTCTTTAATCTTATGGATTAGTATAATGTTGGCATTCTTCCAGCTCTCTGGTACACTTGAAGTCATGCGGCATTGCGTATAAAGGGCCGCGAGCTTTTCAAGCATGATATCTCCTCCATCTTTGATTAAATCGACTGTCATTCTACTTCTCCAGCAGATTTTCCCCTGGTCATGTTTTGCAAGGCTCTTCTAACTTGTGAAACAGAACACAAGCCCAACATATATAAACGCATCTTCTTCACACGGGGGAGGTGAGGTGGAGCCTCATGGAACGATTGAATAATGTAGGTACAGCGCAACAATTTTTTGGAAAGAAACAAAAACACAGGAGAGAACGCTCCTGTCTCTGGGCCACCTGGCACCAGCGTTCACTCCTGTCTCTTCGTTTCCTTCCCCAAAATTGTTGCACTGTACCTACGTTATTCAGTAGGAACCAACTCGCCCAAATCAAGCTGCATCGAACGATTGAAAAAGAACAAAATGAATAGGCGAATCCGAAGGCAAACAGGGCTCCTAAACGAAGAAATTGCTACGTATTAAGACAATCGAACCAGCGAGAGCTGCTGGCGTACTATATGTGACAATCTCAACTCTATACTTGGGGGCCACCTGTCACCTAATAAGTGCTCTGTTAGACCCAAAGCCGAGACCAACACTACAGACAACGGAAGATCTGTTCCAAGAACTACATGAAAAACAAGTAGCTACAGCATGTAACTCTCAGTATGTCAATTACACAGGCACAAAGCCTACGACCCCAACCTTAGGGGGCAAATTGTACTTGATGAGCGATAGCTGAAGGCCAAATTAAATGAAACTTCCGCCCCCGATCAAATAGCATCGCAGCTTCGAAAACTCACCACGGATTACTTTGAAATCCTCCTTCAAGAAATGAGCAGATTATGGGTCAGCTACCTGATGAAAGGAAGATAGTGCTCATACCGAAACCGGGAAAACCCCTAGCGGTTGAAAATCTGAGACCGATCTCCTTATGTGCGGCGAAATGTTGGAACGTAGAATACTCAATAGGCTCCGTGTACATCTTCCCCTGCTTTATATGATACAGGCTGCAGGACGTACTCCTCCAACTGCACGAAGACATTCGTGCAAGGCCATTCTTGCAATAGCTTTTAGAAAGACCTTCGATTATATGAGACACGACGGTATGCTACGTGAACTTGCAGTTACACAATGTCCCCACTATATACGTAATTACGCCCTAGCTTTCTGAATGAACACACATTCACGATTAGCGTATGGGTGGCACGACGTCATGGACTTACCCGCACCATCAGAAATCTCCCCCTCGTTGTTCAACCTAGCCATGTGCAGGAAAACACAGGGCGCTACAACACGTTCCTCA
Source organism: Dermacentor silvarum (assembly GCF_013339745.2). Lineage (NCBI taxonomy): Eukaryota > Metazoa > Arthropoda > Arachnida > Ixodida > Ixodidae > Dermacentor > Dermacentor silvarum. Next base: position 75,789,416 of record NC_051164.1, on the reverse strand, counting down.
CCTGAAATACACAATTTATACCGATTTACATCATGCTCTGGATAAATAGAAGATGAAAAGTGGTCCAGGCTGCGGCGGCACAAATTGAACTCCGATGTGCTCCACAAAAATCACAACTTCGACAACTACACTAACCCCTGGGCATCAGGTTTATGTGTCAGAACACACCCTTACGCCCGCCCGAATGTTCAAGTGTTCTAGGGCTCCATGTGCAGAATGACGGTGGCCCCGCCGTCAGAATACAACACTTAGACAAGAAGAATAATGTCACTCACACGATGCGTAGGATATCGAATAAAATGTTTGAACTAAAACAAGCAAATTACTACGTCTTCACGACCTGCTACTTTTATCCAGACTCCGATACCACTTGGCTTGTACCAATCTGTTGTCAAGCTTATGCCAAGCTTAAACCAACCACGGCACGCAATGGTGTGTTAACTTGCAAGGCTACCGCGCTTGCATTGCGACTCCGAGTAACCACAAGCACAGAAATACTTGCCGGCACGGGATGTCATAATTTTACCACCGACATAATTAGCACGCACAGGCGAAGACAATAACTCCGGGTATGTGTCTACCCTGCGCAGAGTATAGCCACGTTCTTCCTAGTGTATAGGCTTTCAATCAAGGTTAGAGAGTGAATTAATTTCCGACATTATTATGACCGCATTAATATGACCAACACATCTCCCGGCAACACTCAACACTCTACCCACCCATCTTATTTACCGGCTCAATGTCAGCATTTACGAAACTTATGCATGACGACTTACCTAAATGTATAACAAAACAGTTACAAGAATGTCTCAATCGACAGGTAAATGTTGGCTGCTCATGAGGAGATGTGGGGGAATGAACGTGCTAATCAGCTTGGCTGCGATATGATACTCCAGTCTCGCACCATCCCCCCGACCAAATCTATTCGTCTTACCAATGCCTCCCCCGCAATCACACCCATATATGGAAGAGCGCAGAGCTACACCAAGGCATTACAGTCAACAGGGAACACTTCTCCCACAAGCTCAGACGAACACCCTGATCACCTCCAACCCGCAATACCGCCTCCGAGGACTACTCACTGAAGCCACTGTAGCCGCTGTAGCCACTGTGGTTACCATCCTTCCAACACATTGCACATCCTACGGCAATGCCATTAAACACAATTCCCCTTATCCAAACCTTTATCTCTCCCACCCATCTCTTTCGCCGCGTCACTGATCGCCAAAACCACGTTTCACGACCAACGATTACTTGTGGACTTTACCGGCCTAGCGCTGAAGCAAGTCGCAAGCGACGCCCTGGACTGAGGGCGTTGACGCATGTTTTTTCTCCTCGTGCGATGAAGTGATTTCTTTCTCTCTCTCTCATCAACGTGAAACCGGTATAACGCGACGAGAGAACAAAACGGATTACTGGTTATAAGAAACCGCGCATACAACTTTTATATTTCAGTCCCTTATGATTAGGTTTCAAGGCAAATTCGGGGCTGCGGCACACGTTGCGTTCCATTCACAAACCGTCGATCACACTGTCGCACGATGGCCTTCAGCGTCCTCACGAAAGCCGTCGGAAATCCCTTTAAAGGAACAATAAGGTCAAAACAATGCGAACTGTGTTAGTACATTGTCCTTCCACAAAACCCACTCTTCCAATAAAAATAATGCACAATGACAGGTGGCGACGCCGCCTTGAAGTTCCCGCACCAGCCAACAGTGACGTCACAAATTTTGACGGCATCCGCTCTGACCTAGTAAAGTTTTTGTCTGTAAAGATCGACCGCATTGTATTGTAAAAGAGACAAACACTAAAGTTAACAAGTTCAGATAACTTTCACTGCGACGTCCCATGGCCGAAATACAAAATACTTTGAAATCTGTGGCGTCACACTGACGTGCCGGCAACTGAGGTTTCGACGCGAAATTAAAAAAAAAGAAACACGATTTTTTTCCTGATATTTAACTTATTACTGCGAAATTAATGAGACACTAATGTTTTGCAGGAATACTTTAGAAGTTTACGCTGCTTCAGTACTTCTGTTCATAGCGTCCCTTTAACCGCTTCGCTGCAAAAGAAATCGGTCCTTAATTCCACCAACTGGCTAACGCCACTGAAAGACAACCGCCAGGGGACGCCGGTGGTGGCGCTGTCAGCGATGCGCTACGCGTACAGTCGAGAAAAGCTATTTGTCGTTGTTTTGTTTAGACACGAATTACTCACTCGTCCGCAACGCGCAGTCGCTTGTAGAACGAGTTGTTTAGTGGTAACCGGCTAGTCGAGACATGGCGTGCCGAGGGGTCATTCGTTTTGAAGCACGCTGCGTCGGTGGGTGAAAGGTCAACACGACGAGTGAGGGATACTCTCCTAATCGTCACCTCACATGACCCGCCACGGCGAAGCACGCGAGAAACAGAAAAAAAAAAAGAAAAGCAAACTGAAGCGTTCTCTCTCCGCTTGCTTTCGAGGGACCCGCTGCTTCACGAAACCCCAACTGCATTTGCAAATGACGTCTTCGCGCTCATAAACAAGTGTTTTCTCTTTACGGCGGTTGCTTTCGCATCGCATACCCTTAACACGTGCCTGCCGCGTTATGTGTTAGCACAACCGGCGCGAGGTGGCGACCCGAGCGACACTGTTTAGTCACATGGCGCTGTTGCGAGAAGGAAAAAAAAAAAAACGGATGTTTGCTCGCCGACGTGAATCATGTGCAGTCGTAATGGTCTACACAGCCAGTCGCTGCGCGAACGAACGCGGTACTGCGTATTATTTGTTTGTGTCCGCAACCGGGCAAACCTTGCTTTCACTGTGCACGAATCGTTCTGTGTTTCAGTTAGTTTTGCATGTTGTGAAGGATGAAATGAGTGGATGGCGGCTGTGTTTTTTTCTTTCTTTCGTTTTCTCTCGCCAATATCGCTAATGAACTTTGGCCCCTCTATACGCGAGCGTTGACAAACGGCGCGTGACAGCTCTTTGCTTGAACAATGCGCGGAACGATGTCAGAACACGCTAGTGGTGCGTAGACGCCGGCTTTCTCTATACAGACAACGACCTTCCTGACGCTTCGTGCATGCGACGGGTCCACACAACTGACATCCTTGTTTGCAGTTGTGGAAAACGATATTTAGTGCTCTATTTTGCGAATGATGGCGTAATTTTTTGTTTAGCAAGTTTTTATGGGCGTTACGATGACAATCATGGTTGCTTATTCTTTTATGGTAAGAAACAAACAAAAATAAATGCTACTTACAGGAAGCACAATGCATTTTGGAGTTGGAACATACTTTAAGTGACACGCGGAACGTTGAAGGGCGCAATGGTATCGGACCTCAAGCTTGCAAAACGCAGTAGCATGCATGACATGACACTAATTATATAGCCTTGAAATTAAGCAGAGAACTGTTGTTTGATTAGCTTCAGGCACGATTGCCGGCACGACAATTGAAGCCGCCCGAGAAGGCATGAGGAGGCCAGCAATTGAAGTAAAAGAGGAAAACAGCAAGCTCCAGTAGAAGGCATAGTTGGAGTGAATTGAGGAGACGCGACGAGAATGGAGAGCTGTTTGCTAGTCAACTCATTGAACGAGAGCTTTGAGGTGAATGTACTGCCGTGTGGTGTGGATACTTGGCGAAGAAGAACACGATGGCGTGCAAATAAATGGCCATATCTTTCTGTTACAACTCCGAAGGGAGTGCTTTATGTTTTTGAGGCTAGGGCTGGGTGCTTGAAGACTAAATGCTATACCGCGAATGTTCTACAGTGTAGATTATGTTAACCGCTGCTGTATAGAGGACAGGAAGATGATGGAGAATATTTTAGTAAAGTATACAATCTGCCTCAAGTAAACGAGGCAAGCACATTGATTAAATAAGGACGTCTGGATGTAACTGAAGCCACAGAGATAAACATACAGAATGTGAAGATTAGCAGGTCTAGTGGGTCGGACTGGTCGAGAAGGTTGATAATACATACATGTAACGGCATTGCACAAATTCACAGAAACTTCGCTGAATTCACAGAAACGTCACCACCCGAATACATGGATCCGCGTATAAAAAAAATATCTATATTAATAGGTGGTGCTGCCAGTAGAAAAATCAAGCTTCACGATGGAGGCCCCTAGGCAACAATGTGCAGGATGAGAATCCCGCCGCATGGACCCCACAATGTTGTTCATCTACCAGTGCGATTGTTCTGCGAATCGCGTACAGCTATGGTTGGTTCTTCCTTTAAATTTTCTTCCTGCTCACGTTTGAAAATAACGGCCGTCGTGGTCATCCATGCATATACTGGGTGTCCCGAAATTCACGCAAGATTTGAATTTAGCGCAATTTGTGCATTAAAGCGTTGTGAAAAAAAAAGACAGCGTGATAACTGACAGTTCAGGGTTATTAAAAATGGAGCGCTACACGAAAGAACAAAGCGTCTTTATTGTTGAGCAATATTTTAAAAATGATGGAGATTTGACAGCTACAGTTCACAATTTGCATACAAAATATGGTCGAAATAGTGATTAAACCTGAACTGTTGAGAGATTATAAAAAAATGGCAGCCCTTCGACTGGGGTGGACATGGAAGACCAGCGAAGCGGTACTATGGTGGGAATTATGTATTTCCAATGATGGCTATTAAGATGTGATGGCGTAATTGGTTATTTGAACTATTAAAGAATGAGAAATATATATTACTCGGTGTTTTTCATTTATGTAGTGACCACAGGAACCATGGCCTTATGGTCGTTACGGTACACCACCATAGGGTGTACGGCAAAGGTTGGCACGTTCTTCATAAACACGTCACCAACGCCGCGCGCGTTCGGTGCGAACGCGGGCAAAACGCCGCCGCCGTCGACAACAGTACTGCGCGTTGTTTGTGTCACCGCACAAAACCGCTGTCAAAACGCCGGCGTGAGCGAGCGCGCCAGGAGCAGCGAGCGAAGGTTAATGCGGTCTATCGCTTCAATGGAAACTGAGCGGCGAAAGCACAGCGCATACAAAGGTAAGAGCCGCGTTGCAGATCGCTTTCAAGATACGGTGCCCGATGCCGCTCAAAGTAGAAGTTGCTCGCAGAGCAGGAGCCGAACCCCCCCCCCCCCCCCCCCCCCCTACCACGCTGCCTTCCGGCTTTCCTTCTTTCTCGTGGGTGAGAGTCGCCAGTTGCTCTTGCACCCGGTCGCAAGATACGCATTTGGTGCCGCAGCTAAACGTCGCCTCCCCTCCCGTCCCTCCCCCCCCCCTCCACGACCTTTCGCCCGACGGAAGAAGTCGCGTTCGCTCTCCGCTGTACTAGACAATGGTCGAGTGGGCCGAACGGCGCTCTCCCGCTGAGGCGCCGCGTGTGGAAAAAATGTCACAGTTTCGCCCTAAGGGCGAAGCAATGAATGCGATAGCAACACAGCAATGTCATACGAAGTAAGGTGAGCGGCTTTGGTAGCAACAACACGCAGAACTGTTGTCGACGCCATCGGCGTTTTGCCCGCGTTAGCTCAAAATGCGTGCGGCGTTGGTGACTGTTGCTGGAGCCTCTGATATAAATAGGCACTTGGTGCCGCAGCTAAACGTCGCCTCCCTTCCCTCCCCCTCCCCCACGGCCTCTCGCGCGTCTGAAGAAGGCGCGTTTGCTCTACATATATGGTGATTGTAAAGGAGAAAAGAGACGCCTACTTCTGCAGCCCTTAAGCGAGCACGGCGCAGAACGCGCGTTTGTTCTCCGCCGTGCGTTCACTCCCCGTGAAAGACGCGCCCCTCGCGCCCTTTCACTCGCACATACAGCGTTCGGCGCGCGGCGACGATTTCATCTCCAAATGACGTCATACGGAACCTCACGGCGACGGCGACGGCGACGGCGACGGCGACGGCGACGCCGACGGCGACGGCGACGCCGACGGCAGAAATCTGCTTTTGAGTGTCCATATAATTGCTATCGCAATAGAATTGTGCGAGGGCGCTGCGAGCGAACTGGATTGGGGCGGAGGCGCGCTCCGCGGCATGTTCAACGTACTTTCGCTGCGGGCGCCGAGGCCGATTGTGCATAGTACGCTCTTAAAATAGTGCTTTACTTAAAATGCAAAATTATGTTTACACAATTTTGCCAAACGTATATATTTCAGGCATTTATTATACAACGCGACGTCCTGAATTTTGCTGTCGTCGTCAAGCGCGTCGTCTGCTAACGAGTGCCCGTTCGCTACGCGGACACTGGCGGACGCCCAGTTTTTCTCGCAGAACGTCTGTGCAGTACTTTTTTTAATGTTTTAGTTGCTTTGGTGCGGCCATGACTCTTGACGGCCGGTATCAAATGTAGTTTTAGCCAAATGAAGCTGTTTTTACCACTGTCTTCTAAATGTAACTGGTATCTCTGCAACAAGAAGCTACGTAAGAATATTTTATTATTGATATCATGTCATTTTACGCGCGCTTCTTGTTGGTGGATATTGATCAGGGACAATGATCGAACAAAACAATACTAGAGTGAAATAAACCAGGTTTACTAACTGCGTGGCGCGAAGAATGGCGAATGTATTGCTAGGCAATTAAATCAAAGGGTAGACATATATTCACGATATATGTGGAAGGGAAAAAATAACAAATATTCTAAATGCACTAATTGAAAAAGTGAGAACTCCCGACCGGAATAAGCGCACGTGTTTGCAGTAACAAACACATTTATTAGTAAATACTGCACAGAAAACTCTCATGCGCAGAAATAATATGCATAGCAGGCAAAACCAATGTATATATATATATATATATATATATATATATATATATATATATATATACAGGGTGTTTCAGCGAACACTTCACAATTCTATTCCCAATACAATACAATTCACAATAACACAATTCTTGTTCATGAGCTGGTCTACTAGAAGAGGCGGACATTGCTTGCACGAAAAATTGAAATGCATAATCGAATAATTAACAAAAATTCACTAATACAGTTTTTAACTAATTACCGGATGGCCCATATTCCAATTTACAAATTGTAGACGCGGAGTTCGCAAGGCGGATCCACTTGGAACGAATTCTCGGGATGACACCAGTTTCGGGATATTAATTCCGGAACTTTGCGCAGAAATACATTGGCGTTCCAGTTAATTTCTTAACAAAACGTCGCTTTATGCACTGAAGCACAAAATTATATATATATATATATATATATATATATATATATATATATATATATATAGGGAAGCGTTATTGATATACTGTACGACGCCGAATAGTCGTTTGTATCGGATGTAACGCAAAACAGCACCATTGAAGTCTCAAAGTTGAGTGACCGATGCAAGTTAGGACTGTTATTCCGAATGATTGTGCTGCCAGGGAGTCGTGGCTGTTGCGAAGAGGCGCAGTTCCTGCGAGAGTTAACGCACGGGTGTTCATAAGTCCTGCTTAACAAGTTCCTAGCTGTCATTCAATATAAACGCCCCCGTTTGGGGGCAGCGTGTAAATCTGCTAACTTGATTCAGGCAAGTAAAACATTTTTTGACAGTCTCACCACGTTTGCAACCCATTAAAACTGGGTGCCCCATGTGGTACCATACTTATCTTCAACGAACGCAACAGATCTGCGCATATATCTACGTCTATGTAAGGTATGCCGTTCCTTTAATTGGTTAATTATGGTCGTTATGATAGTGCACCGGATAACTGAAAGCAGTCGTTTATAATATACAAGCTGCTGAGTTGAGCGGTCGTACATTTGGGAACGGCATTACATTTATGTATGAAATATAGGATAAGCGTAACATGATTTTCTCGGAAATCAGACTCCAGAATAATTTACAACTATTTTGTTTACACCCCTAGAAAAAAGCCGACGAACGCAGCCACATGCTTTTCTCTCTCTTTTAATGTAAATAAATTCTTAGGTCTACGTGGCAAAACCACGATATGATTATGAGGTTTAATTTTCACCACCTGGGCTTCTTAACGCGCACCTAAATAGAAGTACACGAGTGTTTTTCTATTTCGCTCCCGTCGAATTCCGCGACCTGGATTGAACCCGCGAGTTCCATGGAATTAAGCAGCCCAACGCCGTATCCACTATACAGCCACTAATTAGGCTACCGCGCCAGCTTTCTTTCTTTGCTTATTTTTTTCTTCTTTTTTTGAAGTATTGACAGGGAAAGAAATTTCCACATACGGCTTATACGGCCAAAGATGAGCATCTAGAATGACTAAATAAAACTGTTTTCGGCGCTGGAGGTCCTACCGAAATAAATGACCCCGCACCAATTACTCCGAATCTGTTACGCGAGGAAGGCGGAAACTTGAATGGAATGTTGCGCTGCAGTTTACTCTTTTTTTTATCTATAGCAATGCTTCCCGTAAATCTGAGTACAATGCACCGGCTTGGGCAGATATGCTTTATTTCTTGAAGCGGCAAGCAGGAAGGTTACATGTGTTTCTCCGTCTGCGTTTCACAAGACCTACTGATGGAAAACTATATATGCAACAATACACACAAGAGATACATGCTGCTTGAAGAACGAGAAAAACATTTGTTCTCCAAAGGGAACCGTACAATAATATAGTAGAATGAAAACCGACACTGTGGCCGCAGTGCACGCGCATCATCAAGCGGCATTAAAAATAAAACAAAATAAAGAAGAGAAAGAAAGCAATTCTTAAGGCATAAATACGTGCCATATGCAATTATGAACACCATTTGAGCGGCCTGAACGCAAATATCAGCGCGCGAAGTAGCACGAATGACCCTGCCGAGCTGTATCGCCAGCAGTTTCCAACGGCGCGACCTTGATGCGGCCCAATCCACTTCGATCGCAGCGCCGCCACAGTATTTTTCCACATCGGGCGCCTAACTGCTGCGCCCCAGCCGCTCGTCCCACTCGACCGTATTCTAGTACACTCTACTCTCCGCCGTGCGTTCGCTCCCCGTGAAAGCGCGCGTCCCTCGCGCGCTTTCACTCGCACACACAGCATACGGCCAATGAGAGATTTTTCTACACGTGGACGCGACCATTGAAGGCAGAGTCCTTAACAGCTTCGCTGTAAAAAATTAGGGAGACTGGATCAATTAGTGATCTTAGACACTCTGGCCGTCCTTCAGCAAGTTGTTCAACACAAAACGTCGAAGCAGGTCATGAGTGTGTTGCTGAGAGTGCAGGTACAACAACTCGGCTCCGGTCAAAAATTGGTCAAGCACTGGATATTTCCGGTAGCTCTCTACAGCGTATTCTCACGAAAGGTTTACATCTTCATGCTTACAAAGTTCAATTGACTCAAGAACTGAAGCATACTGACCATCCATAGAGAATATAGAGTTCGTTGAATGGATTATGCAACAACAAGTAGATGCAGATTTTTCGTACAAAACCATATTCAAAGGTTAGGCTCATTTTCATCTTGTTGGCTTGCTTAATCGACAAAATTGTCGCATTCGGGGTTCAGAAAATCGGAACATTCTTCTTCGAAAATGTGGCTGGTAAGGCAATAACAGTTAATAGTGCTCGCTATCGCGACATGATAATCCAGTTTTTTTTTTTTTTTGTCTCTCAATCGCAAGATATGCATGTGGACGCCATGTGGTTTCAACAAGACGGTGCCACATGCCATACAGACCGCGAATACGATTAAATTACTGCATGAGTCATGTCCTGGTCATGTAATATCCCGTTTTTGGGATCAGAATTGGCCCCCCAGATCACGTGATTTAACGCCGTTGGACTTTTTTCTTTGTTTTTTTTTTCAATTCCAAGGTTTATGCCAACAAGCCCATGATCACCCACGCCTTGAAGGAGGAAACTGTTCGATATCAGCAAAATTTCATGGAAATTTTCAAGATAGAGTGCCAAAAGAGTGCCAGCGTGGAGGCCAGTTACCCGATATGTCATTCCATACATAACCCTATACTGTATATTTTATAAACCAATAAAACATTGAGTTTTTAATTATAAACCTGTGTTTTCTATGAAAATTGCTTCTTGCGTAAATTTTGGTACACGCTATATAGACGAGGTTGTGCTCACCCCTGATCTGCATCCTCCACAGGGGAATATGACAGAGGAGCAATGTGTACGACAGGCAATAATGGCAGCTAAAAATTTAACCGATGCGTTATATCTATTCCTCATCTAGCACAAATCAGCCTTTCATTGTGCCCGAGATTTGCCACGGTATAACAATATTCCTAACATTGTAGTCTTGGTTTCTTCCATAGAATAACAATGCTTATAAGCCAAGTCAAGCTCTGTTACCGGTTACATATCCCATCATCATTTTTTTTCTTCTGTCGTTGAGATAAAGAAGACGATTGCGCAAGCTACCAGCGTGCGCTCGAGGCTCGAGGCCGAACAGCAGCAAAGTCGCGTGACGCGCTTGTTCAATTCCAGCAACGAGAACTGCTCGGCTGTTAGCGATACTAGACCTCGAATATATAGCTGTTGAAGAGGAACATGTCGGTAAGTACGGCACGTTCACAGGTAAATTTTGATTAGGCACTCTTGCTAGGCATTGCGCAAGGTTTTCGCGAACTGCTTTGCAGCCCGAACGACAACGAACACATTTACGACCGATTTCTTGCGAGGACATTGGCCGGTGTAGACGCACAACGGATACTACTGGCCTCACTCGACCGTAATATACTCTCTGTTTCGACATATATTGAGTGTATAGCCAGTAGACAGATTGGGTAATACTAGATGTTGGAAATCTATCGTGCTGCTTTTACGGAAATATTTACCTAATTAAAGCTGTTCATTCATTGTTCAAGTTAAGCAATTTCTCTGGTTTTGATTTGCACATGGGCTTCGAGATTCCGGGCGCCATTACTTGCTTGTTGCCTCGGCTCAGAGACCCTGGTGTGCCCTATTTGCTTGCTTATTAAATAAGCGTTTACAGGCATCTGATTGACATTAATTATGATTAACATAGATCAGTGCCGAGCGAATGTGACGCAGCGTCGCATGGTTCTTGGTGTGAACACTGGCCAGCGTCTACAGGCCGAAAATCAATCGAGGTTTGTTAATTGGGTTTCAGATTTCACGCTTGCCCAAATTGTCAATGCAATATATAGATGGAGATAGCAGTACATCATATACAATGGGGCAAATGTGAAATTACAAGGCTTCGCAAGGTTTTTCCGATACTCAGTTTGTAAAAATAAAACCATGCACTGCCAAAATATTCAGTACGTTGTGTTGGTACGTTTCGCTTATATTTTACACCGGGTAAATGAAGAAAAGGCTGGTTCATTTAAATTCATTGTGACTGCAGTTTAAAGCACTAACGTATCTGTCTTCGAATTTGGTTTTTCTGACTGTTACAGGGGAGAAGCCAGACACCAGGTATGTATTAGTTGTATTTACGAAATTCAGTGGTTGTTTCAAACCCATACCGCCTCTGCATCTTCACTTCAACGTCGTAAGCCTGCAATAATTGTTTACCTCCATTGCATATCTTTCGAATACGATAAAAGGTTACTGAATCACTTAGACATGTAAAATAGGAGAAATATGCAGACCTTCTGCCATCAAGATGTCAGTATCAATAGAACTGTGCTGGTTCTCAGTCATTTAGCCCATATAGAAAGGAACACTCACTTTACGAGCACGCGTTAACGCATCTGTGAAGAATGTAGAAATCATTAACATGCTATCTGCTACCCAATATACAGATCTACATTCGTTTGGGTTTGGTTCGCGGGTTCATTCTCGTGTTACACAAGTATTGCACAAGTATTTGATATTGCAGGTGGAACAGTAAGTGTCCGCGTGGCCGGAAGGACGTTTGAAGTTGACTTGGAGCTTTTGAAGAAGCACAGCTGCTATTTCGCAAAATGCTTCCACAAGCTCCCGCAAGAAGCGTTGCGAATACCGGTAAGAACTGTCCGCACCAAGTTGTTAAATTCTTTACGTTTCAACGCGACAGCGTTTAAGGCCCCGTGTCGCAGAAAATCCGGCGTCGGCGTCGGCAATGCCGCCCGCGGCCGAGAAAATCATCCCCAACCACGCAGGCCCTCCAAATATATTCTACCACCTAAAGTTGCTCACACTTTGTCTTGCATTCCTTACAAAGTTATTCCTTGGAATTTTGAGAGTGACAGCCCACAAACAATTGTCATGAAACAAAACACCGACAGCGCATGCCTTTTATGCTAAATCTTCTCAGGCTGAAATATTAAAGATGCAAACAATAAAAGAAGGCCGGCCCACGAGAGAGGCCGAGTTTCTACCAGAATACGCGCCTTCGTGTATAGCGTTCACCGCCAGCGTTTCTCGGTAAACAATACGGTTACATAAGCTGCAGTTGCCGGGAAGTGTGAGAAACCGTCACGGATCTTTTGAATGCTATCGCGTTCCACTCTTGAAGGCGAAGCTTAAGCGTCCTCCAAATTTTCTTTTTGCTGTGAAGCATCCACAAACGGCGAGTTATATCCCTTGCTTTGCTATGAATCTACATACAGGCATATCCATAGAGTGAAGGCACGTGGCAAATAAATTCAGTGCGGAGTTTCCGCCAAGTACTTATCGTATTCTTCGGCAGTGACTATTGTATTACTATTAAACGGGACCTGTCGGCCTACTATCAGTCGGTCAAATCAAATTTGAACTGCGTGCTACGGTGACGATCAGTAGGCGGGCTTGAGGGCCGCTCTGCCGTAGGCTTCGCAGTGCAAGACATTCAAGAAGGCATCAGTGAAAAAACAGCGCGAAATAAACACCTACAAGGGAAGAACACAGCACAAGCGCTGGTCTTGTGTTCACAGGACCAGTGCAGGACAGCGCTTGTCCGTGTTTATTTCGCGGGTATTTTCACCGATGGATTCAGTACCAACTAGTTCGGTGCAGTGATTGCCGAAAAAAAAAAAAAACAAATTCTCAGTTCGCATGCACTTAGACAGGAGCGCCCGAGCTAAAGCTTCCTCTTAAGTCGAAGACCCTACGAAAGTAAATGGTTAGCTGAAATTTTGCTGTTAAACTGATTGCCTTTAACCCCAAGATACCACCAAACTGATTAAATCACGGACCCTGCTGTTGTAGCTGGAGCTCCAAGACGTCAAGCCCGAAGTGTTCGAAGCACTGGTGCTTTTCATGGAGACCGGGTTTCTGGACGCGGACCCGTTCACGGCCTTGGACATCTACGAAGCGTCCATGCTGCTCGGAGTTCATCGAGCCATCAAGGAGATTAAGAGGGTAAGTGGTTTCACGGCATCAAATCGGCGGACGTGCAACACCTTTGTCAATACTGTCACATACTGCCAAAGAATATTTCTACGTCCCTTGAACTGAAGTACACTTTGGAATTACCTTTCTGGGTGACCCCCACATGAGCGTCGAAAAAAAAGTGGCTAATGCTTCTACATTTGACTGGCCGAGTATCACACTCATATCACGTGATTCACCAGTCCCGTATCTATGCTTTCCAGAACGTTTGAAAACGACGGGACAATGTGGAAACCCATGAAAACAAAGGTGTAGAATTATTTCATTTCCCAGCACATTTCATTTCACAGTAATAGACATTCGTAAATGCTACAGGATCAATTAGCATTCGATGGATACCTCAATTTCGATGAAAAAAAAGATTTACAAAAGTCAGCAGTGTTTAGAATAGAAAAGGAAGTGACAAACTTCCTGTAGATTGGCGAAAGAATGGCGTCGTCATAATTGTAGCACTTTAGATCTGCGCTGTTTTGAACGCAAAGACCAACATAAGCAGTAATATGTTATGGCTTGTTTGTGTCGGTTACTGTGCTATTGGTTGTGCAGACCTAAAGTGGACAGGATTACCAGCCACTACGTAAGTATCATTGTCATTGTGAGTAATGTTGAGACCTGCAAAAGAGAAATCAACGGGCGCAGGAAACAAAACGCACGTGCCTGCCATACATGATGCAATTATAGTTCGATGATTTGGTAGTAAGTTGGCACGAAACAGTGGATAAACGGTTGTGAGTAAAGAACAAGGCGAAAAGAAATATAAATCGGTGAGCAGAAAAGATGTAGTAAAAGCTACATTATTTGCAAAATCGGAGATACAAGCGTTAGCAAAGCTCCATCGCGTGAACTGCATACAAAATGGCACGCGGTTAAGTCAATTTGGCGCACTGTATCCCTGAAAACTTTCCTCGCCGATTCCTGCGTGTGCCAGCGAAGAGATGACTCCTATGTCCTGAGAGAGACTCGATGATAGGGATGTGTAAATTGTGCTGACTACGCCAAAACTGTCTACGTAGCGAATACCTGAATAGACCAGTCAGCAATTGGGAGAACAGAGGAGGAAAGATAGATATTGGGACAGGTAGACGGGGAAGGGAGCTGGCAGCTGAGTTCGCAGAAGCGGCCCACAAAGGACCAAAGGCGCTCATTGAGATGCTTGTATTGAAGAAGTCGATCTGAGACATTTAGCCAAAACTCTTGTGACCTAAGAACTGCCCAGCGATGAAAGGTGGATATTTGGTCGTGGATTGTAACGTGGCGGAGATGTTCGGAAATCACGAAAGGTTCGAGTAACGTGCATCGTAAGCATACCAAGGTTTGACCTTTATAGTTGTTTGCACCTCGCACACAAGGAAACTTGTAAAGTGCAATCTGTGAGCAAAGAGCGCGAGAATTCAGTGGCTTTCCAGCTCTACGGAATTTACAAAACTAAACTGTCTCTGCTTTGCTCAGAGGTAATTTTGTCAACATAAACAGATACAGTCAAAGTAGACTGATGGTACCCGAATGTTACACGTGTACTCATTTAGACGTTGCCCTTATTGCCCTCTGGCACACGTCACCTGTTCATTTATGAAAAAAAATATTAGAGATTAGAGCGATAGCGCTGTTACTGCAGCTACAAACCCAGAAAACGCCTGGTTCCGTAAATCTGACCTTCAAGCTCAGCCAAGGTCAAACTGGGACTTAGCCTGCCACTACCGGCGGCTGCTGCCTAGACCGCGTGGGCGTCCATATCTTCAAAGCGATCTGCGATGTGCACAAAGTGCGCGGTCGCGCGGGCCTCATCTTCAAAGCGATCTGCGATGTGTACAAAGTGCGCCGAGTGCTGGTAGCTTCGTATATGCGCTGTGCTTTCGACTGTGCTTAGTTCGCATTGAAGGGAGACGCAGCATGGTCAATTCGCTCGCTGCTGCTGCCACGCCGAGTAACGTCTGTGCGTTGTCTTGTGGTGCAATTACAAACTTGGTTCCGCGTTCGAAAAACCGCGTTCAACCGCAGCAATTTTTTTCTTTGACCTACAGCACAGCGGTGCTGAGCAGACAAATTGGAGAGACGAAGTGAACTTATATGAGGTGATATTTCGCATAGATATTGCACAAGTTTCTATAAAATAGCAGAAAAAAAGTTTGTCTATAGTCACTGCTATTTCAAAACTCCCTCTCACGTTTCTTCAGATAACGCTGATAGGGTCCAAAATGGAGCGCCTCCTGGTATGGTACCGCACGGCCAACAAAGGGAGCAGCGGCCGTGACCGCCAGGCGGCTCTGCGACTCGTGGCCTCACGCTTCGACGAGGTGGTGGCTGACGAGCGTTTCCTGCGCCTCTCGGTCGCTGAGGTTGTGCCACTCTTCAGCTGCTCACGGCTCGGAACTTCAGGGTGAGCACTCATTTCCCTGCTTTCTCGTTCGAAGCGAAGTGGAGAACGATTTCGTCCGTAAACCTGGATTTGCAGTTGGATCAATAAGGGTCGAACCAACGTTGGGTCGAACAAGAAATGTCACTGGAGCCAACGTTTCAACAAAGAACTTGTAGCTTCGTAGCTTCATGCTGCACTTGGGTAGATGTCAAATTCCCTCATGCATTTTCTTCCACCTTAAGGAGCTCCCGTAGGAATTATTTGCCGTATTCAGTGCTCGAGTTAATGATTTATTCGGCCTCACTCTGCGATCTGCTAGCCTCTCGGTTAGCTGAGATGTTTGAGCAACCGCCCTGGAATAGTGTTGGTCACAAATTCGATTCCCGGACCATACGGAATTTTCTTAACTGCTACGCTTACTTCCTGAACCCATGTGGGTTTCTTTAGCTTCGTGATCAGATGAAAATTGTTCGTTTCAATTTTCAAAGGAGTTGTCTTCGTCAGGACTGTTCGATAGGAGAAACTTAACTTTAGCATTCGAGTCTCTTTTTATAAGAGTGTCAAGTTGAAATATGTAGTTGATTGAAACTAATATGTATTCGGTATTTTCTCTTACAGCGTTTCCTCCTCTCAATATTACTACTATTGACAGGAGTATAATATTCCTTGATTATCTTTGTGTTACTAACACAAATGTACAAATTGCATTGCGTTTGTGACATTTCCCTGCAATGTTTAACATATCTGTATTTCGTACGTTTTGCAACCTACTTGTGTTAAGAAGCTGTCGTTGCGGTCGCGGTGGTATGGCGAAGTCCGGCAATTTAATGCATTTTGCCATGTCTCCTATGACAGTTTTACAAAATTGTCTTGAAAAAAACTGAAAGGAACTGAATAAAATGAAGTACATTATTGTCACATTGATGTGGGCACGCTAAATAAGAATGATCTAATAGAACGACTAAATAGCAGAATTCAGCGAGTGCTGTACAGATGGTTGAAGTACCGGGGCGGTACAGCAGTGACATTTCTTAATGAAAAAAAAAAATGGGATTCGTAGATGATTTCAAAAGAAATGTTTTGTTAAGCAAGTTATTGGAGGGTAAATCTTAAGACTGGGCTCTCCGGCTAAACCCGGCCGCTCTCCACAAGCGCATGGCTTGGAGCACCAAAATGATGAGGGCAATGCTCCCAGGGCGACCCCAAGCTACCATGTAACAAACGATTTGCTTCAAACTCCGGAATACTATTCCACTTTTTACGGAGAACAAATTAGTTTATTATACCGTGGCAGAACCTGCAATATTTAATGAGTGCACTAGTGTCTTCTATTTAATGAGTGATAATGCCATGCAGTTTGATATTACGACATACGATGAAACCCATCCCACTGAAATTTATTGAAAATTGAAGGTTAATTCCACATATGAAAGGTGAAATAAAAATTCCTGACTAGTAGTCTGCGAAAGATTCACTTCTACCAGACTTCATGTTCGGAGCAGTTTCCTCAGCCGGTGCCAAAACAAATATGAAAGACAGCAAATAAAATAGTACGTCAAACGAAGTTTCACTTGTAAGGGTTGCATTCGTGCGCGGAGCGCAAGACAGATCCGTGCTGATAAAATATCCTTTCTAGATTCAATTACTGTTCTATTCGCGGCAATATTTTCATTGCTAGAAGAGAAAATGAAACCCGAACTTCCTTTTCCCGAATTTCGCGCCAAACATCCAGCGTATGATCGCCAGTGTGACGTCACTGATTTCAATGTATATTTTCATATTTGGGCCATTGTGGGTCAGTCAGACATTCTTGAAATTCTTGAAGTTCAGTCTATGACTTCTGTTCGAATGCAATTAAATCCATTTTTACCGAATAAAAAGAATTACCTAGGCCTATACAGCACACGCGGTCACAATACATATCGTCACGACGAACTGGTGCGTCAACTTCACGGCGGTGGCGCCACGCGTCTTTGGTTTTTACGCAATTCCTGGCTTACAGAGTCTATTCTCGGGGGTAAGAGTGTGTGTTTCTTTTTGATTGTAACTGGACGATTCACTAATAGAGCTTCTGTAATGTCCCTTCAAAGAAGCCGTGCCTTTGCGTCTCACGCAGGGAGGTGTCGGTGTTCCTGGCGGCCCTGCGTTGGCTGAACCACGACTACTGCAAGCGGCAGCAGTACGTGGTACAGCTGCTCAAGTGCGTCCGATTCTCGCTGATGAGCCGTGAGGAGATCGTGCACTGCTTCCACCCGCCGCTGCTGAGCAACATCACCCGCTTTCCCTCGGTCGCCTTCATGGTGCTCGCCGCCTACGGGTACGCATGCGCAGGGGTGTGGCGCCACCTCGCGCGAGTTCAAGCGTGTACAGACCGCATTTCATGGCATTTTATTTAATTAGACAGAGAACGTTCAGTCCCATTATCACACACAATGGGCAGCACGGCGGATAGTTTATCAAGATTGTCTATTCATCCGGTTTCTGTAATGAGTTCTCTTCAAGTCTAAATCTTATGACCTCGGGCAGCTTCTGTATACATTACTTGCGACTGTCGTTTTCAAGGGAGTGTGTCTGACGAATGCAAGAAAGGGGGGGGGGGGGGGGGGGTTGATTCACTGAGTGATCAGGTGTAACGTCTAAACTCTGAAGTAAACGCCTGGGCGGTGAGACACATTGCAGGGGTAGTTTTCATATTAATTTTGTCGAGGTGACGTGCCCCATCAATCTACATTTTTAGGCATTTCTGTCTTTTCGCATTCCGAAATGCGTGATGCTAGTTTTGAGTGTTAATCCGGAATACGGGCCGCCGCGAATCGTTCTTCTTTATGGGGTTTCGCGTGCCAAAACCAGTTCCGATTATGAGGCACGCTGTAGTGGAGGGCTCCGGATTAATTTTGACCACCGGGGTTTCTTTAACGTACACTACAACTCAAGCACACGGGCGTTCTTGCATTTCGCCTCCATCGAAAGGCGGCCGCCGCGGCAGGGATTCGATCCCACCATCTCGTGCTCAGCAGCGCAACGCCTTAGATGACTGAGCCACCTCGGCGGGTCGCCGCGAATCGTACCGACGACGTCGGGTAAAGCAGAAGGAAAACATAGCCACGGTCACACCGCGGCAAGTGGAGGGGAACCACAATCGGAACAAACACAGCCGAGAACTGCAGTATGAATTGCCTTGAACGCAGTAACCGTGTTGCGTTAAGTCAAGTCAATTTATTTCAGCATTTCTTTTGTATAAAAACAGAAGAATGCTAGGGCAAGCACAAAAAGCTGCGAAGCTGCAGCTTGACTGGGTGCTAGCTTGCCCCATTACGTGGCAGAAACAAGAGATAGAAAAATAAAATGTTTCGCCTTTCGTATTTTTTTCAAATACGCGTTCGAAGAAGGCTAAAAGAAGGTTCTTTGAAAAAAAAAAAAAAGCAGATTCATTTTTCATTCGCGCAGCACAGTCTCTCTTGTTGAGGTAGAGCTTTGATGTGACTTTGAAGCTACGTACAAATTTTGTCTCATATAATATTTGCGGTATTTTAGACAAAGTATAACGTTGGAAACGATTAATTGTGCGTTCAAGAGCGGTATTCTCGAACGATCACTTTCGCGAGATTTCTCGTGGCTCGGCACCGGACGCCTCGAGGTACACGGCCGGTAGCGAACTCTATGGCATTGTGCGAAGATAGCGAGTTTGGTTGACTGCCATGAGCCATCTCGGTCGTATACGCTGATACGTCCAGGGCCGAGTCAGACGAAGTCTCGCGAAAGTATCGCATCTCCGAAATCAAGTGATCGCTCGATCGAGAATGCCGCTCTAGGAGTGCTACTTTCGACACGGTCAAATTCCACGATGTTTGCTTGTTGAGTCTATTCGAGAGCGCGCAGCTGCCCAACTAGCTAATCGGAACTGACATTCGGAATTTGACTTGTTTCAGCATAGCTCCGACGAAATCAGGAGCTTCGGCATCAAATGGGACTCATTATAGAAACACCCAAGCAGAAGTCGTATATCACAGTACCGAAGCAAGATATAGGTTACCTTTACGAAAGTTATAGACAACGATTGCGGAGCCACCAACAGATTCTCAGAGCAATGCCCAAACACGTACGCTACGGAGAGCTACATCTTGAAGGTCCGCCTATAGTTATTTTCATGCTATTGAGAAACAATTGGACTGTTACACTTGGCGAGAAACAAATGAAACCTCCAAACATTTCTAGTCTACAAGAACTTGTAACTGGACTAGTTGGTAAAAACAAAGTTGGTTAAAAGAAAAAGCTAATTGGCAAGAAAAGATATTTCTAGTTTATTCTTTGACATTGATCGCGTCAGCGACAGAACGCCGTCAGTCGACATGCCTGCCTTTCGGAACAATCTTTCCTGACTCTTTCGTTCTGACACCGAGGAATTGTTCATGAAGCAAGTGAGCTCGTACGCTGATTCTATACGTGGCCACTTTGAGGAAGTGCTGTATTTCCCTATATTACTCAAGTTTCCCTTGCTGTGGGGTGCGCAGGGTGGTGTCGCTGCAGGAGGAAGGCCGCGAGCACCTGCTATCCAGGTTCGCCAGCCAGCCGCGCGCCTTCCTTTGCCCAAAGCCAGAGGATCAGCAGCAGACCCCCTTGTGGGTGCGTATTAAAGTCGTTCGTGAGTAGGATAGGTGATAACATGGAGTAACGACAATTACTATGAGGGAGCTAGGCTAACACTGGAGTAACGACAATTACTAGAAGGGAGCTAGCTAACATGGAGTGACGACAATTACTAGGAGGGAGCTAGCTAACATGGAGTAACGACAATTACTAGGAGGGAGCTAGCCAACATGGAGTAAGGACAATTACTAGGAGGGAGCTAGCCTCGGCAAGCCAACATCCTTTCATGCCCTCCTTCCTTTTCTTACACCTGCTCTTTGACTTCTGAGAAATAGGCCCTCCTTGGTTGCCGGACCTTTCAGGTAAGATATTATTTGGTTCGCAGTAGCTTTTAATAACACTCTCGCCACCAGCGCTCCGCTCTACTCTCATCCATACTCTCTACGAGCTCGTCGGATAAAAATTACCTGTTGCCTATCGCATGGTGAGGGCCTACTTACCATTAGTATTTATTTTTTATTCTGATGACTAGTCAGGCTCCGGTATTAGAGCGCGACGCACCCTGTTACCTTTTTCCTTCAACAATGGGTGCCGAAGCGCGGCTTTTCTATTTCACTTATTCCAACGCTTAAACAATTCGCTTAACCACACAGTGCTTAAACCTTGGTCCATCTATTCAATGAAAACTCACTGTCGTGATGGTCGGGATAGAGACAGAAATTCGAATTCACTTTCATAGTACACCAGCGCACGCGCCGCGCGCGTTTTGTGGAATAGCAGCGCCATCTAGGGACACGCAAATTAAACACTTTGTTCGACGAATAGTTGAGGTCCGTGCAGGGGCTCCACGTGATCTGGCCTTCCGATATTAGTCACTCCATTCAGTCACTCCATGGTGACTGAATATGGCAACAATGCATCTAGCATACGTAAAGGCGCACTGCCCAACGTCAGTGATGGTTATGCACCGTGCCGTTGTGTAGTTGCCCATGGTAAATCTGAACAGACATTTAAAACGGCAGGTAGCACAGATTTTGCTCTCAAATTGGTTACACCAGGAGGCAGATAACTGTATGTGAATTAATTACTTAAATATTTCCCGAATTTTCATTGATTCACTTGATGAATTACAGGCCAGTGAATTCGCAATGCACATTCAAATAAAGAAAAAGAACGGTCAGCCCTTCCACTGGGGTGGAGATGGAAGACCAGCGAAGCTGTACTATGGTGGGAATTATGTATTTCCAATTATGACTATTAAGATGTGATGGTGTAATTGGTTATTTGAACTATTAAAGAATGAGAAATATATATGATGCGGTGGTTTTCGTTTATTTAGTGACCACTGAGGCCATGGCCTTATGGTCGCTACCGTACACTGCCATAGGGTGTGCGGCAAAGGTTGGCACGTTCTTCATAAACACGTCACCAACGCCACGCGCGTTCGTTGCGAACGCGGGCAAAACGCCGCCGCCGTCGACAACAGTTGCGCGTTGCTGGTGCTGCTACATGTCCAAATTTATACAGCTCATCAGAATTTTTAAGAATAACTGAATTAACAAGGATGGTGTCAGCGCGCACACGCAAACATGAATAGATCACACTCGATGACCGCACACAACCGCTGTCAAAACGCTGGCGTGAGCAAGCGCGCTAGCAGCAGCGAGCGAAGGTTCGTGCGGTCTATCGCTTCAACGGAAACTGAGCGGCGAAAGCACAGCGCACACAAAGGTAGGAGCCGTGTTGCAGATCGCTTTCAAGATACCATGCGCGCGACCGCCCATCCCCACTCAAAGTACAAGTACGCAGTTGATTGCTCGCAGAGCAAAAGCCTTACTTCCTCCCTCCCGCGCTGCCTTCCCGCTTTCCTCCTCTCGCGTGGGTGATTGAGTCGCCAGTTTCCCTTGCGCCCAGTTGCAAGATACACATTTGGTGCCGCAGCTAAACGTCGTCTCCCCTTCCTCTCTCCCTCCCCCCACGGCCTTTCGCGCGACGGAAGACGCGTTTGCTCTCCGCCGTCCGTTCGCTCCCCGTGAAAGCGCGCGTCCCTCGCGCGCTTTCACTCGCACATGCGGCATACGGCCAAATAGAATTTTTTTTCTACACGCGGACACAGCCTTCGGAGACTGAGCCCTTAACAGCTTCGCTGTAATAAGATTTGAAGTTTTGAGATAAGCGCCCTGAGCTAATGAAATGCACTGTTGTTCTGCTCAGTCATTGGAAAAAGATGCCCTTTAACTTAAAAAAAACTGGGCAACGTATTTCCTCCCACGTTTAGTAAACGGCCGCTTCGAAGATGGTGCCAGCCTCCGAATTCCGTTTAAGTAGATATGACTTCCGAACTCACCAGCTCCAATTCGTAAATAACAATATGTGCGCCGAAATAGATCAGTTCAAGAGTCAATTACAGAAATTGTTAATTCGTCAAATATTAATTTCGACTTTTTCGGGCAAGTAAAGTCTGCCTCTTTGAGTAAACCAACTCAAGAATCACAACTGTACCACCTGCCAAAGGCGATTTGAAATGATTGCGTTCAAAAACCAGAAACATGCGCATTTCGATACAAGTCAACACAGTAGTTATTGCTGATGCAGTTTGTTTTATGTTAAGAAAACTACGTAACAACGTAATACAAATAGAAATGTCGGCGACAACTTTGCATCGAACATATCGAAGCGAGTGAAAATTTCGTCACAGCTATTGATGGAAAACGTTATGGCGCTTTGCGCCTAAAATTGGAATGATATTTGATTGTGTGATGCTTCAAAATCCATTTATATATTAGTGTGACTACAGGTTTCCGTCTGAGATAGTGGACTGGACAGGGTTTGGGGAGCTCTTGTGGGATGGATTTTCATTTTTTTACGATACATTTAAATGGCAATGTGACTGCAGAATCATGTCCTACTTCGCAGACATGGTGTGGGGACAACTTTCGGGGGAAGTGTGTTTTTTTTTTTACTTTTTTACGATCCGTGGTAGTGTACTACAGGTACCACAGGCTTACGCTCTAGAGAGTTCGTGGTGCATGTAACTGAAGTGATTCTTTTAAAGCCACATTCGTCACCTATCGCGTTCACTGCAGCCACTGCCGGGGCCGCCGGAAGGCAGCGTGGCCCAACGGCGCCACCGTGCAGCCACCGCATTGCAGACAGCCTGGCGGGTCAAAAAGGCACGCCGGGATCTGTCCGCGAGGCGCCGCCAAGCGGAGGGCGTCTCAATGACTGGTTAGCGCATGCAAAAATTTTTTATGGGCGCTCTGAAGAACAGTGATGGAACACTACCTTAGATACTGTATATGCGCATCTTCTAGAGATAACTAAGGGGGAGCACGAGACCCCCATGAGACACTACTTGCGTGTAACTTCAGAAGTTGTTGAATGTGAACACGTCATATCTACCGCAAGTCTATTTATTTATTTATTTATTTATTTATTTATTTATTTATTTATTTATTTATTTATTTATTTATTTATTTATTTATTTATTTATTTATTTATTTATTTATTTATTTATTTATCTATTTATTTATTTATTTATTTAGACGAAATTGAAAATGTTTGCAACTTCTGCGTCGCCGGCTTCTCCGCAAACAATAAATTGGCCAACGATTAAAGTATTATAGTATGAGGTGATATGCAGAGAACATTCCTGCATTAAAGCATATTACCTGAACGTGCTTATACAGGCAATAGGTTAAAAAAATGCAACAAAATGGCACATTCTGGACTCTTTGCAATCAAACACAAGTCACTCAAACAAATCAATCAAATAATAGAAATTAAATAAAGAAATAATCACACAAGGACTTAATGTGAAATATAAATATTGACATCCAACCGTCTTGTAGTATAAAACTACAAAGGAAGCGCATACAATAGCCTCCACCCTTCCGAAGAACGGATTTATCAAAGACATACTAAGTGCTAATACAGAGATACAACATCACTTTCAGTACAGAAGCTTATTAAAGCTTTCGGAGCTGACCGACAGAATGATGCGTGATCCCATGGCCCAAGCGACTTTTCTCGTTTGAAAGGACAATCAACAATTAAGGGGCATCGAGCTCGTCTTCAAAGCACAGCTTTAGTGCTGAAACTTGGAACAGCTTATTCGAACGTGTTGTATACGTTCTCCCATGAATGGTCGCGGTTTTGAATAAAGTTTCTTTAGCTTTGATACAAACTGCACGACTAGACGATACACAAGGTAAGAAGGTGTCACAGCGAAGCGAGGGCAGCTTCTAGCATAAAAACCAATGTGTATCATGCGATGGGGAGGGGGGGGGGGGGGGGCAGGGGGGTTGTGGTATACCAGTTGGCAATAGGCAATATAGCATTTGCCAGGGCATTGCCGAGACTGCTGGTGATCCACGTTACCGGAGCGCAGTGGTTCTGTCAAAAGAGAGCCGCTTCATAGTGCGTAGGATAATTGAGGCCTTCCATATGGAGCGGAGGAGAGACCGGTGCATTAGCTACCCTTAAGTTAACTGGTCAGAAAATGAATACGCTTATTTACGCTCCATATGTTAAACAGGACATGAATCATGCTGTTGTCTACTGATGTCTTTTTCATATATGTTAAACGTTTGTAACCACGATGGTGACACAGAGCATTCTGCACACATATAAGGTTTCTTTCCTAGTGGTTTTTTTTTTTCATTTTTTTTTCAGTAAGCTCAGTTGTAAGCCTTCGCTCATCTTTCCCCTTCTTACCTGGTGTAACCCCCTACCCTTAAGCTAATAATAATAATAACACTAATAAACTTTCTTTAGGTTAGGTTAGGTATTTGGCACCGGCGTAATAATTGTTCTCATTAATCGAAGTCGCGCTAGTAGGGAATTCTAAAAACATTTTGTTCTCACTGCTAGCCTCCTGCTTTGGGCGCATTGTAGGCAGAGTTGGCTTTCGTCGCGGTAGCATCGTCAGTGTGCACGTGTTCGTAGTCTTTCCTCGCGCGGAGAACACCGAGACAACACGAGAGAATAGAGCGCGACACAGTACAAGGTCATGACAGAGGTACTTAAGCGGTGACAATTCGGCGCGATTTCAGACATTGCAGATACGGAGTTGGGGACAGTGGACTCTCATGTGCGACCGACGCCACGGCGAGAAAGCCCTCTTAAGACTGTCAACAACACTGCTGGCGCAGAGCCATCCACAGAGGCGCAGTCTGCAAAATCAAATGGTAAGCGACGCTGGCAGTACGAATGTGCCTCCAACAAGCGTAGTGGTCTGTGCTGAGTTCTGACTAATGACCTAACCTTTTGGACAGCGTAATAATATGTTTACACCGGAACCTTGGTCATGAGAGGTATGTTTATTGTCACAGGAGAATTAATCCTTTTGATAGTACGCGTTTAAGCTTAGATGCGCTCGGCGTTTATATGAACGCACAGAAACAGGCAACGGCCAAGCGCGCAGCGACTTCCAGCACCACCAACAACCGTCTTCTTCGTCTCACGCTGGTACCCGTATTAGTCACTACTTGTGCAACAAGCTATGAAATATCTGACGTTCTTTTACTGTAGTTTCTTTTTCTTCGTTTTCGCGCTCATAACGTGAGTGTATAAAGGCTAACGATGGCGGTGAACACGCAGTAGCGAACATCGTCGCTCACGGTAGTTGAGTTGGCAGCATTTACCGATCCCACGCTACATATAGATACCCACGCCGCTGCCAAAGCACAGCGTTCCAGAATGGTTAAAGCTGAATAGGCTCTATGCTACCACGAGTGCACGCCGAAGTATTAATTATGAATCAGAAGTTGAAGCTGAATTCGCGCTTAAGTTACTGCGCATTATTTCGCACCTGGTCGCAAGAAAAGAAAAAGAAACAGGTTACGCACCAAGGCCGGTATTTTGTAGCGATGCGTTATGCTTTATTCTATACTAGTCTTATCATCCACCGCTCACGGCCGGCTGATCCCGTTCATAACGTGAGCGGACCATCGCTCTGACGACTGGCCAAGCGCGAAAAGGCATTGGCATCGGAAAGGCATCGCTACAAAATACCGGCTCAATACTGATCTGATGACCCATAAATGTGGTTATGAATCCCTGCATTACTCAGGCGGCTAACAAACTGACGTGGATGCTGTCTTTTTTTTAGAGAGCGTTGCATCCGATTCTTCAACTAAAACGATGCCCAGTCCCGTGAAGGAACCCTTCACGCCGATTCTCAAAGTGGTCATCAAGGACGGTAGGTAATTTGACTCTACAGTGACACAGTTCTAGACTTTTATGTGCCTAGAATGTGCTTTCGTGACTTTTCCTAATCCATCAGATCTAAAACACAGCCAGTGGGCCTTCGAAACAATAAAGAGACACTAAAAATGAAAACTTACTAAAATAAACCTGATAAAGTATCCTTTGAAACTTTATATATATACCAACTTGGCGGTTGGTTGGACAATCTGGTTGGTTACTACTATATAAAAAATAAGGTTAATTTCCCGCCACTTTCATATTATTTAGCGCCGAAACTCAGCATTTGACGCCAGTTTACGTCGCGGATAGCGGAGTACTTGTTTTAGATGCGAAGCATCTTATAGCGGGGGCTTTGTCCGTCCCTCCCGCGGCGTCCCACACCCCCACAGCGCATGCGCGTCCCCTCCCCCTCTCTCTCCTCTCCTACGCTCCCCCTTTCTCTCCTCTAGGAATACTCTATGGAGCGGCGCCCGCGTGCCACACCCCCACAGCGCATGCGCGTCCCCTCCCCTCTCCTCTCCTACGCTCCCCCCTTTCTCTCCTCTAGGAATCCGGAGCGGCGCGCACGACAGGTGGTGCGACAGCTGCATACTCCGCTGGGGGCGCCACGGTAGTTCCGCGGTATGAAAATGACGGAGCGCGCGCGCCTCATTCTCTCTCCTGTGCAGCGCCGCGATGAGCGCTCGGGCCGCTGCCGCGAAACCATCTCCCGCTCAAGCTAACCATCTCCCCGCTGCTTCGCATCCACACATGGTTCTCTTTAGCGGGAGATGGAATAATGTTTTTCATATTTGAGCCGATGTGACGAATCAAAAGTTTTCTAAGCACTGGCTCCTTTAAAGTAGAATGCCACTCCCATCTTTTACTCCAAAAAACTAACTTGGTGCGATGGCAGGCGCCATCCAAATTTATGACATTACGATAAAGCAGGTGCGGAAACTTCAATGCGACTAAATGCCACCCGTATTTTACTTTGCGGCTTTTTCTCGCTTACTAAGCCTCATCCAACATTTTCGGGGCAATTCTAAGATAATTCTGAACCTTATTTGTCTGCTTAATATCCATTTGAAACAACGAAGGAAAAAGAGTAGGAGACTGCGTAAAAAAAAAAAGAACGTATTCTTGGGCTAGTTGGTTCAATATGACAGCAAACAGTTACAGAATGGATTAATGAAAACTATTTTTCTTTTGAATGCCTTTGTGGGTCCTGTCTGTTCAGGCGAGCCCTAGGTTGGTTGATGTGGCTTCCTATAGGTAGCGTCATCTTTGGTGACTTTCAAGTCACCCAAGACCAAATTGAAAGTGTAAATAGACAACCAGGAGTCATCAAAAACAAAGTGAGAGAAACAGAGACAGCGAATTGGATGCAAAAAGTGGGAAAAAATTACCATGAAGGATTACAATTATGGAAAGAAAGAAATTAGAAGGGAAAATCTGTACGATAACACAGGGCAGTGCCTTGTTATTTGAGGCTCGAGTTGGTTGTCTAACGACAAAAACATACCGAAGCAAATATTCGCAACATGAGGCATAGGCTTGCTGCAGGGAAAATACGGAGACCACTCAGCACATCCTTATGGAATCCGAAGGGATTGACCCAGTGAGAACCGTAGGTAACGTGCAACTTCCAGAAACGCTTGGATTTAAAGTGGACAGAAGCATCAACCGGTCAGCAGTCGAGATAAGCAAGAGATGTTTAGAGTATTGGTGGAAAAAGAGCAGGGAAATTGATACGACAGGATCTGTTACAGGCATAGATAGCGGTACAAGGTAGAGATGTTTTGAGGAAGAGAAAAAAAATCGATTAAAATGTATGCATAAATGCTACAATGAAAAACATGTATAGCATACCTGATGAAATCAAGCAGGCTAGGTGACTATTTGTCACCGCCCCCTTTCAAAGGGGATGCCAATAAATTATCGATCATCATCATCATCACTTGTGTCGGATCTTGGTAGGGGGCTAACCACGGCAGAGAACCCGAAGGTCAAGCAAGGAGACTGAGACGATCACAAAGTGTCTTGATATCTGGCGCTATTTGCCGGCATATAAAGAAAACCCGCCTGATTTAAAACCTGAAGACTTGATGCATAAATGCCTGTAGACCAACTGTCAGCTTGTGTAGGCCACATCAGGACAGCAGCGCGGGGATAAATATTAACATTGGATGTGGCCTAAACAAGCTCACAGTTGCTCTACAGGAATTTATGCATCAAGTCTTCAGGCTTTAAATCAAGCGGATTTTCTTTATATGCCAACATGCAACTCAGTTATGCAGAATTCCTCAAGGTGCAAGAAGGATCATGAAAGGGAAAAATTGTCATCTGTCCTAATGTAACAAGCAGCTACAACAAAGGAAAGCCGCACGGGTTTCTCAGAAAGAACGCTTTGCCTTGACAATAAATTCGTCCTGGTCCGGAATATATATATATATATATATATATATATATATATATATATATATATATATATATATGATGTATGGTGTTTAATGGCGCAAGGGCCAGGAATGGCCAAAGAGCGCCAGGCCAGTGTTCATGAGTTGACAATGGAGCAATGAATTGCGAAAGGTAGATGTGTCGTGGCTGTAAAAGGGCCTGAAAACAATCGCTGTAAAATGCGTAAAATATATATGTAATAAAATTATGGCATTGGCTAATGAGGTGCACTATGAACACGAAAGTACAAATGGCAAGATAATGAAGGTACACGAAAATATATCACAGATAAAACTTTTCAGAAAACACTACTGCCTTGACAGACCCTTTGAAACGCAAGGGCGTGGAGGCGCGTGCTATGCAAAAGTACTATCGCGACGGATGTCTCAAAAGGTGTACGTGAGAGTAGCACCGCTGCCTCAACAGGGCCCTTGAATGCAAGGGCTGAGAGGCACGTGCTCTACAATAGTGCTGTCGCAGCAGCAGCCTCTGAAGAGAGGATGTGCTACGAATGTAGGGGGCTGATGACTCGCAATGTACCGGCATCTTCAAAAAACTTTAAGATTGGCCTGTAGTCAAAAAACGGTTCTGTGCCCGGAAACATTGCTGGGTGTAGAGGAATGTGTTGTTTGTATGCTAAGGGGAAATATTTCTTTCTTTGAGGCTCTAATTCCTTGCACTCTATTAAGACGTGGGTTACAGTTAGCGTCTCGCCACATTTGCTACAGGAAGGGGGTTCATTACCAGTCAACAGGTGAGAATGCGTGCCATACGTGTGGCCAATTCTAAGACGGCAAAGAATGACTTCGGTTTGTCGTGTTTTCGTAGTGGGTGGCCAATTCCCTAGTCGTGATTTAATGGCGTGGAGTTTATTTCCTGTTTCCGCATCCCATAAGTGCTGCCAATAGCTTCTAAGGCTTTTGCGCAGAAAATGATTCAAGTCGTTTGCAGGGACAGCTATAGAGGAGGTGTTCGCCTTTCTTACAAGGGAAACAGCAGTTTCATCTGCAAGCACGTTGCCCTCAATACCTCTGTGGCCAGGTACCCAGCATATTGTGACACGTTGGTTAGACGTATATGCTGAGCACAGCACTGAATAGAGCTCACCGAGCACAGGGCTTTTGTGTTTACGAGGAGACATTAATGCCTTTACTACGCTTAAAGAGTCGGTGAATATGACAGATTTTTTTAGCTTTGTTTTCATTATATGCTTCCCTGCACACAATAGGGCATGAGCCTCAGCCGTAAATATGCTTCTTTCTGGATGCATTTCACCGGATTCAGAAAAGGATGGACCGATTGCCGCATAGGACACGCCAGCATGTGACTTTGATGCGTCAGTAAGGAATTCCGGGCAAGAGTATTTTGATTGGAGTTCACGAAAGTGCATCCGGATATGTGCTTCCGGAGCATGCTTCGAGACCTCAACAAAACGATGTGTCACATTCTATAAGTTGCCATTGCCATATATATATATTCCGGACCAGGACGAATCAGCCAAGCCGCTGAAAGAAACATGAAAAAAAACATGGTTTACGATAGGACTTTAAACCTACGGTGTTCGGTTGTCAGACGTCTGGCAACATTGCACGTATCCTAATTATATTTAGTGCCGCAAATTTTTTGTATGTCCTTAAAAACCTTGCACAATGTTAGCTGGTTCACACGGTATATACGTACAGCATACGTATGTGTAATTTAATATAATGTATATCAGTAATAAAAGTCATAAACAAAGAAGTTGTCAAATGACGCTGGTGAGATGAACAGTAGAGTATAGAGCGGCCGCGCGGTTTTGTTTCAAGAGCGCAGTGTCCGGGACAAGTGCGGACTCGCGGCGGACGACTCCCAGCTCCGGTCGCAAGGCGAGCCTGCTCAAGCTTGTGCCACCACCGAAGAAGGAGGACAAAAGTGAGCGCCGCGCGGGAACCACAGGTGTAGACCAAGACCATAGTATACACCGACTCAGAATACTAGTTCCACACTGATCTCGCAGACGTGGGATATTTGTTATTGAAGTACCCTAAGGGTGCATGAGGGGCATTACACAGGAGGGAGGATTTTAAAAAACAACAAACATGTCATGCAACAGTGGAACATCGAGAAAGATGTTCATGTAGGAAGAAGAAAAAAAACACATTAAGTAAACATCGGTTCACCGATGTTCACCTAGAGGGCGAGTGAGCGATGAAAGGCTTAGCTGGACGCGGCATGAACGGCAATGAGATGGCGGGGACTTTGAGTGGACGTAAGTATAAAGATACTGCCGGTGAACGTATCGACGAAAGACAGCGAGCTTGAATAAAGTCCTATTGAGTGTGAATGAAATCTAATATGAATGGAAGTGAAAGCATGAGTTAGGGCCAATGAGTGGAAGTATACGCGAGTGCGAGTTGAGAGTATAGCTGGGGAAAAAAAGTGAGTATGAGGAGCTTGATGTGGGCGAGTCGGTGTAACATACTTGAAGAAAAAAACAGCGCAAAAGAGACGACCCCATCGACATGCGGCCGCCGTGGCCGGGATTCGATCCCTCAACCTCGTGCTCAGCAGCCCAACACCATAGCCACTGAGGAACTACTACGGGTGGAAAGGAAAAGGGAAGCCGAATAGCGGGTGGAACAGGGAGATATGGGAGGTGGTCGACGAACGAAAGAAAGCATCACGAGAACACAGGCAGGCAAAAAATGAACAGTTCCCGCAGGATGAAATAGACAGAAAATGGGAAATTTAACACGGGAAAAAAAATCGTGTTTCAAATATTAGTTCAAGCAAAGATTGAAGGAGAAAGTGAACGTTGGTTGTCAGAAATACGTGAGAAAAAGAAGGCGGCACCTAGAATGTTTCGGAACCACATTAACTTAGGCAGGAAGTGGGGAACAGTACAACAAGGTATTCTTGACGAAGATGGAAACTGGAAGGGGACGCGGCATTGAATTACGTTCGGAAAATAACAGCCGAATCATTTATGAATGGCGAGGTGGCCTCTGAGGGTAAAAATAGAATGAACAAGAACCAAACGGAAAAGGAGTTGGTGCTGAGTAATTTCAAGTGCAAGAAAGCGGAAGAGAAAATTCCTAAACGCACAGCCACAGGTTCAGTCGAGGTTCCCGTTAGGCTGATCAATGAGCTAGGACCATAAAGTAAGGAAGCTCTGTTGAAAGCAGTAGAAAAATGCTTACAAGATAGGTGAATACCAGACAGTTGAAGACAAAGTAGAATCAATTTATAAAGGTTAGGGGTAAAAAGATATATTTCACTCGTATAGACCGTTGACCGTGACATCGGTAATATACAGGTTAGCAATGCAGGCGGATAAATTGAAGCTGCAAACATGGGCAGAGAGTAATGGCATATTGGGAGAACTTAAGAATGGTTTCAGAATCGGTAGGTGTCTGGATGACAGCTTGTTTGTCCTTACTCAGTGTATTGAAATAGTCAGAGAAGAAAGGAGACCGCTATATGTGGATTTTTTAGACATTACCGGAGCGTATTACCCGACATTACCGGTACTTGTGCATCCCCGTGACAGTATGACAACGTAGATCGCTAACACTTTGTGGGGTATTCTGGAAGGGGAAGTATAGGCAGTGACAGTATTGAGGGAGATTTACCGAGAAAATACAATTTGCGTTGAATGGGAAGGGATGAGGAGTGAGGATAAAGTTGATATCAACAAGGGACTGAGACAGGGTTGCCCTTTATCCCCACTGCTGTCCATGGTGTACATGGTAAGGATGGAAAGGGCGCTAGAAGTAATCAATATCGAATTTCACCTCTCATACAAACAAGCCAGCACAATAGTTGAGCAGCAGCTTCCAGGTTTATTTTATGCGGACGACATTGTGTTGCTTGCTAACAAGCAAAGTTATATGGAACATCTGGCTCGTATCTGTGGAGAAGAATGTGAGAATTTGGGAATAAAATTTAGCGTTAGGAAATCAGATTTTATGGTATTCAATGAAAGCAGTGAACATACAGTGTTGATACAGGGCCATGAAATACCTCGGCTAAAAGAATACAAATACCTGGGTGTATAGATAAACGAAGGCGATAGATATCTGGAGCGTTGGGAAATCCGGTTTTATAGTATTAAATGAAAACAGTGGACAGACAGTGTTCATACAGGGCGAGGAAATACCTCGGGTAAAAGAATACAAATACCTAGGTCTATGGATAAACGAAGGCGATAGATATCTGGAGCGTTAGGAAATCAGGTTTTATAGTATTAAATGAAAACAGTGAATAGACAGTGTTCATACAGGGCGAGGAAATACCTCGGGTAAAAGAATACAAATACCTAGGTGTATGGATAAACGAAGGCGATAGATATCTGGAGACACAGGAAAAACAATAATAGCCACAGGGAAGCAAAATGCGGCCATAATGAATCACAGAGCGCTATGGGGATACAATAGGTAGGAGGGGCTCCGGGTATGTGGAAAGGTGTAATGGTTCCAGGGCCTACATTTGGAAATGCGGTTGTTTGCTTGAAGACAGGGGTACAATCTGGACTCGATGGCAACCAAAGGTCAGTAGGACGCCTCGCATTCGGCGCTCACGGGAAGACTACTAATGAAGCTGTGCAGGGTGATATGGGCTGGACAAATTTTGAAGTAAGGGAGGCTCAGAGGAAAATTGATTTTGAAGAACAACTGAGGAATATAGAAGAAAGTAGATGGGGTGCAAGAGTTTTCAGGTATTTGTACAGGTAGAACATTGACTCACAGTGGAGGAAACGAAGTAGGAAGCTTACCAGCAAGTATGCAACCGGTATGGTCAGCAATACGGCAACAAAGAACGTCAAACGCAAAGTGAGAGACTGAGAC
Source organism: Dermacentor silvarum (assembly GCF_013339745.2). NCBI lineage: Eukaryota > Metazoa > Arthropoda > Arachnida > Ixodida > Ixodidae > Dermacentor > Dermacentor silvarum. The sequence continues at coordinate 75,755,809 of NC_051164.1, read as the reverse complement.
AATGTCATGGGTGATGGCAATGGAAAAGAAACCTGCTATGACTAACTACCTCAAGGGAAAAAACGAAATAAGGAAAGTAACAATTTAGGATAACTCAAAGGGAAGCTCCTTACTCTTCGAAGCGAGATCAGGATGCCTTGGAACGCACAGTTATAAAGCGAAGTACACCAAGGATGAAGCCGCATGTGCTTGCTGTGGTAAAGCTAGATAAACGGTGGAACATGTTTTATTGCAATGTGAAGAAATCTATCGAACTGCCAGTCTAGGCTCCTCTGACCTCCTTGATAGCAGAGGGAAAGTAAACATGTCCTCTATAGAGATTAGTAAGAGGCAGTTGGAGGTTTGGTGGCAGAAAAGTAGGGAGCGCACAAACCGCGGAGACGTACTGAAACAGTTTTCAGTAATGTTTCCAAAAGTTTGATGCTTGGAATTCTTTGTATTTGTGTTTTCTCAAAAATAAAGGTAGGTCATTAGGCAAAATAATAACAAGAGCTTGGTGACGCAACCCACCACCCCGTCTCAAAGGGGACGCTCATAGCATCCATCCATCCATCCAGCGTTTCGAAGCGCTCTCCCCTCCGACCTGGGATCGTCGCCGAGTTCTAGAGGAATTCTACTCTTTTGCTTCCTTTTACCTTAACGTTCGGTTCGTCTCGGCTCTGCTAAAACCACGGAACAAGAAAACTAGAAGAGAATCGACAAGGTATAAAATTAAAGCCAGGAACAGTTGGCCCCGCACGTGATGCAAGTCACGGTAGGTGTCAGGGTACCCACCGCGCTCGGCGCATTTCGCCCGCTCTTGCACAAAAACAAGAAGTGCGACATCAACGAACTCGCGCGTTGAAACGAATACGGTAAATGTCTACATTGCAATAAACGACCGGCGCTGTACAAGTACCGGTAGAGAATGTGCAGAGAGCGGTTGGCAAAGCACCCGCACCAGGGCCCGTCGACCAAAATCTACCGGGAACCAAACACTCTGGACCGAATCCGCCGAGCTCAGAGTCATTTGTTTGGCTGATGTTTTGGAGGCATGTGGGAGGGGGGGGGGGGGGGAGAAAAACGAAGGGGACCGCTTCACTGGGAGCTCCCTTACGAAGACTGGCTTCATGACACCATGCTCCCGCGCCTAGTTTTTTCTCCTTCCTCCGTGGCTAAGGCGTCTCAGTAACTTGAGGCCTGCTTTCGAATCTGCAGTGAGGACGCCGGAGAAGGCGCTTCCCTTGCCTACGAAGCAGCAGCAGCACAGCCCGCGCACGTTCGCCGTGGCGTGGGACCAAGGAGGAGAGAGCAGCCAGGAGCTCGCCGTCGCGTCATCGACATCGCTGTCGCAGCTACAAGCCGAGGCGCCGCAACAGCAGCCCAGTCAGCCACAGGGGCAGCCTCAACAGCAGCACGGGGCAGCGGGCACATCCGTGTTCACGGTGCAGATCATGGGGGACGTGCAGACCACACCGTCGATGCCCAGGGCAAACCGAAGCTTCGAGTTCAGCTTCCCGGAGAAAGGTTCGGGCGTGCGTCGTTTACGCGCGATTCTCTCCAGCACGCGGCGTGACAGCGCGTTGTGACAACTTTTGCAGCATAGCGTATAGACTCGTGTAAGGGCCACACCCATGTAAGTGCCACAACCCCAACTTGGCAGCCCAAAATTTGGGGGGGGAACATTTCCAACCAAGAAGCAATCGCGTTCGGTGCCCCGATGCCGCGCGCGTGCATCGCGTAATTTTAGCACGCTGCGTACTTCAGCATGATGCCACTACTAGATGACGAGAGCGGCCCTTATACACGTGACCGAACCAAAAGGCTCGGTCCCGTGTAAGGGCCGCACCTTGAACAAAAATTCTGAGAACAAAGTGCAGCCCGTACACGAGTCTATGCGGTAGGTAGTTTACTACGCAAAGCAGTTTGGAGCCGTTTTAGTGCGGCCGCCGTGTAGGCTCCAGTGCTTTCGACTGGTCTGATGGCGATAGAAAAAGAAAAGAAATAAAGACCCAGCTTATCCCCACTCGTCCTTAATTTATCTTATCGTAGAACCATTCTGGACTGAGCGCTATCTGAAACGAGAGTTTTCTCCACACTTTCCTCTTGGATTGGCCACCATATTCACATACATATTTCGTGACGTGGCGCCAATAGGAGGCCCCGACTAATTTAAAGGCTCCTCCCGCAACATTTGTTCCCCGCCGCACTTGGTCGTGAAATATGCGCTCGTACACGAATATTTGTTACAGTGAGGATACTTAGGTATCGTATGTTGTTTCATTACGGAATTCCGTAAAGAACAGCGCAGGTCACGGACACTCCTTTAGGGTTAGCACAGATCGCAAAGCAGAATCGTTAGATACGTTACGTCAGGCGCACTTGAAGCATTGCTCCCACTCTCTCTCGCCGTCACCGCGTACCTCCTCGCACTCCTTCACAATATCCTCACCCTTAAATATTTTACACCTGCCTCAGCACACTCGTCGCACCGCTTAGGACGAACGATCGACATGCGTACTACTCGTCCAAAAATGTGTCACGCATGCAGCCGCTAGTTTTTTTTTTTTTTTTTTTTTTTTTGCGGCCGATTTGTCTGTCTGTTGTAAACCTGTGAAAAAATCTAAGGAGCACTAAAGAAAAGAAATTAAGCTGTTTTAGAGACTACGCGTCTACGATGCTAACAAAGAAAGAACGGGCTGTAACCGTGATAGGAAGTTCATCAGCTAAAAAAATACGCAAAAACGAAAGACGCACTGTAGCACCACCTTCCAGTTCCCGTACCTCCTTGCTGTGACGTCATGAATTTCGCTTGTCTCATCTTGGGCTTAGTTTTTTTTTTTTTAATCTGTTAAGGTGACGTGCATTGTAATCTAAATTAGTCATAGGTTAAATATAAAGATAGTAAGTTAGTTAATTGGGGTTTTGTGGCGCAAAAGCGACTAAGGCTATGCTGCGCCAAACACAAGGTGTTATGAATAAACATTTCAAAACAGCAAAAGCTGTGTTGATCTATAGCCTGTTTGAATAGCCGGTATCATCTAGAAATCTAAAAAGGTCTGGTAATGGCCCTAGTGCATCATCTCCTAAAACTAAGGCAGGGTGTAACGGTATGTGTAACTTGTATAAGTTCTGCAAAAGGTTTCGTCTCTGTGTTTCGATATGTTTACATGTCAGTAAAATGTGCATCACTTTGAGCGATTCTTGGCAGTTCTTGCATATTGGTGGGTCTTCTTTTGTGAGTAAAAAAATGTGTGTGAGGCGTGTGTGCCCAATCCGTAGTCCACATAAGTCCACTTCACTGAACCGTTCCTGATGACTACATGACTTCCATTCGCCAAGTACGGGTTTAGTGAGATGTAACTTGCTGTTTCTACAATGGTCCCATTCGTGTTGCCATTTTGACCTCAAGGCTTTCCGAATCGCGCGAACACTACCTTTATATGGGAGTGTTGTGTTTGTTATGTCTTTGTATGCTGCCATTGACGAGCATCTATCAGCTGCTTCATTACCCGGTATTCCAACATGGCTTGGTACCCAGCAAACCTGATTGATCTGCCGTATTTGTTTGATGTCACCAGGTTTAAAATATCCCCTAACAGGGGTTCACATTCGGATTTCACGTGTTGAGCTTTCGAGCTTCGAAAAATGTTAATGCTCCAGAACTGCCCAGATATAGAATATATTTTTTAAATCAGTGACGTCACGCTGACCTACCGGCTTCGGAGATTTGGCGCAAATTTCAAAGTTGGAGAGTGGCGTTTTTTCTCATTTTTTTTTCTAGTAATCGAACTCTAAACGAGAAATAAGCGAAAATGAAATTTCTAAGGACTACGTCGTCAGTTAAGACTGACGTGACTTTTTTTTAGTGTCCCTTGAAACAATATCCCTGGGATATTGTGAAAATTTATGCACAAAAGAACCGATTTACGAAAAAAGTACTGCGGGATGCGTATTTTGTAAGATAGCTGAAAGACTAGCGTTCCTTTTTAGGACAGGATGCCATCAAAGGAAAGGAAACTTTTCGCGGAAACTCAGGTCCACGTCGTGATTGCGCCGTGTTTCGATGTAACAGTGAAAGATGGCGCTACCATTCTGCGGTGGTGCGTTGATGCGGAATGGTAGTGGGAATGATGGTGAAAAGCAGGCTTGGGGCAAGTATAAAACGAGATGGCGTGGTGGTACAGCAATGTTTTCTTGGGCTTATTAAATATTAAACGCTGAGTACATTCTTTTTGAGCATATTCAGAGAGAGATCTACTCCGTGCAGAGTGAACGAATCTGGTGCCTAAACGTTGTTTAAGATAAAATGGACTTCACGGTGTTTAAGAACTCGCAGGCGCAGACTTTCGCTCGGTTGAGAGCTCAGTGTCCCTCATCCTTAGAAGTGAGTTGAAAAAATGTTCTCATGTTTTCACACTGCCCTCCGAGCCTAAAGCGTGACTAGTTTCTTGGAGAAGACAACGGCAAGACTTCAGTGTGTGTGGTCAAATGAATGCGCATTGATTTTAAAGCTAGACAGCTAGATAGTCGCCTTTCTGTTGGGACTGCAACAGCCTAATCCCAGACGATGCTACAGTTATGGTTTATACCATGCTCTGTGATTTGTTTGGAACTTGAAGTGTGTGCGTGTGCGTGCGTGCGTGCGTGCGCGCGCGCACGTGTGTGTGCGTGTGTGTGTGCGCGTGTGTGTGCGTGTGTGTTGCATGGAGAAAAAGACCATACGGTGAAGGGGAACGTCCAGTTAGGTCAGTAAACAGTTTCATCAATCATTACGGCTATCAGCTGTACACATTTCATCTTATCGGATCACCTTCCACGCGTACCTTTTCAGAAAAGATGACAACACCTTTCCCGTGCGACTTCGACAAGGAATTTGACATGAAAAGTGAGTTTCGCTCTACCTAACTGTTGGCGAGAGAAATGCACCGCTTTCGAGATATGCGCCGTCAAGCTTGCGCTATAAGTGCACTGTTGTTACATTTTCTTTTTTTAATGAAAACTGTTTTATGCATTAAACCACAAAAGTAACTGAAACGCCAATGCATTTCGTCGGACACATTGAAAATTAATATCTCGAAACTGGTGTATTCCTGAGAATTCGTTCCAAGTGAATTCGCCTTACGAACTCATCGACTCTAATTCATAGATAGAAATATGTGCCATAGCAATTAAATTAAACAGTTAATTAGTGTAACTATGTTAATTAGTCAATTGAACAATTTGATTTTTCGTAGAAGTAATGGCCGCCTCATCGTGTAATTTGGCTCAAGGATTGGGCTATCTGTTAAAGGCATTTTTTTTAATTTGGTGCAGCCAAGAAAAGAACACACCTGTTATATTGAGAAGATTACCCTGCCTTTCGGTTTATCTTGTGTGCGGTCGACTAAGTACACCATGACTGTAACAACCTAAGTGCAGATATATATTCACCAGCACAATCCCAGGCGATATTGCTATTAGTATCTACGCGATGCTCTTCCAAGCATTCGAGCTTGCGTAATTTTTATTGAAGATACATCAACTTTATACGGACGTTAAGAAAGGCAATGCAAGATCGTAAGCGTTGGCGTAACGTCGCGCAAGCACTAATCTCGACGTTGAATATGATCCTAGTAAGGTTTGAAAAACGCATGATCAACACCACACTGACAACGCTGACATTTATCTGCGCTCCTTGGAGCAGCTAAATGGTTTTGTTTTGTAGCAGCCGGTCTCGAAGCAATACAAGCGTTTATGACTCGCGTTTGCAGATAAATTCGCAAACTCTTCATTACAGATTTAACTCATCTGATTCACGGCAGCCGCCCAATTTCTTCGTAACGAGCAGAAATGCCTCCCTGCTGGGCTTAGTAGTAGCCTTACATGGGAACCTTCGCCATGCACAGCGCAGCTGGTGTCATCTGTTGGGCCACATGCCTATCATTAAAGCTTAATCAAGAAAAAAAAACTATTTATCCCGAGGATTTTGCGCCCAACGAAGGAAGCACGCGAAATACCTATTGCGGAAACACCTGTCTATGCACTCAAGCAAGAAATTGCGAAACAGTCACGAGGTGATGGCACACGCAAACCAAATATCCCATCAAATTTTAAAGCGTTTGGCCCGACAACGGTTTACGCGAATAACGTAAGTTTGGGAATGTTGGTGTCCCATTTCTACGTCTATCGTACAACACAAGACAGGGAAAGAGTGAAGAACCGACGAAGACAGACGCGAAGTCGCATTGCAACTGGCGGGAACTAAAGACCTCTGGTATGTGCGGGGGCTTGGATTCTTACAGGCTTCCAAGAGACTGCGTCTTGTGCGGGAGAGATTCCTCGGGCACGGTCCCCGTCCACCAGGACCGCCCGTGCGAAGACGCCCGAGAGGAACATCAGCAGCCCCACCAGCTTCCAGACAGTGCAGACTCGCAGTGGTACATTCGCCACTCGTGCGTTCTTATAACCGACAATCAGGCTCAGCATAATCATAATCATAATCAGGCTCAGCGCACGGGACCTTGCTCATAGTTAAACTATCAAACTGTAGAACTTCACACTGTGCTACTACTGAGAAATGTGGCATTGTAGTTCTACCACCACGAGAATTATGGGTAGTACGCAAATTTTGCTACGATTAGAAAAAAAAAACTTGTTTTAATGTAATTTCCTGGCTCGAATATTTTGTAGTCTTGCCTTGCAACGTGCTTTCAGAGAAGCAAGGCGTTTAACGCCAGTAACTAAATCCTTTTGTACTCGCTTTCGCGAGAATGAACAAATTGTTACACTTTAGCGTGCGGTGTGACGTTAAATGCCTAGGCGGGACTTGCACGGCATCATTAACTGCAGGTAAATTATTGATGTTTAGAATGCTTTGTTTGCTTCCTGGCGTTTTAAAGGACACAGAGCAGCAAAAATTACAGGCTAACTGAGAACAATATTTATGTAAGAAATTTGCGCCGCCGATTAGCTTCCAGAATGTTCATATCAGAAGCCACCAGGAAGTTCGAAGCCATATGGATAAAGGTTTGCCTGACAGACACATATATTGCCCATCATTATGATGCTGAACGAGCCCCTATATGAGGGTCTAATGGAATTAAAGAGCGCCGCACCTGTGCACTAGTGCCACATTTCTCTGTACTAATATTAGTACAAAACTGTACCATTCGCGCCATACAGAGATCTCGGTGTCAGGACCGGGCTTGATTATGTGTCGCGCCGTACTCGTCAGATGTCATAGCGACACCGGGGCCGCGAAATCTATAAAGCTCCAGCGCAAAGTAAGATTTTACAAACATAACGACTGTAAGATCGATACTTCGGGTCCGTGATTTCCCAGCAGGTTCTATACAAAACAATTAAAATATCATCATTAGTACACTGGTGAAGAATGCAAAGCATTAAGCTGATGTTTGAAGCATATGAACAGAATCGATATTGGGGGAACTGCACAAGGGTGTTAGAATCTCGAGACGCATAGATTATAATTAACCTGTTTGTACAAACAGTCTACAGAAATAACCAGAAAGAGAACAAGCTGCTTAAGAGATATTAATGCGTACAACGACGTAAAGATTTTGCGGAGTATCCTTATAAGTGCAGGCCTTGGTGAAGGCACCTAAGGCACCTAATGGAAATACAGCAGTTCAGCCAATGTGAAGATGCCTAGCGACGCGAGGTTATAGATATTTCCAAGGGCTTGTGCCAGGGTTACCCGTCGTCACCACTTAACTTTATAACATGCGAGCCAATCGGGGAAATAAGGCGCTAGGGGGCAATTAAGTCCGCTTACAATATTTGGTGTAAACTAGATGATGTGATTCAGTAGTAGTAGCGTGTTTCTGGTTTAGTGTACGCGGATGAGATTTTGTTAGCGAATGGTAATAAGGATATTCAGCTCCTGTAGATATGTGGGGAAGAGGGCGAAGCTCTGGGACTTGAATTTGGTGTCAAGAAACTGGGCTTCATGGTATTAACACGACTGACTAGCCCGCCAATATGCAGGCAAGTGAGATACTAACGCTAGGCAAGTACAAAATTTGGAGGACGCTTAAGCTTCACTTTTTAGAGTGGAACGCGATAGCATCCAAAGATCCCTGACCGCTTCTCAAGCTTCCCGACAACTGCCAGCTTAAGCAACCGTAATGGTTACCAGGAAACACTGTCGGCGAACGCTATGCTGGTAGAACTGCGGCCTCTTGCGTGGGGCAATCCCGGAGATTTTGCACAGCGGCGCCAAAAAAAAAAAATTGCATAATTTTCAGGTTTACGTTTTTGTTTCGTACTTTTAATATTTCAGTCTGAGAAGATTTAACATAAAAGGCATTGGGTGTTTTGTTTCCTGACAATGTTTCTAGATTGTCATTCTCAAAATTCTGAGGAATAGCTTTTCCAAGAATGCAAGACAAGGTATGAGCAACGTTAATGATAGAATGGTGTGGCAATATAACCCGCACATATCGCATGTCATATAAGAAGGCGTGGCCTATACATGTACCTAAATATATTCGGAGGGCCTACGTGGTTGGGGATGATTTTCTCCACCACCCGCCGACATCGCACGCCAACGCTGGTTGCCGACGCCGGATTTTCTGCTACACGGGGCCCTTAACGTTACCACGTTAAAAGCTAGGGGCGGAACAGCACGTAGAAGAACGCGATAGCGTTATCGGGACCCATTCGCATCGCATCGTTCGCATACGGCAAGTAGGCTTCATTCACTGCAACAGAACGTGGGAAAGCCAGCTAACAAAGACCAAGCTTACACCGATCCCCTTAGAGTCGGCTTCACTTTTAAACTGAAATGCATTGCTGGAAACAAGTTTTTCCAGGGGCAACATAAATGGTCTTATATTAAAATGGGAAGGCCTTGGCACCTGTTTTTATTATTATATTGTTTGCTATTGCACCGACTGCGAGCAGGTCTGGTAAAAATGCTGGAAAAGGGGTTTGTGTTTGAGTTTCCTCGTAGCAGAATTAGGTTTTCTCGTACATTCAAATTACAATCCAACGCCGATTGGTAAACAACCCGACGGCAAATCCAACGCCGAATGGTAAAGTCGTACTTTACCATTTTTCTGACGGCTTTCACTTTGAGAAATTCAATTTTTGTTCACCAAAACCTTGCACTACGTAGAGGGCCTGCGCGGTCGATGTGGTTGGATGATTTGCTCCGCCACCCGCGATCACACGCCGGTTGCCGACGCCGGATTTTCTGCGACACGGGGCCCTAAATGCTATCGCGTTAAAATAGGAGCAGGTAAAGAAAGCGAAACGGAAAAGAAACGCGGCCGTGATGAAACAGACTGGCATGGGGATACAATGAATATGAAGTAGTACACGTGGAAACCGGTAATTGCCCGCGGTATTACGCTATATAACTCGGTGCTGCACTGCAAATTTGAGGTGAAGTGTGGACAGAGTATTTATCTGGAGCGACACTCCATCTACAAACACAACACAAATTATGCAGTAGGGACGCTCGAGTTCTTCAAAGTGCGGGAGGCTCAAAGAAAAAACAACTTAGTACTCAGTCAAAATACGACGGAGTAGAACCAAAGTAGATCGGCGGCTAGGAAAAGCATTCACTCATATAGCAGTATTAAATAGTACAGAAAATTAGCTATAAAAATTGAGGCACTGTGCTGTAATAGATTGCACAGTGAACAGTATGACACTGTCATGCAGTGTCATGTTATTTCAGGGTGCCTTAGAAACGCGAAGTTATACGAAGTTATATGGCCTGTGGAAATGAAACTATGGGCCCAGGGCACGAGAGCTAAATTTCCTTCATGTCCTAATATATCACCCTATACAAACGTTTCCTGCCTTGCTTATTCTGGATATCAATCTCCTCGTGGCTGCTTTTAAATTTCAGGGCATGTTGAATTTTCGTGGTTGCTTCATCGATTCGGGGTTCAAGGGACTTACATTTTATTCCAATGCGTTGAACTGTTTGATTGGTTTGCTTAAGCAGTGGCAAGTACCGTGTCCGTTTTCAAACTTTAAGGCTGTATGCATTTTGATAGGGCGTTCTGACAACTGCCGCTGAGCTAGCGATTGTAGAAGTATACTGCGAGTGCGTGATTTATGGACCAGAAGTGGCGGTCATGCCTTATGAAAACAGGTTTTATTGTTGTGTTCTATATGGACCGACTTACAATTGAATTTAAATACTGGTTCTCGGTTAGCAATAGCAAATGATTTGATCATGTGTTAGTCTTGCGGACCGTCGCTCGGGGGGGGCAGGGGTGGGGAGCGCTATGTGCGCGCTTCGTGGCACGGTTTAGCTGCCTGCTCTGCATTGTTAATTAACGTAAATTATGGAGTTTAACGTCTTCCAAATTTGGACACGGGGTCTTTGGGGACGCCCTGGCGGGGGGGGGGGGGGGGGGTAGACGTGTCGAGCAGACATGTCGCAGTCATGTGAGCAGACATGTCGCAGCTAAATAAATCTTCCGCGAGCTCACAGTTCTGATTATGTTGAACGCACAATTTTATTGCAGAAGCAGCTTGGGGTTTCTCGGACGATTTTGATCGAAAATGTAAGTTTCTTTTTTTTTGTGCATCAATTTTTTCTTGAACCTCGGTCAATAAAGTCAAGGTTGTTTGCCGACACAGGCGAGCGAAGTTGCCCCGGCGCTTTAGCAGTGCAAGAAACTGAACATTAGCATTGCTAGGTTTTTAGCTCTTAAACGCGTTAACTTTGTTTTTTGCTGCCCAGCGTATCATAGATGCTACGCCAACTTTGATACACACGTACTTCAAAATTGTGATTTATTCGCGGAAAACTAAGTTTTTAGTTTTGGGTAGCTCATCAAACTAATTACTGTTCAATTAATATACTAATCAATTTTTTTACTTGAGCAACATTATTTTCTGTTTTGTGGCCAGAAAAAAAATGTAATCAATTTGTTATAGCTTTCCTTGGTGTAAAATCGTGTCTGGGCTTACGGACGCGCAGTATGGGAATCCTAAGCAAACTGGTATTGGCTATGAAGAGCGTTAACACAGATAGACAAAGACGTAAGAACAAAAAAAAATTATGGGGTTTTACGTGCCAAAACCACGATCTGATTATGAGGCACGCCGTAGTGTAGGACTCCGGAAATTTGGACCACCTGGGGTTCTTTAACGTGCACCAAAATCTAAGTACAATTTCGCCCCCATCGTAATACGGCCACCGTGGCCGGGATTCACGTAACCACAAATCAAAGCGCGTCATAGGAATAGGTCGGCCTGAGCTATTAATTGTTCAGTGGAAACAAGCTAATATCACATTGCGACGATATGTGGAACGCTGAGGATATCTTGAAATGTATTCCGCAATGTTTACGCAACGAACCTGACTGGACATAACAGCCTAAATTTTCGCACATATTTACTATTATTTACTTCCACTCATTCCTTTTTTTTCTCTCTCTCTCTCTTTGCTTCATACAGCACGCGGTCGATTTTGGCCGTACGACGCAAAGTCGACGTTTACCAACTTGTCCGGATCCTTCGAGAGCCTCGATCCATTCGGCCGGCAGCATCACGGAAGTATGTCTCGTACGTTGACTTCCTAAAGTGCCCTCTGGCTCTAAGCCAACATAAGGTCGAGACCAACGGTACTTGGCCGAGGATAACCACTCAATACGCGGTGTTGCCTGTACACTTCATGTATGTCTGTCTACCAGAAACCCGCCCTGGCGTCACTGGCAAGGGCACTTGGATAATCAGTATATACACACATGACTGCTGCCATGTTAAAATAATCATTTGTCCTATAACAGCCAAAAAGGTTAAGATCGCAGAAAAATGACTCACTCCCGTGCTTGTTGGCTGGGAAACACTAGTCTTGTATCTGAACTAGATGCAAAAAATTGTCTCGCAATGCCAGATCTGGCGTTAATAGACCTTATCGTGATGTCATCTGACAAAGCAGGATTTGCCGACGTCGTGTGGCAATGAAGCAACGCGTGATGATATTTCTCATGTTTGGCTCACTTACGGCAGCTACAGCGGGGGTAGGAAAGGGGCGAGTTAGCGTATGATGACGTCATGGCGCATCCAGTTTCTGGGCACCGTAACTGGCTCGGAGAAGCAAGTATCGTAGTAAATTACGAAGGGCACTCCGGCGCTTGCCAGTATGTTTGTACTATTTAAGTGGTTTGCACTATCCTTTAACGCAAAAACGACGTCATTGCCACGACAAATGCCACGTCAGTGCTCCTCTAGGACAAGGACCTTTTCGCACGTGCTCTATGCGAAGTGATTAACAAAACTAAATTTCCCTAGATTGTGACACTTTCTTTTTTAAAACGAAGACTGCAATTGAAAACTCGCTTGTTATACAACCTCCGCTTAATCCCCGCGAACGTTCAGATGCGTGTGTAGAATAAGTTTCGCCCTAAGGGCGAAGCAATGCATGCGATAGCAACACAGCAATGTCATACGAAGTAAGGTGAGCGGCTTTGGTAGCAATATGAATTGTAGTAAACATGAGCTGATTAAGTAAGCAGGTGTGCTGCGGCGTAAGTAGACCGACATGAAGAGAGACTCGATGACCACGAGAAGGCGCGTGTGAAACGGTGGTGTTGATGAGAAGCGCTTCCCGTGGGCAGCGCGCGTGCGAAGGGACACACCTGTAGCGCTGCACTGCCGATCCGGGCAGCATTACATGTGTAGCGTGCGTTGGAAAATGTGACCCGACTATTACTAACTGAATGAACAAGCGTGGTGTGAGCGCGCACAAACAAACATGAAGAGATCACACTGAATGACTGCAGACAACGACTGTCAAAACGCTGGCAGCAAGCATACGCCGCTGCGGGCGAAGGTACGTGCGGTCTATCGCTTCAACAGAAACTGAGCCGCGAATGCACGCGGCGCATAGAGGTCAGGGCCGTGTGGAAAGTCGCTGTGTGCACGTGCAGGCGAGGCTGAACGTCACGTGTCAAAAAAAAAAGCTTACTACTATAATGGTACACCTCGCGCAGACTTCGCAGTGTCGCCGAGCATGGCCAAGCGCATGGGCAAGGTGCCGCCAGTGCCGGCCATTGAACTGCCCAGCATCTTGGTCACGGGAGGCCTCAACCTCGACACTGGCATCAGTGAGTCAACTCTGCTTGCTTCTATTTTGGTGGCCGTGCACGTGTAACCGAAGCCACTGTGTTTGCTATCCCAAGCGTTGGGCAAGTTTACCAGAGCAGGCATTTACCGAAGCAAGCGTTTTGCCAGAACTAAGGTAGTACCATCACCGCATACCGCTTAGTGTAAAGCGCGCGCGCGATCTAGTATAGTCAGGTACGCCCTTAGGCTGTACGTGGATGGTGCGCTGGGGCTGTTGGTAAGGCGGGAACGTCGTGTTCTAACATTTTATTCTGTCAAAGTCGAACTACAGATCTCTAAGCCTAAGCGTTTCAGAAGAAAAACAGGCTTTTCTTTAGCAAAATGTCGATGACAATGTAAAATACGTTAAGAACGTGAGCGATCCTATTACCTTCCGTCGCCAGCTGCTGGTGTGCCTAATTAACGCAGTTGTCCTTCGAATACGTCAGACTGTCATTTCCCGTTTTAGAAGTAATACGTGACACGCATCGCATTTTCAAATGTACATGGCGCGACCAGATGGTCGTCCCATAAGGCTAAAATTTTTGTCCTAAACAATTATGCAGTGGTACAGCTCAGTGAACGAATTTTCCGGGAAATTAGGTTCTGTGCGGGTGTTTCGCTCTGCCATTGTATAGAACGGACACTACTCCTTGAAATCCATTGCACTTGAGCCCATTTCACTATGCCAGCAGTATATGGCATTTTCAACACGCTTTGTCTGTCTGCCTGCCTGTGGTTGCCATCACCGCTATCATCTACCGTCCTCCCACAGGTCCCTGCTGAGTCCAGAATGCGACAGCCGCCTACAGCTGTCGCATTCAGCGTCACATTCCAGCAGCACGAGAACACTCCATGCGCTTAGAACGAAGTTCTTGCCTCAATTTATTCAACCTTCTCGCTTTCCGCGCGTAAACGAAATGCTGAACTCTGCGTTTTACGAACGTCCAGCGACCTTCACTGCCTTAGTATTGTAACAGATACTAACGTCTCCATGTCTCGATTGCCCGATTGCTTCCTCTGATAATTTCCCTCTGACTCACCCACCCACCTCTCGTTGTGGTCGTAATCTAACCCGACGTTTGCACGTCGGCCAATGCGAAGTTTACCGGACACATTAGCCAGCCCACTACGACCACGACAGCAGTAAGCGTGCGACGTGTCACCGCCACTGGCACGTTTTGGCACTAAAGCATGCCTAGATCATGAAAGAGTCATCAATTCTCACAAAGTAGGTTACAACTAAACCCGGCACTCTAGATCAATTTCCTAGATAAATAGGGGCTCAAATTAAAACGATAAATGTTAATTCGAGTCACGGTTGCCGTCAGCTATCATCTTTAGAACAGGAGTGCGTCAATCACTAATGCGTGTCACCGTAGGCTCGTCGGTGGTGGCCTTCGACCCGTCGTTCAACACGCTGCAGCAGTGCAGCGTCCTGCCCACACCGCTGCACCACCACCGGACCGTTCTCGTCGACTCCGACATCATCGTCGTCGGTGAGTACGCCGCATAGTGTAGACTAAGAAGTTCAGGCAGTTACCACGCTGGCCTTTCTATTTTCGACCGAATTTTAAGTTATGGTTACAACCATGACCACACAGGCTACACAGGCCCTGGCAGCTTACATACTAGAAACTTGAATGCGCGCGTAGAAATCATAGAAGCGAAAAAAAATTGTGCAGACTCCATTTGGATGATTGTCATTGTAAGGGAATACAACTAACGAGCGAACACGAACGAACGAACGAACGAACGAACGAACGAACGAACGAACGAACGAACGAACGAACGAACGAACGAACGAACGAACGAACGAACGAACGAACGAACGAACGAACGAACGAACGAACGCTCGAGCAAACGAACGAACGCACGAGCAACGAACGAACGAACGCACGAGCGAACGCCCGAACGAACGCACGCAAGCACAAACGAACATGAGCTCGAGTGAGAGGCAGAGTGATAAAGCCAGCGAGAGCGAAGGAGAGAGAGAGCGAGAGAGTGAGCGAACGTTTTTCTTGCCGAATTTGACCATCGACCGACTGCCGACCAACCCTAAATACACCCGGAAGAGCCAAATAACGTTATGGTGACTTTAAAACAAACGACAAGGGAGGGCACACCGCCCCACAACCTCAAGTCGAAGGTAAGAAGGCCGGAGAACACAAGCGCTCCGTGAAAATTTCCAAAATGTGCACAGCGCACGTCTCCAACGGTGCACCTATAGTGTGGCAACGTCCGGTACACGAAGTAACGAGGCGGCGCCTGCAGGGTTCCATCACTAAGAACGAACGCACTATTCGGTAAGCAGACAATAAAAGCCGGTAACAATCTCTAGACACGCTTCTAGCATACGCCAAAAACCAAGGAGTCCCGGCTGCCAACGATACATGAATCAGCAGCACTCGGCTAATCGGCCCTATTCCCACCTCTCGTCTCTTAACCCATCTTTGGCCAACAAACCATCCTTTCGTGCGGGACGCTATATAAATAGGGGGTGCCACTAATTCTTTACCCCGAGGAGGGCTCTCTTACGGAATATTAGAAAAATATATGAATGTAGCCCCGTACTCTGCAGGAAGTCTAGTAAGGATCTGTAATAAGTCATGACTTGACTCTTCCTGCTAAAGCGTTAGCTCGTTCACGCTGAAATTTCGCACAGAACTGGTACGCCATCTTAGATTAATTTCATACCCCATTAGGCCAATTGCTCGCCATTTCGTCCAGAATGAACAAAAAGCGTGCATTGCCTCCGGCACTACCGAACAAAAATTAGTATTAATTTTAAGTGAATTTGCGAAAACAGAATGGTTGTGCAGTCTGTCATTGACTAGGTGAAAAGTAGAGTGTACTAGACAATGGTATTCTAGTACACACCTAGGGAAAACCAACGGTGAAACGAGGCGCGCGCCTTGTTTCGCCGTTGCATTGACAGATGGCACCACTGTCCCAATCGCGCAAATTCCACAGTTGTTTAGCATCACTGTAGGGGGCGCATACTTTAATGCGTGTTTCATTTTGAATTAAAATTAATGAGCGGCGTTATGCCCATAACCGCTGTTGGACAGGGACCTGTACACGGAGAGCCTGATAATGTTTTTAGAAAATTCTAAATCCTACATATGACCAAGCTCAATATTACGGGGAAATTCTCATACAAATTAAGAGACAGCTAAATGTTTATGAAATTGGTTGAGAAGGCGAGGGATCAAGAATAGAAAACAGGTTATTGTATGAAGTTTACTTTTGAAAAGTTCACTTTTATTTTGTTACTTCAATCAGTCTATCATCCTTTACTTAACGTGCCCAGGAACAACTCTAAGGCATGTGTACTGGCGCACGTATACATTAATACCCGCCAAACAAAAAAAAAGAACTTAAAAAATATACAGATCATAAGTGAAAAAATAAGAAATAAATACACTAAGAACAAGGCATTATGAACAATTACGAAAAGAGTACACATAAATAATGGAAGGTAAACACAAACAAAAAAAGATACAGTCGTGTGAAAGTGTCAAACGGAGCGAAGCTCAGAAAAGAAAAATGACAGGGAGTTAGGAGAAATATTGAGATCATGAAACTAAACGTTATAAAGACTCAGTATTCTGTGGATGGTTGATTGTTGGTGATGACAGGCAAGAACATGGAAAGGTCTATATTGTCTGGTGATCTTGCGCGAAATACGAAACATTATATACAACTTATGAGTTCGGGGCAGCTAAAGATACCGTGAATGAGTTTGAAAAGAAACAGAAGGTCAGCGCGATTACGTCGGCAGTGAAGTAAGGGCAATGACAATAATCCAATGGGGCTAGAATGAGGTCCAGTGCCCGTGATAAATGCTTAGAAAAATTTTCTGAGCTTGATCTGTAATGCCAATGTTGGATCTTGAAATGTCATTCCATACGACCGACGCCTATTCGAGCTAAGGAAGACAGCTTGTTGTGTACAACTTGCGCGAAGGTGCAGAAGAATTGAATTTTCTCGGTAGTCTGAAAAAAAAAAAAAGCACAGAGACCGCATACCCCGCATTGTAACGCATTTAGTGTAAGCATAGAAGTGTAAGGTTGTGTCAAAAAGTACACAGAGATCATTGATCTCACAAACCTTACACAATGGCACAGAATCTACAGAATAAGAAAAACAGAATGCTTGCTGTTTTGTGAGTGAAAGTTATGAGTTTGGTCTTAGCAGCATTCGAGGTGAGGATATCTTTGCAACATTTAGAAAAAGAAACAGGTCAGAACGCAGAGTGTGACAGTCATCAACAGTATAATTTCATTAAAAATCTTGATGTCATCGGCATAGAAGGAAATAATTCTGAATAGCGGAAAGAACGCCAAGGAAGGTTGGCTGTAAAATGCATAAAAACACGAGAAGTTTTCCACATAGTGGTCCTAATACTGATCCTTGCGGGACGCCGCTAGTTGCCATGTACAAACAAGACCATTGACTTGCCATAACATGATCTATCAAGAAGATAACTGCGCAAGAGATTGACAGCTGACGAGTCAACACCAAAGTGCATAAAACTGACCAGAAGCAGTGAGTGGCTGACCAAATCAAAGGTTTGCTGAGGTTACAGTAAATGGTGTCAGCTTGCCCCCTTTGAAATATCGGCGCGCAGGTCTGCGTCATGAAGCGTGCGAGATCTTGTGATAGTGGAGCGCTCAGAGAAAAATCTGTGCTGATGCAAAATCAATCAGTTCTTCACTTTAGTAAAAGACAATATGTTGTGAAGAGCAAGCTCAAAAATCTTAGACGTGGCAGAGAAAATAAAAATTGGAAGATAGTTGGAGACATCGATCTTACAGGTGCACCTAAGTTCATTGATTTATTTATGTAGAAACACATTACAGTCCCTGCAGCGATCATTGAGTAAGGGAAACATCACAACAATAAACAGTAAATGTATGGGATCTAAAGTAAAAAATCACATCAGCAACGAACAAAAAATAAAAAGAGAATAGCGGAGAACATAACTAGGCGTAGATATGCAATGCGAAAGAATAATTGCAGAAAAAAAATTAGACAAGAAAATAGGACACACAAACATAAGTGCATAGCATAAACAAACAAGGCACATAATGTGAAAAGAGCGCACAGGTGATCGCGGGACCTTTCAAGATATGCTGTGAATTATATCTGGAAATACAAATATACCGGGCAGCTGCTCTATTCGGTACGCATTCGAGCATGGCAGCTAAGCAATCTTGATATGGCGACCATGCAAACGAGGCAAATTCGAGCTGTGGGCGCACAAACGTAAGTTATGTTAATTTATGCACGTTAGTTGAATTCTGCAGATTGCGCCGTAGAAATACAAGCGTTTTGGATGCATTAGCACAGATGGTGGTGATACGCGAAGACCAAGGAAGGTTAGCTGTAAAATACATTAAAAACACGAGAAGTTTTCCCCATAATAAGGAAAGTGAAAGTTTTCACAGGGTTATTAAATATAGGTGTCAATACTGGGTCAAATATGCTGTCAGTAAAATTTTAGATTTGCGGAGGGGATGTCATTAGGGCCACAGGATAGGGAAGGCTTCAAGCACTTGAGGCATTCGCCGAGGAGCTTTTCATCAAGTTATACAGCACTAGATGTAAGAAACATTGTGTGCTGGTGACTTACGTCATCGTTGAAACCTTAAGCTTTGTATAACGACGATAAATGAGCAGCACAGCAGTCTGCGGCTGCTTGGACTTAGACTCCGCTAGAGTCGAGCAGGCAAAAACACTACGTTTACAAGAGCGCTTGCGGATACCTTCCGAAATTCCGCTAGCTGGTCAAAAGCGCTGTTTTCCAAAAATGAAATATATGAGTCGTGATCTCGCTTATAGAGAGAGGCGTTTGCAGAGAGCCCAAAAAAGCTGAATTCTTCTCTTCACTCATTACGCACATGACAATTAGATTATCGGTGCGCGCGATCTTTATATGCTTTAGGGCAGTTATTAGTTCAGATGAGAATCAGCGAGGTTATTTAGAGCGTTTAGGTCTGTACTGGGGAATGTATTTGCGCATACGGTTCAAAAAAAAGTTTCCTAAACTATTCTACTTGGTAATCGACATTGGTTTTGTTTGTAACCAATGACCAATCGGTGGCGGACAAGAAATCATAAACCAATATAATCGCTATGCTTGAAAGGAAAGCAAGAGAATTCGTTTATGCCGCTGGAGGAGCCCTGCCTCAGGGCTGATACAGAGACAGTTATCTTTAGTGACGGGTGAAATTTATCAGGACGCACAAGCGAATTGCATGAACAAGAGACATCTACAACTTGAGCCTTCGACAGGCAAAGGTCTCAGACGTTACCACAGCAATTGGCGATCACATTATGCTGCTGAAAGGCACAGAAGGCCAGAAAGTCCAACGATAGACTACACTTGTTCTCTAGTGTAATGATCGTAATATGAATATCTAAGCGTCTTCCACTCGATTCCAGGTGTACTTTAAAATCCCCAAGAATGATTATTCTGTGCTTGCTATGGGAAAATATTACACTTTATATCGAAGAGATGAGCTCATTTAACAATGCAGGGGAAATATTCGGCGATGCATAGAAAAATCCAGTTATAACATTTTTGCGCAACGCATTAGGCTGACTTCTAGCGACATCGAATCCTGTATACTTCATATGTCGTTGCACCGAGTACATCTCAGTGAACTGTCAGCAGCAATCAGTACACCACCATCTATTTGTTTAGACATATGAAGTTTCAGTCACTGCGAAATACGTTGTAGTCAGGTAGGAAAAAGTCTGGAGAAAAAGTTCACTGCAGAGTCAAGTTTCTGAAATAACACAAATGAGAAAAGACGACGAAATGACAGGGCAGAAAAGCTAACGTGCTTTCGTGCGAAGTCCACGAGTGTTTTGGTAAAAGATGTCCAAACTCTTAATATTATTAATAAGAATAATAAGAATAACCATAAAATGTTTAGCTTAGTATCTAGGTACAGCTACGGAGCTTTCGTGCTGGTGTACCTCCTAAAAAGCAGTACGCGAGGCAAAATGTACAGAGAATACATGTGGTACACAGAACAAGGCGATATAGCGAAACAGAAAAACTAATAGGTGGCGTAAAAGAGAGCTAATCATACAACACTATTACGAGTATGTACATTTATACAAAACCCAGGAAATTAACTCTGAATTATGTCAATGCAGGCAGAATACTTATTACATGTGTTTTGGAGTCAAGGCATAGGACATTTCCTAATGCAACCAGGCTGTGCAGAAAACACGTAATTCTTGCTGGTATACTTTGCTGGTACAGAAAATTTCACATGATAAAGCAGATTTGGACAATGTATATTGCCTTGAACTACCTTTTGGAGGAACAGAAAGTCTGATTTATTACGTCTTGATTTTAAAGGTGTGGGTTGAAATATACTTGAGAGGGCTGGACTATGGCCGCCCGAATGGCAATAGCCCCCCGGTGCTTGAAAATAGACATCAATTTATTGTGGACGCGTTCAGTGAGGTCAGAATTAAATTTGCACATCCCACCTTAAACTACAAAGGCATACTCCAGTAGTCCTAGGCACACAGTAGAATACAACTTCAGAAAGGCACCGTGGGAATGGAAATCATGCAATACCCAACAAACAATACCAAGGGCACGAAGGGCACGTTCTTTCGCATATTTAGCCTGTGAAGAGAAGCTTAGCACTTTGTCGAAGTACACACCAATATACGTATTTCATTTAATAAACCCTGGGCAGTGGAGAATCCCGAAAGGTGTGTGAAAATTTCACATGGTGTGTTTTCCGGGTATAATTTGTCATGGTTTTGGAAACGTTTAATAGCTTATTGCCTCTGCACCAGCTTGAAAGTGAAGAAAAAAATCTTTTTGGAGGTTAATGGAGTCGTGAACACTGTTGACAGTCTTACATAGATTGACATCGTCAGCATACAGAAGGAATGAAGAGTGTGGAATTGCTGACGTAATGTCATTCATGAACAACGGGAAGAGAAGAGTGCCAAGAACGGATCCTTGAGGAACTCCGCTTGTGACTTCATAGCTAATAACAAATATCTGTTAATAACAGATATCTGTCCATTGTTGCATGATCAATTGCTTAGACAATTAGATACCAGGGCAGCGATGGAAGAAGGTACGTCCATTTTCGTGAGCTTTGTAAAGACGATCTTATGGCAAACTACATCAAACTCTTTACATAGGTCAAAGTGAAGAGCGTCTAACTGGCCCCTACTATGTACCGCACTTGAAGCATGGATGATAAATTTTACCAAGTTCGTTGTTGTTGAGCGCCCCTTTACTAAGTCATGCTGTTCATCTATTAGAAGGTTCTTAGCACTAATAGAAAGCCTGGAATGCAATACAGATTCAAACACTTTTGACGAAGCGCAGAAAATGCGTATAAGCTGGTAGTTTGTAACTGCACTTCTAGCACCCAAATTATGTACGGGCAAGTGTAAGGTAACGTACTAGACTTTAGTGAACTGTTGAATATGCATGTGAGAACAGGGACAGGTATGCTTCCTGAAGTCTTAAGCAGTGCGGGAGGCTTACCATCAGCGACATAAGAAAGCTTGTAAGGTTTTAGGCGCTTTATACACTTCAAGAGAAAAATATTCATTTATTTAACACGCTCAGGAACAACCGTCAGGTCTGAGTGCTGGCGCACGCATACGTTAAAAATAATAATAATTAACTTAAATAACTAAAATTTGTGAGAGATTAGTTGATTGCAAACTTTTGAAAAATGAAAAAAACTTAGTGATTAAGGAATGACATTTCTTACTATAAGTGCGACTATTTTTTTGTTGAAAGTTAGTAGTTCGCTACATTAACTGGTTTAAGAGACCACTGCATGCTTACATTTCAGCCATTCGATAAGGTTGAAATGAAACTTATGGGACTTTATATTGATGTATAATCTCAAGGGAAATGGGTGTGAAGCTGTGGTAGGCTCCGAAAACTTCGGAGAATTGGCTATAAAATATTCCAGGATGATTAGAGTAGTTAAAAGAAACAGTTTCCTTAAAACGGCATTCTCAGTCTCTGTATGCGTTGTGAGGATAAGCATTCAGTGGAGTACTGTGCAGCGAGTGCTAGTTGCGTGCAGTAAGACACAGATACCCCGCAGGTGGCATGCTGGAGTCCGCGGACGGGCCGTACCTGTGCACGCGCCGCTGCTACCGGTTGAACGTGGCCAAGATGCAGTGGAGCCGCGTGGCCGACCTCAAGACGGAGCGCGCCCACCACGGGCTCGTGTACTCCGACGGCCGCATCCTGGCACTCGGCGGGCTCACGCTCGGGCGCAGGTCAGTGCACGAAGACCCGCGAACGCATTTATTGCCGTTTACAGATCAGAGCACGATCTCACCGAGTCGGAGGTTCCGCACGAGTTAAACGACATTCCTTGCACACGTGATCTATTCCAAATGTAATGCGACACTGGCGTGGACGCTACAGCTGGCGTTAGCCAATCAGGATGGCGTTCACGCGATTCCAAGTGGTCTATACTCACGACCAGCTACGCAGCAGAATTGCCATGTGCTTTGCCTCGTGACGTCTCGAGCGAAGGCAGAGAACGGCTTGAGAAAACTGCGTTTTGGCAAAATACGATCAAGCCAAGTGTCTTCCACCGAAATGTATGGAAAATTGAAGGAAACAGCTTACAAAGGGGTCGTCTTCCGTCGCGACTCGAATAACCTCAGGCCTTCTATTCGCTAAGGAGGCTGTTGGCCACGCCACGTGACCTCCGCGTCATACCAACGTATGGTCAGCGCAGAAGCGGCGCCGGCAGCCAGTAGTAGTGACTTATTAATGAAAATGACGCCTCTGAATGCGGCGAGTCGTATTTAGCTGCATTTTCCCCCTTGCCGATGATGCGATTGCGGCATCCGTAATTTTCCTTTGACAATAAAATCGCTACGAAAGCTTGCCGAAATGTCGCTTTCTGAGGGTTTGGCCCATGTGAAAAATTTATTTCGTAAATCACCAACGCACCTGCTTCGCCGGTGGGTCAGTGCCACCACCTAAAAAAAGCACGCTGTACAGTCATTTTCTTTTTTTTTAATGCCTGCGGCACAGATCACAGTTCTAGCAGTTGAGCTCGAATACTCGAAGAAGTGGACCTCACACACACGGTAAATCAAAATGCATACTCAATTTCTTTAATAAAATATCACTAATAAGGTTGTTTTACCTAATTACTTTGACACATATTGCGATATTTGAACTGCAGCCGGCGAGTTCGCGAGGCGTAACCACTTGGAACCAATCCTCTGGATGATTGCAGTATTGAGCTGTTGATTGTCAGTGTGTGGGACGAAATGCACTAGCGTTCAAGTTATTTTTGTGCTTCCACTTATAAAACCACGTTTTCTTTTTTTTAAGAAGTCAGTAGAAAGCGCGTTTTTCCGCAAGTATGATGGCCTATCTAGAAGTCGGTGCCATCCTCAGAATTTGTTTCAAGTGAACATGCATTGCAAGCTCTCCGGGTACACTTTGTGGTGATGATGATATATGGGGTTTTCTGACGCAAGGGCCAATGATTGTCAAATAGCGCAAAACAATGGTATGAAGTAGTCGATGATGCGGTCAAGGACAAGGGGTAGATGTAACTTCGCCGTATAGGGGCCAAATAACACCCGCAGCCCAGACCGGCTACAATTTGTGAACTGCAATACGTGCAGTAAAGTAATTTGTTAATGACTGAGTAAAATTTCGTATTTAATAATTTATGCATTTGTATTTATTGTGCAAGCAATTGCCGCCTTTTCGAGCCATGTAGTTCATTATATGATTGTGTTATATGCCAGACGCACTTAAAAATTCAAGATTACTTAAAGCAACACTTCGTATACTAATGGAGGCGGAAGTGAAAAATACTGCCTAGAAGCTTATAAAAGGCCAAGCTAAGTACCCACCGTTACGACGTTTTAAGAACAAACCGAATAATTAGTAGGAAATAGAGCCTGGTTCCGCAGATACGACCACCTGCGGAAGTCACAATGGGATAGGCGATATTAATATTTGAACAATCAGTAATAAAGCAAGGGAACAGCCCCAAGCTGTATTTTAACCGTAGGCGTTTGGTATAAATGAAAAGTATTCATATAGAGCAACTGCTTCCGTTCGAGGGCCTATTTTGAGCGCTGCATCGTGTAACACGTAGTGCGTTTGCCTAACTGTGCGTGGCAAAGTGTCACGTGACATTTGAGTGAACATGGCTGAGTGAACATAACATGAGTGACATTGCTACTATGCGCCTCTTCTTCGTCGTCTCTTGCTGATCTCGGTTAACATTTCGATGTTGCAACCGCGCTTCTCCGTTTCACGATTCTTTCGCGGTATTTGTCGCAATTATACCAAACACAGCAGCATACGACGACGAAACAGCAGGTGATTAGTATCGAATGCTTACGCATCATTTAGATAACTCCTATAGGAGATTCTGTGTGTAATTTTTATGTGCGCTTTAGGGTTAATAATGTTGTTGAATACTTGTGACAAGAATAACATGCTAGCAACGTCAAAATGACCTGGGAAGCAACATGAGCTCATTCATTTCAACAGGAACAGGGGTACGGAGCATGAACACCAAGCTCACAAATATACAAGTGAAACTGCGGATTCAACTGACTGAGCAATCTGATCGACCTTTCTGAGAGATATAAAGACAAGACTGCACGATATGCTAAGAAGCTAACGCAAGACCTGGCCTTTTCAATATTTAATACAGAATCATCTACAGGGTGCCTCAGCTAACGTTAGAAAAAAAAGCCGGCAGATCCCACGCCCTGTGGGAATCGATGTTATGCAAAGCAGTGTGCAGAGAGCCTACCATGCTCACTAAACGACCATGAGAACATCAAGATGTAGGCGGCTGTTTCATGACCTGCATGACAGGCATGTCATGAGATTCATGTCATGAGTTCTCAGGAATCCCTTTAGCTACGCTTAAGAGCCCTTAAGGCGAAAGACTTAGTCATGCTCATTACTATGACTTCGACCATCAACTTTAGCATTTTCCTTCACTTAGTACCACATGCGAACCCATTCCAGTGGTTTTTGAGTGTTATTACTTTTTTCGATGGGTTATTGTCATTTTTGCTGAGTCATGGTGAAGACTATGACTTCTACCATGATCCTTTAGCGTTTCCTTCACTTAGTACCTTCGTCAGAACCCATTTCTCTGGCTTTTGAGTGTTAAGATTTTTTCGCTGAGTCATTGTCATTTTTCCTGAGTCATGCTCATGACTATGACTTCTACCATCATCCTTTATTCTTTCCTTCACTTAGTGCCCACGTGCGAACCCATTTCATCAGTTTCTGAGTGTTCATCGTTTTTAGGGGGTCATTGTCATGACCAACATGGCAGGCATGTCATGACATTTATGTCATGACGTATCATTTATGCTTTTGGTACCTACCAATTTAACGAAGCGACCATGAGAGCACCAAGACCTAGGCAGCTAGCTAGCTAGCTAGCTAGCTAGCTAGCTAGATTAGCTAGATAGATAGATAAATTAGATAGATAGATAAATTAGATAGATAGATAAATTAGATAGATAAATTAGATAAATTAGATAGATAGATAGATAGATAGATAAATTAGATAGATAGATAGATAGATAGATAGATAGATAGATAGATAGATAGATAGATAGATAGATAGATAGATAGATAGATAGATAGATAGATAGATAGATAGATAGATAGATAGATAGATAGATAGATAGATAGAGAGAGAGAGAGATAGATACCGGTCAAAACTGGCAAATAAGATAAGGTCTTATCATTTCTTGCACCGTGATTTTCATAATATTTTCGTCCTTTGAAAACATTTGCTAACACTAGCTGGGACACACAGTCTA
The DNA here is from genome assembly GCF_013339745.2 of Dermacentor silvarum. Taxonomy (NCBI): domain Eukaryota; kingdom Metazoa; phylum Arthropoda; class Arachnida; order Ixodida; family Ixodidae; genus Dermacentor; species Dermacentor silvarum. The sequence continues at coordinate 75,729,895 of NC_051164.1, read as the reverse complement.
TGCGACTGTTCCACTGCGCTACACTGCGTGGAACCAAGACGCTTCCTCCCTGAATCGCTTTCAATGGTTCCAGCTACCGGACTATTTCTCATGACAGTGTAAACGCAGGAACTCGGGTTGTGCGGCTAGTCTTAATTAAAGTTTGCCCTAACCACGAAATGTTCTGCCCCGCAGGCTGGTGTCCAGCATGGAGTACTACGACGTGAAACGCAACAAGTGGACCAAGATGAAGGGCTCACTGCCGCAGCCCATGATGGCCATGGGCGTGGCGCTCTTCCGCTCGCTCGTCTGGGTCGCCGGAGGAGTGGTGGGCTCCTCCGAGGACGACCTGGCCTGCTGCGCGGCCGTCCACTGTTACGAGCCCAGGACGAAGACGTGGGTACCATGGACCCTAGCACGAGCACGCTGGGATTTGCTTTCCTTCGCGTGTGTGTAATGACGTGCGCGAAACTTTAAATTAAGCACGTAACTAACTTTGTCTTTTAGTGGCGCAGTAGGCTTTCCGGCTGTCAAGCACGAAGAAGTTCATTTTCTGTGTTCCACAGAATGGTCGATGGCACTTGGTGATAGTTAAATAGCGATGGTGCTCCTACTGCAAAGAAGTAAGGCCTGTCGACCAGGTGGTCATGGCTCTTTGCCACAGTTTGTGGTATACGTAGGGCTAAGTTTCTCTAGCCTGCTTCAGCTTGTTCTAAAAGGAATTGAGACCTTAAACGTGTTGCCCAAATGCAATTTCTAGGTCAATTTCCAAGGGAAGATACTCGAGTACTCGGAATCAATACGGTGAAAAGTAAGTTGATCTTTTTCTCCCTCCAACGCCATCCCTTCGGTTTTCATACTGATCGCAGAGTCGCCGGATATTAACATGCGTAGAATGGTTAGATTCCTGGCCTCGTAGACTTCCGGGTGATCTGCTAAAGAGGAGGAAACTGTGGATTAGTCGAACGTAACCAGCTTTAAGGGAACGTGTAATGACTTCGTATATGAACTCTTGTGCCTGCTACTTCTCAATAATACGGCTTTGACAATGCATGTTTAGCCATTTACAACGCTTGCCCACTTCGAGACAAGGGTATCTTCCAACCCTTTCAGAATACATAAAGATCACGCAAGCTTGTAGTGCACGACCTGCACGCCGACCTCCGGTTATGCTTTCAGCGTCCAGTAGCGAGTTAAGCGTGTGAAAAACAAGGTGTGGCGGCCAGAGCGAGAGGAATTGCTCGTAAAAAACTCGCACGGATTTAGGTGTAACATGATTATCACCCAAAACACTCAGTTACAAGCTACAAAAACGATTACCGCACTTTTCATCAGTTACTAAACCGTTCAGTAGTCAGAATACCAGAAAATAAGTACCAAAACATGTTGTGAGAATGTCTTGTTCCAAGTGAAGCAGTGTACCGTATTAGATAACGCATACGTGACCGTTCGTCCTAGGGAACGAGCGCTAGCGGTTTTCCAGTTTCGTTGAGGTTGGTCTTGCTTAGGGGTGTTCGAATAGCGGAAATTTTCGAATAGAACAGAGTACGAATGTTTGAGTAACATGACTTTTGAATATCGTATCAAATACCGAATATTTTCTTATTTATAAACGAGGTTAAACACAAGGGTTGCCCGGAGTACGTTTAGAAAAAAATAACGCTTATTACATTATCTGATGCATGTAATGCCATTCACAACTGAATTTAAACCGCATGATTGAAGTTCTTGTAAGTGAGAAGCAACTGAAAAGTGATTGTATTAGGCGCGCTGGGACAATGGTAGTAATGAAACACAGGAACAGCACACCACCAGATGTTGAAGGAGCGAAGGTTATTACTACAGCGGAGCACATCGTTTTAAAGGGATGAGAACATAGTGATATTGTCCAAATACGTGGTAAAGTGCATTGCCCAAATCGAGGAAACAAATTCGCAGGCATCTAAGGCTAGACATCCTTACTGATGAGCGGAAATTTTCGAGCTGAAGTTAGCTACTCCATGCGTTTCCTCATAAATTGAAGCCTGTCTGCGGCAACCGCGAATCCTCGGCAGCAGAGTCATTCGGAACAATCGCGACTTTCATCTGGTTTTCTCCCTGTAAGCTGTAAATAGGTGCCCTTATTTTGTTATATTCGAACCGGAAAAAAATTCGAATCTCGAATTCTCGAATCGAATACGAATCGAACAGCAAGGACTATTCGAGGCGTATTCGTAATTCTGAATATTCGCACACATCGGGTTTATCGTTTTCACCCTTGTAAGTGTTCGAAGACAGATAATTGCTCATATACGACCATGTGATATGAAATCATGTTCGTTTCTGACAAAGACATTGTTATAATCTTCGTGGATGTTTTGTACTCGTACAACAAACAAGTCGGTGCACGAAGGGTGCGTCTACGCGTCGTGCAGGTGGACCTCCAGCGTACCACCGCTGCCGAGGGCGTGCGCCTACCTAGGCCTGCTCTGCGCCTCTGGCAGCCTCGTGGCCCTCGGAGGTTCCGTGTCCCTGGACCAGCTGCAGCCCGGCAGCGTGGCCGACGTGCTAAGGCTGTCGGATGACCAGCGCTCCTGGGAGCCACTGGCATCGATGCCAAGGCCCTGCCACAGCTCTGACGCCGTGGTATTCGGTGAGCGCAGACGAGAAGGCGTTTCGATATGCCCGTACGCAGACGTGTACGAACCGCTAAAGTGTTTTGTCGTGGTGCTACAAGTGGTAAAAAAACTTTCCCATGATGCTTAATTACTTGTGAGATTTCGCTTTCGAACTTGTTCCTGTCGCAATTACGTGAGACACAACGTTTACGGACGCGCGTCGCGACAGAGGACAAGTACGGATCAATGCTATACGTTGAATAGCTTGGTGCTCGTCAGTGGGGCGCGCGCTGACGTGTCAGAATCCACTTGACACGGTGAACGTCTCGACTTTGGAGTGCACGTTTTGTACAGTTGTCGGTGTGGTGAGGCACGTAGGCTGTCACCAAAATGAAAGGTTTCGCAGGCACGTTCTACTTCCTGGCAAAAAAAACTCAATTTTTCGTTGAACGAGAACGTTAATAGGTACCGAGGGACAAGCTCTTTCCTTAGTTACATTGACATCGAGTCACCTTTAGGCTTGCACAAAGCAAACCTGCCGGCGATGTGCTAGGTGCCATCTCACGCAGCAGCTTTATGCGTAACTCTCGTACTAACCACGCGCAAAACTTAATGTACTACGCTTAAGAAGGTCTTGATCGAAAAAGTTCCCACAGAAATGTCGCTGCTTATATTGGGGCAGTACAGTGTGGTAGGACGTTTCTTCCAATGGTATACAAACAAACGTGCGCGTTGAATCGGAATATTAAGAACTGAAGGTTGCAATTCACATAAGACTTCAGGAGGTCCAATTACTCCACAGTTTGACCGAAACGAGGAAGCCCTAGGCCCTGCTCGTGCTGTGATACCATCCGTCCTGCCGATGGTTAATCTTTGTGGCTGTCATGCTATATATATATATATATATATATATATATATATATATATATATGCGCCCAGGAACCGAAATAGAAGAACCGTAGCCTTTGAGCTCTAGCGTGTTTAAGTGCCCCGACCTTCATTTCGACGAGCCGGTGGCTCGATGTGGCTCGATCGTGGCACGATGTTACGACAGCGTGTGCCGGCGAATACATCATGTCGTGCACTTGCAGGTGAGTCGCTGTACATGTTCGGCGGCATCAGCGACGGTCACGTGCTGGCCGATGTGCAGCTGCTGCACAAGGGTCGCTGGTCCTTGTGCGCCCACCTGCCTGCCTCGGTGCTCGGGCCAAGCGTAGTGGCACTGCCCGGATCACACACAGGCGCCAGCTCGGTCGCCAGCTGCACCTCAGATGCCGCGGATAACAACAGGTGATACACTCGAGTAAAGTGACACCTCCGTATTCTAGAATGTTCCTCCACTCGAGCTCGACTCAATATTAGATTAGATTAGATATAGATTAGATTATATATATTGTGAGACAAGGTTTAGGCAGTCAGACTCTTATTTATTCTCCCGAGCGAGAGCCCCACCACTAGGCCCCAAAACGGTGATGATGAGTATGTACAGATGAGGATATGAAGCATATGAATAATGCTCACACTAATTTCACCGCGCGCGCAAGTGGCCAGCCAGGCCGCGACTTAGCCATTACGGAAACGCCGAACGAATTGTTTGAGACGCGAAACGTGAACGATCTCCGAACAATGATAACGATGGTTCGAAGAAACCTCGACGGGAGTAACGCGGTAGTTCACGGGGAAGTTTTTTCATTAATAATCTAGGGTTCAAGGAAGCGGGATTCAAACTTCTCACACAAGCTGGGTGTATACGAATGGGCGTCCAAAGGAGCACTTCCTCTCCAGTACGAAAGGAGACGTCTCGACGAGAGATGTAACGTTGGTTGCGGTCTAGCTGTCTGACTTCTGTGTTGAAGCGAGCACGTTGACGAGATTCGTCGAGTCTCGAGACGAACTGTTTGGGTATACTGGCCGAGGTGTTATTTGGAGCATTGAAGAAAGCGGCGTCGATGGTGAATGTCGGCGAACGGCCGTAAACTAGGTAGAAAGGTGTGTACCTCGTAGTTCGTTGGATAGCGGTGTTGTGAGCAAACGTCACAAAAGGTAAATGTTTGTGCCAGTTGTCGTGGTTGGCCCGATATACATTGATATCATATTTGTTAGTGTGCGATGAAATCGCTCTGTTAAGCCATTTGTTTGAGGGTGGTATGCGGATGTCGTCTTATGAACTGTGCCACAAGCTCCGAGTACTTCTTCGATCATTGTTGACATAAAAGTCTTGCCGCGATAACTCAACAGTACACTAGGTGCACCATGACGCAGCACAATAGCATCCAGAAAGAAATCGGCAACGTGCTGAGGCCGAACTAGAGCGTAGAGGAGCGGTTTCTGCGTAACGTGTGAGATGGTCCGCAGCTGTTGCGATCCATCGATGACCTGCCCGCGTTATGGGCAGAGGGCCGACTAGGTCTATCCCAACGATGGCAAAAGGTGTCTCGGGACATGGGATGGGCTGTAAAAGGCCCGCAGGAGGCGAAGTCAGTCGTTTCCGCCGTTGACACTGGACGCAAGAAGCGGTGTACATGGCCACAAAAGTAGACATGACAGGCCAAAAGAAACGCCTTCTAACATTCCTAATGGCCAGCAGATCGTTTTTCGTGAAAGGCTTCAAGGACTTGTGTGAGCAGCGAACGTGGAAGAACAGGTACCCAGCGGTGGCCGTCGGAGTTGTAAATGTAGCGGTGCAGCACATCGTTGTCGATCTTGAATAGTCGCAGTTGTCGACGTAATCTGGCATTTGGTGCAGAAATAGTTCCGCACAGGCGTTGGATAATGCTGTTGCAGTAGGGATCAGAACGTTGACACGAGGCGAAATGAGGGACGCGATTGGAAGATAACGTGCCAGTAAGCGCTAGAGGTATTAACGTAAGTGGTGACTTAGTTTCATCATCAAGTGGCGAGCAATGGAGAGACGTGCTCGAAGATAATAGTGGCAGGGGGCAGCGAGACAGAGCGTCGGCATCTTGATGCTTTTTCCCAGACTTGTAGACAACGTCAAAATCGCACTCATGTAATCGAACCACCCAGCGACCAAGGCGTCCAGACGAATTTTTCATTGACGACAACCAGCATAAGGCATGGTGGTCGGTTATGACCGTGAAGTGGCGTCCATAAAGATATCGTCGAAACATTTGTATAGCCCAAACTACTGCTAGGCATTCCTGCTCTGTTTACGAATTCTTTTCTGCGGCCGTTAATGCGCGACTGGCTAAGCAACAACTCTCTCTCTCGTGTGGTGGTATCACGCTGTAGAAAGACAGCACCGATCCCATGGCCACTAGCGTCGGTGGCAAACAAGTTGATGCGTTCTCATCGAAGTGACAGAAGACAGGGTCGGTTGTTAAGGTTTGCTTGAGGGCTTGGAAAGAAAGTTCGCTGTCGTCTGTCCAGGGGAAAGCAGTGCCCGACGTCAGCAACTTCTGCAACGGCGACGCCATGGCAGCAAAATGACTGATGAAGCGGTGGAAGTAGGATACCAGGCCCAGGAAACTTCTTAATTGTTTCTGATTTTTAGGGCGAGGGAAGCGAAGCACGGCAGCAACCTTGTCGGGATCTGGTCGACCGCCATCTTTACTGATAAGGTGGCCCAACAATTTATGTTCTTTCGGGCAAAATTGCATTTCTTTGTGTTGAGTTGGAGCCCAGTGTTGGAAATGTAGTGTGAAAACTTCGTCCAAACGCTCAAGGTGCTGACGAAAAGTTGTAGAAAAAATAACAATGTCATCTAAATAACACAGACAGGTCTTTCACTTAAGGCCACGTAAAGCTGTGTCGATCATACGTTCAAATGTTGCAGGAGCATTACATAAACCAAAGGGCATGACGTTGAACTCGTAAAGTCCGTCCGGTGTTGCAAAGGCTGTCTTGTCCTTGTCCGCTTCGTGCATGGGTATTTGCCAGTACCCGATTGGAGGTCTAGACTTGAGAAATATTCATTGCCCTGGAGGGAGTCAATGGCATCATCCATTCTTGGCATTGGATATACGTCTTTGCGCGTGATCTTATTCAGTGCTCGATAATCGACGCAAAATCGTACAGAGGCATCTTTCTTGCGGACCAACACAACAGCGGACGACCAAGAACTGGATGATGGCCGAATGATGTCTCTTTTAAGCATGTCATCAACGTTGTCCGCAATGTTTTTCCGATCTGCGGAAGACACGCGATACGGGCGGCGGCGTACAATCGAAGTGCCTTCGGTTTCGATGCGATGCACTGCGACGGAAGTGCGCCCCAGAAGCTTGGAGTAAACGCCAAATAAGGCGCTGTGTTTTTGCAGTAGGGCCAAAAGGTCTTTGCGCAGCAGTCTGATCTGGATTTATAGCGTCATTAAACCAGCGGCAGCAGCATGATTATCAGTTGTAGTAGACAAAAATGGGGATTCGGTGTGAATAGGTGCCAGCGAAAGAGGTTCGGTGTCAGTAAAGCAAGTCACAGTGGTGCCCTGGGAGAGAAAAACTGGCGAAGAAGTCGGGTTACAAAGAGCGACGAACGCTCTACCGTCCTGAAACCGCACCAGGCTAGGAGTAATGCTAGGCCCGACCGCTCGGTGCAAGGAACACATCACCATTAACAATAGAGTCGGAAGTCAGCGTTAAAATATGCCCATTGCCCGCGGGAATGAAACATTCTGTAGACGTGACGAAACGTAGGCTGTGAACATCGACAGCAGACGAAGATTAAGTGCCCGTCATATGAATAGTGCGCTGACGGCAAGATATGAAAGCTGCAGTGGAGGACAGGAAGTCCCATCCCAAAATCATCGAGTAGGTACACAAAGATAGCAGTACAACTGAATGTGGTGAAGGATGCCATCAATATAAACACGCGCAGTGCAAACACCGGAGGGCTGAACAAGAGATCGAAGAGAAGGGCCGTTATCTGGTGTCTTCACTTTTCGCAATCGAGAACACAAATCAGTACTAATAACGGACGGCGATGCACCCGTGTCAACCAAGGCTTCAGTCCGTATACCTTCAACACACACCAAAAGTACATTCGACGGGCGCGCCGGAGGAGTTTCACGTTGTCCAAAGGATGCAGCGTTCCCTCCTGAAGCTGCACTATTTGGTTTTCCGGGCGGTGATCGGAGGACAAAGCGGCCGGTCGAAGAGGGGAAGAGGAGCGCCGTATCAGTGATGGAGAGCGGCGACGCGGGAAACGCTATGAACCGGCAGCGTTGACTTCCTGCAGAGATGGGGAACGTCGTGGATAATAATTGTAGTCAGAGCGCCGACGTTGTGGTGCAGGGCCAGAAAACTCGTCCCAGAAGCCACGCCTTTCATCTTGCTGACGGCGTCGGCAAAACCTTAAAATGTAGCCACGCCTGTGCCGCAATAGTAGCAAACAGGTCTAGGTGGCCTCCATGCGTTGTAAGACGGAAGAGGTGGTGGTCTCGCAGTAATAGGATTCAAGGACCCATGCGGTGCAGGTGCCTGCTGTGGTGGCTGCTGGGAGAGTGGTACTATAGAGGCAATCTGGGCGTAAGTTGGCGTAGGGATAGGTTGGTTCGGGCTCGGGGACTTGCGGGCAGGTCACGGCAGCTATCTCTTCCCTCACGATATGGCGGAGGCCTGCCACCAGGACGCGTCATATGGACTTCAGGAGGGGTTGACGAAGCTTCGGCATGCAGTTCCTCACGGATGATGGAGCGAATGAGGGCACGTAGCTCGCTGTCATTGGACGCCCTGAAATCAGATGGGTCAGGGTGTAAGCGGATTGTATTAAGCTCATCGTGGCGCTGGCACGTACTGACGATGTCTGCGACGGTAGTGGGGTCAGCACTACAAGAGCATTGCATGCCACAGTCCCAATACCCTTGAGCAGGTGGCGTACACGGTCACTCTCTGGCATCGAGCGGCAGAGGGCGAGGACGTCCTTTATGTACGAAGTGTACGACTCGCTCGAGTGGTGAACACGCTCAGCAAGCTTCTTGGCGATATCTGAGAGGACAGACGAGTTCGCGAAAACCAGGCGTAGGTGGTGTTTAAACCTGATCCAGTTGACGAAATCGAGCTCAAGGTTGTAAAACCAAGTTTTGGTGACGATATATATATATATATATATATATATATATATATATATATATATATATATTCTAACAGAATAAAGGAGACAGATATAGCACCCGTTCCTGGGCTAGCTGCATGCCTTGCGAACACACCTGCTAGAACTCGTACATTCCAATCAGTGGCGGAAATAAATTAAATAATAATTAGCGAAGTTTTGGTAATTGGTCAAGTATGCATTTCGATTATTCGTGCAAATAATGTATGGCTTTTGCAATTTTTCAGCTCATTGAGAAGCATTCTACAACGTGTCACAGGCGATTTCTTTTTTTTTTCGATTCTGTTATCATTTAAGTACTCTGAATACACTCGGTACCTCATTAGGAATTTTTACTTGACAAGCGTTGACGTAAGGCTTTGGTGTTAAGACATACTTAAGATTGTTTTAAGCGCACTGACGTCAAGGACAAGCGATGGACACACACAAGCGCATGTGTGTCCACTCGTTTGTCCTGTCGTCAACGCGCTTAAAACAATTTTGAAGGCTTTAATATAGGTGCAGGGCAGCAATTTAGCAGCACTTATTGACATACATTTAGGACGCACGCCGAAGGCAAAACGCACCAAGCGCTCCGTGTTGTCCCGCGGTCTTTTAGTGTCTTTTTTTGGCAATGCAGGTCGGGTCGCAAGGACGAAGACCTGATCATGTGGAGCTGGCACAACCTGTGACGCCACACGGATCGTTCCGAATTGCGAGGATCTAGCCTTATTCGTTTATGTACTTAATACAGTTTGAATGAATTTGCATTGGTGTGCACGGTGCTTCCTTCGTTCACGTGTTCCGATCTTGAACGACACCGAAAAAGAAAAACCGAGACAATTCGGCGGTGAGATCAGCGAACACTTTCACGCTAACTCTTCCCACTGGCCTGGCTTTCTCGCTACCACGTCGTGGTGCTACTGCATGCGATACATCCGAGGAATCCTCGGCGAATTACGGGACACAATTTCACATATCAGTGAATCGTAGTCAATGAGCAAGCTCATTCGCTATAGCCCACGTTTACGGCATTGCGAGCACCTCCACTCCGATGTCCCAGAAGTATGTTCACCTAAATACTCCCAAGTAGAACACCGCAGTCAACGCCATTTTCGACTCTGAGGCCCGCGAAATATCGTAATGCTACTCCCAAACTTTTGCATGAATCCCTTCACGTGTGGACGCATCCATCATCCGACAATCTCAGAGCCTCACATACCCCAGTGAATGTGAACATCCGTCACATTGAGCCTAGAAGAGTCCATCCCATCTTTCAGTTCTGCGGGCAGCATCCAAGCGCGATATACGCGTACTGGGAATGCCCTGGATCCACTTCTATGCGGAGGTTATTTCGGCGCCGAAGCGACTTCACAATATAGGGTGGTCTCGAGAACTGTCTGCACGCACAAAGAAGACAACTGCCGGAAATATACTCACGCTGGACCGCGAATGCTTTCGCCAGTTTAGTTCTGCGACAGCTTATACTTTGCCGGTCACAGAGTTCAATAAAGAATGTGGGCAAAATTTGCTCATTCCCCGATTACAATATTTTAGTAGCGGGTGGGAACTCGCAGGCCGAGAAAGTGAGTGTTACAATATTTCTTCACCGGCATTCGCCAAGCAGAATATGTACGCCAGCGCTAGCTCGACACGAATACGGCTTTCTCTGCGACCTAAAACTTGCTTACTTTATTCCCTATCGAGTGTGGAGGCAGCGATAGAGAAAAGGCAATACGCAGGGATATTTACCAGAGGAGCGTTCGTTTGGCTACCCTGCACCTAGCGAGGAAAACAATAGAGGTGTCATGAACCCTTGAAACACAACCATTACAAGAAGTAAACCTTAGCAATGCTGCACAACAATCAGTTTTCAAGTCAGTTCCATATACATATATTTAAAAATTACGACCTTAAAATATCAAAACGTACCACATAATTTAGCTGCCATATACATACAATGTATATCGCTCATAGGTGCTAGCACGGCTCAGAAATAATCCTGCAAAAAACTTTTGTTGTAGAGTAAAAGAAATCCGTGTTCCCATTCTGGTTTGAATTCGTGACTGTTCATTTATGAGCCAGATGATGATGATGATTACCTTATCATCTTTGGCGCATACCCACTCACAGGGATCGGCCAAGAGTCGATGTTCCCTCCACTGTACAGCAGCAGTTTCGTTCCCAATGCACGCACGAGCCAATTGTAACCCAGTATATTTGACCTCATTTGAATGTTTCACTAATTCATATGCTGAACTCTCTCATTGAGCACTTAAATTTGAAATGAAATTATGACGGGAGTTTCAAATGTGAAACACCTTCATGTGGCTAGTTTTTTAAGTCACTACAGTCATCCTATTGCACTATAACCACTGCTCTTTTAAATATTGAATGTTGTGCAATAGTGGGAGAGTGTTCACAAGTAAACACCATCAGAAGTTAAATGCACTTTGAACACAACAGATCTTAGAACAGTTGCCCGTTCACCAAAAGCTCTTAAGTTGTCATAGTGCTTAAAAAGTCTGAGCATATAAAATTAAGCAAAGGTTTTGCGACTAAATGCTGCCCATGAAGGCAGATGTGTTTTCAGGTAACACCATATCATAGTAAATAAAAAGGGCAAGTGGAACCGTAGGAGCTCCAGATTAGATTTGGTCATGGCAAATACATTACGGGAAATAATTATAACATACTTTCAGCTGTCCCCAGAGATGATAGGGCAAGCCTTAACTTAGAAGGTCTTCCCAAAAGGCTGCCACAATAGATTGACGCTTACTTGCATGTTATGATTGATTTCCAGTTGTGTGGGTTATTTAGGTGCGAAGCACCTTATGCGCCCGGGCTGTCGGCGTCTCCTGTCGTAATCGTCGTCGTCGTCGTAGTAACGGTAAGCAAGCGGCCCGCTGCTCACGCTTGACACGCGCTCGTGCCACTGCTCCAGCGTTCGTCGTCGTCTTCCAAAGCAAGCGGCTCGTGCTCGCTCTCCGCACGCGCTCGTGCCACTGCTCCGGCGTTCATCGTCGTCGTCTTCCACAACTGGCTGCATTGCCGCTCATCATTCCAGCGTAGAATATCACTTTTCTTCTGTCGTCGTAATGGGGAGGCCGCGTTTACGGGGTTATGAGCCATTGCTTAAGGCAGTATGACCATATCAGCGGTGCATCACTGCATGCTTCGCACCTCCCCAGCTTTCACTTAGTGGAGGTGCATTTCGCTCAATGGGTCATTTTACGCATAAAATTTAATTCACCGCTAAAACCGAGCCTACGACTTAACTCGTGCTAGCTGTAATAACTAATAAGTGGCCACACCGCCATGGGGCCGTACTAGTGCCAGCCAGCGGCGATGCGCGCCGAGTTTTTTTTTTCATTAGCATTTGTTTCCATTTTTACTTGCACTTCCCCTCAAGACCAATGGCGGAACATCTCCAGTGCTATGCGAAGGATGGTGCTCCAATGCCTCTCCTTCGCTTTGTAAGGGAGCACCCAAGTGCCATGTAGGGGCTTCGCCCCCACCCTTAATATCAACAGCAATTCAAGTTTCTACCACCACCACCACCAAAACGCAGGCCCTCCGTAGACACTAAAATAAACGTCGCAGGCCTGCGCGGCACACGCAGCAGTCACAGCGTAAGCTGGTGGAGCGGGTACCAATTTCGGCACCACGCGCAACAGGGTCTTCACGGCAGTCTCTTCGCCTCGTTTTGACGAGAGCGATCTCAACTGTCCACCCGGCGTCGACGGCGAGCTGCGGTTTGTAATGCTCTCTGCACAGCAGTCTGCTGAGCATTTCGGGCGATAGCACTTACGCGGCGGTGGCGGCGGTGGACAACAACGCGAACTGAAACGGCTATTAGAAGGAGCCCATAACAGCTTACGCTTTAATACTTATTTTACACGATATCAACAGCAAAGAAAGTTTCTACCACCACCACCAACACGCAGGCCCTCCGTAGACACTTAATACTTATACGATATCAACAGCAAAGAAATTTTCTACCACCACCACCAACACGGAGGCCCTTCGTAGACACTAAATACTTATTTTACCACTAAAGTTGCTCACACTTTGTCTTACATTCTTTACAAAGTTATCCCTCAGAATTTTGAGGATGACAGCCCACAATCAAATGTCATGAAAGAAAACACCGACAGCGCATGCCTTTCATGTTAAATCTTCTGAAATGAAATATTTAAAGTGTGAAACAATAATAGAAGATCGGCCTTACGCAAGAGGCCGCGTTTCTACCAGAAAGCGCGCCTACGTGCATAGCGTTCACCGCCAATGTTTCCCGGTAAACATTACGGTTACATATGCTGCAGTTGCCGGGAAGCGTGAGAAGACGTCAAGGACCTTTGAATGTTATCGCGTTTCACTCTTAAAGGCTAAGGTTAAGCGTCCACCAAATTTTGAGGCCAAAATGAAGTTTATTATCCTCCATTAAACTGCAGCCCTTAAAAATTTCCTTGGATCAGGAAATTTTGTAAAATTCGAAAGACAGAAGTTGCATTGACGAGTCCCACGCGTAAGTTTATACACGCACCGATCTTATCCGGCCGATTTGTTCGTTGTACCACTTTTGCAACTAATTAGAGACGATTAATTGTTACTTACCGTTCTATATATATACCCGCATTTCCCTTGAGAAAAAGGACGTTGCAGATTACATAGCAACAGCTCGGCCTGCAACTGAACTCTCCTGTGCTGCTGTCTTTCGGCGTTTCTATGCTGGGTTCTCACACAGGGATGCATGCATCTCCCCAGAAAAAATTCGTTTGCAAATCAAATCGTTTAAATTGTTAATCCCCTAGGTCACTTGATCCCTCGTTGATCGTTTCTTTTGGATTAATTTTTTCTACGATTAGAATGACTTTTCAAGAACAGATCTCTATAATATATTCCGCTTTCACTTAGTTATCTCAATTAAATATTTCTAACTTCGTAGCCTCTAACACATTTCCGAAATTCAGCCCAATTCATGGTTAATCTCTCTGAGTGGGTAGCAGCAACTGTCTTTAAGGTCATCCTCATCGGCTTTACTTGGCGGACAATATATTTGTCACCCCACTGCTGGAAAGAACCTTTAACACACCCCTTTAACTTTCACAAACTATCCTTGCCTTCAAATATTTCTACTTCCCCTACTGGCCTTTATTTTACTCTTACGCACCCGCCTCTTTTCCTCGACCCTATGCGGTGATGAGCTACGTAAACAATGCCATGAAAATCAGTTGCCTAGATGAAGGCAAGTTCCTCTGTCAAAATCTTGGCTCCAGGCAAAAGATTCTCTTGTTCCGTCCCTTTCGATCACTGCTGTATTTCATTAAGTATTGTACATATTTAGAGATTTACAAAAATTTTAACGGGATGCATTTACAAGCCTTTCTATGCTTGGAATAACTTTCTATATACAAGATCTCGTAAAACGAGGTGCAGTTAACCACAGTTAATCTCTGCCTAAGTGGCAATACATTTAGTTAGTCAGGCCACGGCCTAACCAAGTGTGCTGACCAAGTAGCTATCACTGGTTATGTCATAAGTAGAAGGGCTTCTCAGAGTACTTCAAATGAATATGAAATAGAACATTTCGCCAATTACTTTGGTTCATTCTCAAATGAAAATAAACTATTCCGACAGGGCTGTCCTTTGTGAGCTCGCCAGGTTGAAAAAGTGCATATGCATGAGTTCCTTGAACAACTATGATATTGTGGCGTTCATGGCAGAGACAGAGGACCGTTCAATTCTTTTACAGTAACGCTATGTTCATCTCTCAAATATTCGTGGGTCAATATGTGTAAACTGCATGTTGTAAACAGTAAAATCACTGTTGTTGTCCTACATATAGTTCTCATGTTTATTGGATTCTTGTGAAATTGTTAGGGCTGGCCACATTTTAACAGATGACTTTAAACTTAGAGATTGAGGCAAGAAGAATCGAGAGCTGGGCGTGTTGGTACACTGGAAACAGTGCACAAAGCTAGAATGACAGTGGAAACAACACGGGTGCTGACTGGCAACTGAATTTTTATTGGGAACGCATCAAGTATATCTACAAGAACAATATGCACATGCCAAGCAATGTGAAAAAAAAAACAAGGATAGGAAGTGCAAGGTATTAATCATGCCTGAAGGTGCAAAATCTTCGTATCATGTAACATGACTGATGTTCTAGTGATACTCGTGTCCGCATTCCTTTTTATATGGTACGTTTGAATATGGAGAGTCATATATGTACTCTTACTGCGGTACCACATATTTGTTTTTTCACATATAGACCTCCTACCCCCCCCCCCCCCCCCCCCTACTGACCACATTGGAAGCAAGAAGCGCAAAGGGCGTTTTCACTAAGCAACTTCTTGGTGCTCATGTAATCAGGTATTAGCACAACGCTGTCTTTGCCCTGTGCAAGTTATTCCGCCTGCGGTCGCTGGCAAACAATCCTCGCTGAACACGGAACACATTGAGTAGTCATTTAAGAAGACTAGGAGCATTGCCATGTGTGCATCACGCTTTTCTTTTTATACTTTACCAGTGATTAGATATTTTCGAAGTATGATTGAAATGTGTCACATAATGGTATCACAGATCACACTCCGTATTTGCTGCTGTGTAATAGTCCAACCATTGTATCTAATGCGCATGCCCTGTCCCGAGTGACCAAGCCACTAAGTCTGTTCGATTCGCACTATCTAAACCAGTTCACGAGGTGCTGCACCCCGTCATCAGTTTCAGCGGTGCGGTAATGATGCCCTATGAACCATGTCATTCATTTCAAAAGAGGCAGGAAGGGTGCCAGGGCTGGTTCCTGATTTTTCTGCACCCTCCTGCAGCACGTTGACGTAAGCGCAAACGAAGTCACGCTTACACGCGTCTGCTGTGCCAACGCAACTCAAGGTGTTTAACCCTCAGATAGCCGACCGTACCTGCAGTTTAGGACCTCTCAAACAGACGGGAAAGGTGCACTTCAGGCGGACGAAACATAACGTCTGCACAGTGTGTGGCACTGTGTTGGCACCTCGACATTGGTTTCGAGCGTCGCATTGTGCCTACACCGCTGAAATATAGCGGCACAATTTTATGTGCCATCGCCTCCGAGATTGGCCCGCGCCGGTTGGTTAGCCGGCGCGCGCGCAAATCTTGGAGGCTATAGTTCCGCGGCGCGGTTTTTGTGTCTCCTCGAGAGATGGCGCCATGCTGCGTGGCGCCTTAGGGAGCCTACATGCAAGCGCTGTTTTAACAGCACTTGCATATAGGCTCCCTGTGGCGCCTCCTTTAGCTTCTAGCTGGGTATTGCGCTCTATCTCACTGACGTCTTTCGTAGGGAGCCTACATGCAACGCCGTTTTACGCCGTTGCATGTAGGCTTCCTAGTCTTTCGCTGCCGGTCGCGCCGCCTTCAGCTGGTTTTCTTTAGGGAGCCTACATGCAACGCCGTTTTACTTGCATGTAGGCTCCCTAGTTTTCTTCTTCTAGCTGGGCAGCGTCCTTATGAGCCAGTGCACAGTGTGGCGTGCTGCGGTGTGCTGCGGCGTGGTGTGGTGGGCTGTGCGGTTGTGAACCGATTTTAAGATTGTGGCTAGTATCATCTTCAACCATTCTGCTTTGCCGGTAGCCGTTTCTTGCTTACATCTACTCTCGATTTCAGGAGAGCCAGCAATTTTTGTTTCTTTCTTTCAAGCTGACTGCTCGCCGCTCGCACCTCTGGGAGACGCGCTATGACTGACTCATCCAAAATTCCGAATCAAAGCAAGTCTCTTCAATACGTCGGACCATATTGTGTGAACGAAAGGGATCGTAAGCGACACTCAGATAAAGCCGTCTAATGCCACCCATGAAATACAGCTGCACAATATAGCTGTGCCTCACAATGAACTGGTTCATAGTGGTGCAGGCGATTCGAACGAACGAGTTGTGGTAGCTTATGTCACAAACGCAAATATGTGCAGCAAGGTCTGCAATGAAGAGTTGATTGTATACCATATTACGAAAAAAATATTTAAGAAATTGAATTTTAATTTGCAATTACGTTGACAAAGTCAGGTTTAGACATAAAACTCCCTTTCGTCTTTCTCGTCTTGATGGCACAAGCTCCTGGTAAAATGGCATTATAACTTATTTTTAATCTGTCTTTGCAGCATGGCATGCTTATAGAGCACCGACTATGAAATTAGTTGGCCTTGCATAACAATTATGAATATTTTGTGCAAAAAGAGCAAATAAAAGGTGACAAACATAGCCACAATGCTTATGTCTGCTCTTGTATTGGTTTAAATATTGTTTTCATTTAATCTTTTAAAGCTTTACAAGCCTAACAAACAACATCTCTTTTAAACCGTAGATAGTGTAAATTTATCATATCGGAAATGTGTGGTGGCGCATATATTTCCGAGTCATTTTCATACCAGGCTTCTGTTAATATAATCACGGAGAAGGGGAAGCTTACGCGATAAAAAAAAAGTTCTATAGGTCATCTATTTTTTATTTTGCAGACCGACAGTTGAGAGCAAGAAAGACAAAGAAGAATTTTGTGGTTTTACTTTTTACTACAGGATTATACCAGATATAAAACCCCGAGCCAGATTTCAACTTTTATGAGTACCCAGTAATGAGGGAATCAGGGGAAACGAAGAGGCTGACATAGTATAGCTTGTGCGCATGCTACACACCACGGGTGCTCACAGGCCGCCTCTGACGACCTTATCCCGATTGACCAGAGCAACTCTGCAATTTTAAACTATCACAGAGGGAATAGAGTGACACTACCACTCCCCCATAAGAATCTCAGTAAGGAAAAACAGGTTGTATGGAGAAAGCTGCAAACCTATACATATAAAAACCTGCACATTCTCATAAAATTCATCCCGAAAGATATACGGACACATGCCCATGGTGCGGTACCACGCCAACCTTAGACCACATCTCATGGGCATGCACGGCATATACAGAAATGACAAACACAGAAATTACGGAGCATATACAATGGGAGGCGGCGCTGTCCAGCTCACAGGAAGGGGTCCAAAGGGCCATCATCCGACAAGCAAGACGGCGTGCGGAAGCTAGTGGGGCCCTTGCCTAGGGGCTCCACCCATTGAGCGTTTTATTTTTCAATAAAGTTGTTCTATCTATCTATGCGCCACCCCCATATGCTCACTTCTTCGTGATGCAAAACAACAAAAGAGGGGGCGGTGTATGCGAAACTGCATCGATTGCCACCTTGAAAAATAGTACATATGTGTAACTGATGACTATGAAGCTGTAGCGGCCCGTGCAAATGACATGTTTGTTGGCTTGTATAAGCCGCTCCACTGGCAGTTCTGACAATTTCCTTAGTTTTTTTGAACGCTTATTAAGTTTTTCAACTGAGCAGAATCTCAAACTTGTTGTCTGAGGGGATTTTATTATTAATTTACTTCAACGCGATTCCAAGGAAATGACATTGTTATCGACTGTTAGTATGTATGGCTTTGATATTGTTCCGACAAGCGCAACGAGAATAACGGACACATCAGAGACTTTGTTAGATTTATTCATAACGAATACCTTGCTCGAAAAAACTACCGCTGGCACCATAGCTTGTGATATCAGTGATCATTTACCTTTCCTTCTAGTTTTAGACACAGTTTGCCGTAAAAAAAGCAAAACGTCAACGCGTTTATTCCAGATATTTCAGATGCAAACTTGACGCGATTTAAAGAAGTCCTGCAGGCTGTTACATTGGAGTGCATATATAACATCAATGATTCAGATAATGCATATGACGAATTTCTAAATGTAGTGAAAAATACTTATCACGCAAGCTTTCCCACAAAAATTCCTAAGCGGACACACAAAATACGGAAACCTTGGGTAAGCAAAGATATATACGACAAAATTAAAACCAAAGAACAACTTTACGCTACTTTCCTAAAAATCAAGGACCTAAATGTATTTGCTGAATTTAAGCGGCTTAGAAACAACGTTGTGAAGTTGCTCCGGAAATCGAGGTCGGGGTATTACTCTAATCTATTTTCACATGATATTAAGCGTACCGACCTCACCTGGAAAAAAAACACTGTGCTCGGGCGTAACCAAGAATCCAATGAAATTGAATCAATATGTTACGGTAACGATTATGTTTCTGGTTCTGCTTTAGCCAATCTGTTTAACAATTTTTCATTAACCAATTTACAAGTAACGCAACACAACAACACAAAAGAATACAAAGACCTTGCACAAGCCCAAACACCATATTTTTTTACCCAACAGACGCTCAAGAGGTAGTTTCCGCAATAATTAACCTTAAGAACAGTAGCGTTCGTGACGTAGATAACCTACAATTAGGACCACTAAAGTACGTAGTACATGAGATAGCGCGTCCATTAACGCACATTTTTATCTTATCCTCTCCACTGGTGTATTTCCAAAAAACATGCAGATTGCAAAAGTATCTTTAATTTTTAAGGGCGGTGACAGAAATGTATTGAGAACTATAGACCCATATCGATTTTACACGTTTTTCCAAGACGATAGAAAAGCTCTTCTTTATAAGATTGACTAACTATTTTTCTAAGCAATCATTACTACACAATTTTCAGCATGGATTTCGTCAGCATTGTTCGATGGAAACCGCGCTACTAAAGCAAAAGGAAATGATCTTAAAAAACTTTTCAGACCGTAATTTAACACTAGCAGTATATGTAGATTTATCGAAAGCCTTTGATTCATTACAGTATGAAATACTACTTGATAAATTGCAGTCATACGGTGTACACGGCATTCCGTATGACCTCCTAGCTTCTTAAGGCATCGTAAGTCATATGTATCTGTAGGAACATCTTCTTCAGATATTAAATGCATAAAGATGGGAGTACCTCAGGGCAGCATATTGGGCCACTTTTATTTTGTGTTTACATTAACGACCTACACTCTTTTACCTTAAATACACATGTAACATCAATGTGCTATGCTCACTACATTGCTAATCACCGGTAAAACATCTGACGATATACAAAATATATCTGATGAAACAATGTCGCTGTTACTAGAATGGACAAAGTGCAATTCCTTGCCTATTAATACCGCAAAAACAAAACCAATACCTTTCAGACCAAAAAATAAGGTTGTAAAATTGCCGTTGATTACGCTTGGTCACAATGTGATTGAAATAGTAGAATGCATGAAAGTGCTGGGCGCATATTTTTCAATTACTTTAACTTGGGATGAGCATATCCGCGAAACTCAAAAAATTGTGCAAGATTGCGGGTATGCTAAACAAATGTAGAAATATCATTCCTCAACGTATAAAACTACTACTATATAACTCGCTAGCCCTTTCTCAGTTAACCTACGCCCACCTAGTATGGGGCACAACAACGAAAACGAATCTAAATCGACTGTTCCTAATTCAAAAGAAGTTTATGAGAATAATTGCAGACGTCCCATATGATTTTCACACGCAGAAACTCTTTAAACAGTTTAAGGTTATGAATGACCATGATTTTTATAATTATCCTTTACTCCAGACATACTGTTCGGCCACAAAAAAGAAAAACTCTTTTTACAGCGAGATTTGAGAATTAAGAGAAAATATTGCCATATACCCTACGCGTCACCACATATTTGGCACATACCTACTCCTCAAAAGAACTATGCGAAACAACCAATCGCTTTTACTCTTCCAGCTCTGCTCAATAATTTTGCCAACAAATCTGTAGATGTGTCACAGTTGTGAAAAAAAAATGCGAGATCAGTTTCTGTGAACTATGCTGTATTTATTTATCTATTTTCTTGTATTTGCTCATTAATCTGAAGCTTGCCTTTGTCTTTTGCAAAATGATTATGTTATCTTGTGCAAAAATTGTCTGTACATATGTATAAAAGCACTCATTTGTATGAAAATTGTTTAATAACTGCTGCTGCTGTGTAAAGGGGCAGCCACCTCGTCAAGCTACTAATCTCAGTAGCTTTTTGTGGCTACTCCTTCCTTGTGTATTTGTTCAAGGAGAATAAAATTCAATTCAATTCTATGTACACACGTGCACAGGGTGAGGATAACTGCATTCCAATGCATGTGCTACATGACGACAATCACAAAACAAAACCATCGCATCACTATTTCTTCCACAGGTAATTTTTGCTGATGCTATCGAATGGCTCTCTCATTGCACCAAAACCTGTAGCAACCAATTCACTGGCAATTTCTACTGTAATGCATAGTGCCACTTCAAAACTAAAGGATCCTTGCCGACGTTGCCTTCAGGTGGGAACAGGCCTTCCTGGTAAATTCCCGTTTCACGTTCAGGCTTTCGCGTTATTAGATTATTACCTTGCCGAATTAGTGGGCTTATGCGTGCGCAAAGGGCGCGAAATGCGTGAATGCAAGTTGTTTATTGACACAAGGAGCCCGCATTTTGCAAAGTCATTTGTAAATCTATATTCGCCTTACATCGATCGCCAACGCCGGCGCGCATCACTTTTGCATTTTCGAGCAATTTCTCGTGAGAAGTGTCTCGACGTGCTGTCCAAGGCCGTACAAGCATCCAGCTTTAACAGAAGACGTAGACAGAACTCAAAGGAGCTACGTATGACGCACGCTGCAATACGTATTATCTGTGTCGACGCCATGTTCAGACAGCGCAATGTTACCACTTCTCTTCAAAACCACTCATCCATAGCAAGCGACATGTGGTGCTGTTTCGTGGATGCCAGTACAGTTCCTTCGAAGCTTCTGCATCTTCGTAACGTACTCGCAGATATTAAACAGCACTACAGCACGCACCACCGGGCCACACACACGCACAAGGAACCACAGCGATCTGTGGTTCACAAGGAACCACAAGGAACCACAGCGATGCACGCAGCACGCGCATGTAGGCACCCACAGTCATTTTCAAATTTTGAAACACGGCATTAAATCAAATATTCTATCTATTGAAACATGGTGTATATAACAACCGAACGATAATATTAACCTTTCGTGTATTTTTTATTAAATTGTCGTTTTTTATGACGTGATCATGCGTGGCAGCAGCGGACTCCACTGGGGTTCGTCTGCTGACATGTGCGTCCACCCAGATTCAGCTTACTTGTTATCATGGGAAAATATTAAGATCAAATGTAGCGTTGTTTCATTGATACAAACTATTCAGTCATGCAAAAAAAAACTTCGCATCCCTGCGGCAAAAACCGTTGTTTGGTCAACCTGCCGCCCAGCAAACACGTCTCGGACGTACAGAAAGAAAGAAAAAAAGAAAACTGGTAATTGTGCGGCACTTATTTATTCGTGCATTTTGATACTAAGGTTATTGTATCCTAATTCACGTATATTGAACCATTTGTTGTTGTTATAAGACTGCCATTGAGCTTGAACCTTATTTGAACTCCTATCCCAAGAAACACAAGAACTCTTAAAAATGTCTTGAAACGCCTACAAATGGCATTATACGTCTTGGTCTACGACAAGACTGCAAAAAGAATTTCTTATAAACATACCCTAAGTGCTTAAAATATACTAGTATATGTTCTGTCTGCGGTAACAACTCACTACTGTTACCAGAGTCTATTTTGTTAAACGCATTCAGAATGTCTAGCTCAAGAACTTTTTTAGATGTTCTTGTCTAAAAGTGCATAAAATGCCAAACGGAATGTTAAGTTTACGGTTACGATAGACGTTAACGAACAAAAGACGCCACAGATGAACGAACTCGTAAGAAGCAACATAACATGCTGACTTCATTGTTGAATAATTTCACACTGGAACTTCAACAATCAAAGGGGTTCAAACCAGCGCGCACCCACGACGCCTGGAAACCATTATTCCACGCTCGCGCAGTATGCCGGGGCTGACAGCAGGAGCGAAACGCCTGTGTCAAAGTAATCGCATCACGGTGGCTGTGATCGCAGCGGTGTCACAGAGCAGCTAGCGTGGTTCAATCACTTTGCTGGTAGTCAAGTAGACAGGATCTGAATCTGTCAGGCATCCCATTCCGTGCTGGCAACACTGGGAGGCAGGAAGTTTGAAAAACAGTCGCTGGCGTATGCCTTGTCTCGTTCGCGGGTTCGTACGTTGTGCTAGTTGTGTGCCTTTCTAAGCTGTTCTATACATTTCTTTGATATCTGCTGGATGTCGTTTAGCTGTGCCGACGCTGTTTGCCATGTGTTTTGCATCAGTGCTATGTGACATCGGCTGTATTGTGTGTTTTCGCCGACGGCTTACTACCACAATGGCGGGATCTGCGTTCGCCGCCTTCGTTATCGATGCGCCTTTGTACGTCACACGTTTGGATAGGACTTTTTCCGGTAAGCGAAATACTTTGCACTTTGTTTCTCTTCAACAATTTCCAAACTTTTTTAGGTGTTAACCACGACAATTATTAAGGATTGGGCTCTTCTTGCTTGCCGGTTTTTGTCAGCTTTATTTTGATACGAGGGTTCTGCTTGTTTATAGTCTTTA
Organism: Dermacentor silvarum; assembly: GCF_013339745.2. Lineage (NCBI taxonomy): Eukaryota > Metazoa > Arthropoda > Arachnida > Ixodida > Ixodidae > Dermacentor > Dermacentor silvarum. The sequence goes on along the minus strand of NC_051164.1, from coordinate 75,706,841 downwards.
TGGTTAGCGTAGCATGAAACAACTGAAGGGAGTGCATTCAGAGAGGGAACGCTGCTCATAATCATGAGCCAGACTTTACTCGCCCTATCTTGTGTCCTTTTGTTCTTCTATGGGCATCATGTGCATCATGCAAAAGTGTTAAGATCAAATGTAGCGTTAAGATCAAATGTTACAGCTTTGTGTGTGTGCGCGCTCATGTGTCACAATACAGGTTGTAGCGTTCCCGCCGCAATGCTTACTTCTTTTATACAATGCCAAATGCATTCGGCTGCTGTTGTAAAAACTGCACTGGTGCTTTGTTAAAAGTAAGCTGCAAGACTTGTAGCCTAGTCCGTGCTTCATCTGGGAGTGCAATCACGACTGCTTGTAGTTTATTAATGAATAACTGTGGTTCACCTCATTTGTACTTGCATATCTGTCATTCAACTGACCTGATGCTCTTTTATTTGCTTCTTTTCACTGCATAGACGGCTGGACGTCCTGTCTCTTGGCGCTAGCTGAATGGCTGGACCTCGTCATTAGATCAGTGTAAGCCAATGTACTTTAACTACGCTCTCTGATCTTCACGGCCGGTGCTTTGTATATGGGTTAAGACCAAGCACTTAATTGTAAAATATCTAGCAGTTAGCAAAAAACGGGAATTTTTTTTGTAATTGTTGGCTCTGATCCCTAATCAGCTGCCACCATAGGCGCCGACTACGGAGGGGGGGGGGCGGCGATGCCTAAGCCGCCCCTCCCCTCCCCCCGGCCTGAAATGGCATTACCAGAGTCCTGTTACCCAAATCATTTATGGTTTTTTTTGAGTCCCCTCTACTATTTCTTTTAACATGGTAATGTTGCTAAAAGCTAATTGCATCATTGTTGACGCGGACGTGCACGGCGTTTATTCATACTATCGCTTTATTTCTGAAAATCCTGACAATAGGAAAACCAGTGCATTAGAAACATCAACGGCGGCTACCTCATCCGTAGTTTCTCACCTTCAACATGTTATTTTAATTTCCATTGTGAGCAGGATGCACAGACACATATTTCAATGCGTACGCAGGACAAAGTTTATCATATTTTTAAAGAGAGGTAACCAACTAACAATTATTTCTAATGCTATGGATAGCCTATGTCTAGAGAATGAATATGTTTCTGTATGTTCAACTCGCTACAAATTGCTTTCCGCGCTTTTTTTTTTTTTTTTTTTGACGCTGAAAAAGATCCGCAGATTTCAGTGACCCCTTGGGCAGTCTTTTATCAATGGTGTGTGAAATGCACGTGAATTACATGTGGGGATGGAAACATCGCAACGTGCATGCAGAGCTCATAAATATATATAATTAGTAACCGAAGTGACGCCAAGCCGGATTCACTCGAAAACCAGAATCAATAGCAGTCATGCGCAGCAGAGCTTTTGCTAGGACTAAGAATAAAAAAAAGAGGCTGCAGTTTCGCCGCAAAGGCGAAGGAGTATTAGTGATAGCGAAGCATGAGACAATTACACGAAGGAAGATTCTTCCCGTATAAATCCATGTAAGAGCCGCACCCCCAACTTGAAAGCAAATGTCTTTTTTTTAATATAACCGAGAAGCAATCGCGTTCACCGCTGATTCCGATCGCGCTCCACTGCGAATTTTCCCACGCAGCGTACTTTCGCGCATCGCAACTACATAAAAAAAGTGTTACAACTTAAGAAGACAGGAGAGGCACCCCGCCCTGATCACTGAAGCGCAGCAGCCCGATTGCCACCGTGAGTAAAGAAATAGTCCCGCTGACGCGACTCGGCCCAGCTCGATGCGCGGGCTGCCATGTCCTCCATCGGCGGGGTCACCGGCCGTCCGGCTCATGACGTCAGTCTAGAGTGCGGGCCCATTGGTGGATGCTCGTGTGCATCCGCTTTTGAGGAGAAAATGTCGCTGCCTTCTAAAGTTGTACACGGCTATAGATGGCGAGAGGACGCGATCGCGGAGGTTTACAGCATTTCGTACTCGTAGTTGAAAAATTCGATAAAATGGCCCGGTCCCATGTAAGGCTCGTCAACAGTGCGGCAAAAAAGTGCGGCCCTCACACGAGTCTGTACGACGGTTATATCGCCTATATGAATTCTAGTAACATTTACTTACTAATTAAAATAACAAACATAGTGCAATGCACCGACCATGCATGTAAACCTGTAAATATCTCGCTGGATGACCACGACCAGTCGCTATTACAACGCTGGCTTTATGAAGAACGCCAGCAGCGGAGATGAACGGTTCGTATAGCCATGCGATTTACCGGGACTCCAAAAATTCGATTCATCATCACCATCTGCATATTTTTGTGTCCACTACAGGACGGCCTCCGTCAGCGATCTCCAATTACCCCTGTCTGTTAACTTAAGCTGTGCGATCTGCGACACTTGGGGCGCGGAAAAACAGCCTAAGCAGGAATACAGTGCGCATGAAGTTAGCAGCCATCCCTACTCGCCCTTGAACATTGCACCCCCTCAATGATTACCAGCAATTATATACGGCACGCGGGCCGCGTAAGCGTCAACCGAGCACAGTCATTCGCAGCTGCGGCAGGGCTAGATGAGAAGACGCGTGCTCTCCTCCCCAGGCGCGCATTTGATCACGTGACCTCCAACTAACCCCAATATTGACCGCATGGAAAGATAATGTCGATCAAGCCGTCATCGTGTGCGGCTGAGTGTTACGCGCTTTTTCTCGCACCCACAGTGCATGGGTCGCTCACTCATATGACTTTTGGACTTTATACGGAATATCACAGTGACGACGACAGCGAAAATTGGCCTGGAGTGTCGGCACAATTGCTGTCGTAATAAAATAAGAAATAGAAAACAGGCGTCTAGCTCGCTTCTAACGCGGCTGAGGACGTTGCAATGTGCACCGGCTACAAACACAGCATGAGCACTAACGACAAAACCAACAGTGGGCACCTCGCTTATCGGTACTTCGCCCGAACCCATCTGACGCTGAAAAGGGAGCGTATTGTCCACCGTATAAGCACCAGCGGAAACGTAACACTAGGCGCGCAGGAAGACAGCGCACGCGAAGGGACCTCCCATCTCGGGTGGCCCAAGCTTGAATTCGGCGCAGACTAACTCCAAAATAAAGCGCGTGACCCGCGTATGTATGGCAGAGGCAGGAAAAGCAGGAGTTGAGAACGCGTGTGTTCTTGCTGCTAGGCAAAAGAAGACTCCACGCCGCTATCAAGAAGGTTCCTCAGTTCACGTGTTTTCCATCAGCGAGTGACATGTACTGCCAGAGGTTCTATGAAGTACTAGACACAGTGCTGTCTTCGTTTAACAGCAGGTGTCCAGCTGATATGTGGCAGCACAAGTCCCACATTGAGCAGCTTGCCATAGGGAAGTTCTACGGTCATAGCGTTCTACGGTGACGACCTTGAACCCGGACACCTGATTTTGCACAGAGATATGCTGATTGACATTTTAAGCCAGCAAAGGTCGGCATTCAAGCTTTGCTAGGATTCCGTTTATATTCTTTGTCGAACCTTCAACTACCCTTCGGCTACAGGTCCGACAAGTGTTTGTTACTTGTGCATAATAATAGTCAGCAAAGGTCGGCATCATTGCACACATTCGAGGACGTCGTGCACATGTTTCCGGGGAGCAAGGACGAACACCTGCGAAACCTTTTGCCGGAAATGGCCAAGCTAAAAAAATTGCATTGGCCATACCGGTCTCGTCCACCACATCCGAGAGGTCCTTTTCTCGCCTTCGGCGACTGAAAATGTACTTGCGGTCGACGACTGGACGAGCCCGTTTGAATAATCTCGCAATTTTTCACGCCCACAAAGAACTAACTCTCCCGCAAAATTGATTTGAATAAGATTGCCGACGACTTCATTTCCCGATCAAGTGCCCGAACGAACACTTTTTCAATGATGGTGAAATCATCGCATCAGACAACGAACTGATGTCTTTAATAGGAGAGAGAAAGGCACCAACTTACAAGTCAAAGCAAGCCACCTGGCTTAGAAAACAACGCAAAAAGTTATACAAAGGAACGAAAATGGGATCCATACAGCGCAAGCAGAATTAGGGCATTTGGGTAAGAAAATACGCGTGGTTGCACTATTTGTAAAGCTCCCCAGTCCATGCTGTGCATTTTCCTTATTGATTTCGTCATATGCTTCATTTGCCGCTCAATAACACAATCCACGCTGTTTCTATACTTGCTATCGAGACCTTTCGCGCTTTTCAGATATCGCTGTCTATTTATTTGTTAACATGTTTATTTATTTGGGCACCTGATCATTTTTACTCTATAATTCTTTATTCTGCCTCCAGAAAATAAACGAAACCAGTGGCATAAGGCATGCTTTGACAAGTAATGAAACTATTGTGTTATGGATTCACATTATACTTTTGTTAATAATTCTAGTCATAAATTGTGTTCAGAAATTGATATATATCGTTTAATTTTTATATATGTTATATCTTATGTTCTCAATAACTGACCTTTCGTCAGCAAAAGATTTCTTGATTATATCTCTTGTATTAAAACATCTACGAGGCATTACACGGCTTTTTTCATTAATCTGTATTTGTGCGAGGTAATGCGCACAAAACAAATATAACTCCCTAACGTGTTTAACTGAATCCACTTGTCGCATGGCTCATCCGAGAGATATCACTCTATTGGTGGTACGAGGAGACTTAGGCTGTAAAACTGAATTCTCTCGTACTCTGAGGTCATGCAAATACTCATATACGCTCGTTGCTTCAGTGAACAAGCTTTCGAGGTCACACGAAGTTTCCATTGTAATTTTTATTAAACGATATATATATATATATATATATATATATATAAGGGTAGGGTTTGGAAAGCTGGTCAGGCCCCAGCGCCCCCCCCCCCCCCCGCGAATAAAATTTAAACTTTCCGCCTATGGCTGCCACTATTATTCTCAGTTTCCTAAGCCTTCCAAAACTTGACTGTAGGTAGTCAATACTATGTAATAACTCACAAATTAACTCTGTTGTGTCATCATTCACCAGTATTTTATACATGAGGGAAATTTTGCTAGAACAGTTTACGTGGAACCTTGGTTCCCCAATGCGCAAATGTGTTCAAGCAAGTGTGTGATGAGTTCTGTATTCTAAAAGGTTTTCTGTGCGATTTAGTTTCTTCGCAGGAATTTACTGTACAACATCAGCAAGGAGTCTAATCTCAAATCTTTGTGTGTGCTGCAGGATGTATTCTTTGCTGCTTGGATTGATAAAACATTGGCAGAGGCTTCCAATTTGGCTCTACCACCATCAGCACTTGGCTGGCACCTGCCGAATGAATCATCGTAGGTAGGTTGTGCAGACTGCTATTTAACCTTACTCTGAGGGGATCGCACAATGTTGTGTGATGGCGCATGTGTCTGAGATTGTGTTTTCACATGCGCGGGTAGAACAGGCATGATGCTGCGGGTTCCAGCTGCTTTGCAAAAATTTGTCATAGCTCTAATTTTACCTGTGCTGTTTTTTTGTCGCCTATTACAAGAATATCAATCATATGTGTAAACAAAATTTAGCAACTTATTTTTCTTGGCCCTCTGACTACGCTGCCACGTTTCACTTTTCGCTTGGTGGACCAATAATTGAATACTGTTCTTTGTGTGTATTGGCTTATCAACTGCTGGTCAATGCAGATGCTCCGAATTACCTGAGGTATAGATGCACTTATGAACTTGCAACTTCTACAAATCACTTTGCACTTTCTGGCGCAACCACTAACACTTCTAAGACAGGGGGCAATGTTCTCGTTTGATCACATGATTTGATACTTTAAATTTTGTATTAGGTATCATCCAAGGTGACACGTTATTGGTGTGAAGTATTGCCCTAAGCCAATTGGGATCTTATGACATTATATAAACAAAAGTGATTGACCCAACCCCAGAAGCATTGCCTTGTCATACTTTATCACGAGTCCTTTGTGTGCTACCTGCTTAACCTGTACTATGTCATGTTTAAGCATGAAAAAAGGTGACAGCTATACATTGCAAAATGCCAAACTTGCTTTTCTCTGCCATTGCACTTCTCTCTCTGACTCTGTTCTGCATTTTATTAACTATGTGCCAGGAAATATACTAGTAATTTTGAGCATCAGCACATACATACCTAAAGAGTCAAGTACTTTAAGACAAAGGAGGGCATAAATTTATTTTCAATGTGGCAAACTTCTTGCTTGGCACATATCGCCAATTGAAGTTCCAATTTGCGCATTCTCATTTCCTCTTTCGCCTTTTTTTCCCTCGTCTGTGCAGGTTTTGCTTGCCTGTGTCTACAAGAACCTTCACGCGTGTCCTCCGACAAATTATTTGTGGGCAGCCAGTGCTCTCCTACAAGGACTGGCCTGCTCTGGCTGCGGCAGCAATTTACAAGATTTATGCATGGCCACATTTGCTGCTATTTGTCACCATTGTTAATTACACGTTATGCATCTTTTCTAATTTATTAGGCAATAAAATTTGACTGTGTCACATAGCGTGAAGTAGATGTCTCGCAGAATTTTAGCTTGCAGTCATGTTCTATGCACTGCACTGCATAAAAATCTCATCGTACAATGTGTGTAAAAAATAGCAGCGTATTTTAACTTATCTTTCAGTTCTGGTAACATGCGATATGCAAGGAATTCACTAATGGAGGGGGTGCCGAAGAACTGGCCATTATTTCTGCGTGATGCTCTGCAAGCATACGGTCATACCTAACAAGGGGCACCCACAAGGTAAGTTACAATTTACTTTTAAATGAGGCACGAACATCAGAAGAAAATATTTGTATTGCCGGATAGAGTGGCACGCAGAGTGCTTTTCCAGACGTGAACCATTCTTTATTTTTAAGAATTTATTGTAGCACAGCATTCTGTTTCGTATACTTGTGCAATGCTACTCTGCCGGCTGTAACTGATACCAGGATGTCAGCTATGCATGAACCGCAACATTACTGACAAAAATGTTTCCCTGCAAGAAACTATTTCAGTTCACAGGAGACCCAGCAGGGCAAAGTTTTGTCGACATGTGTGGTGTGTTTCATGCAAAGGTGACATTCTTAATGTTTCAGTCAAAGGGGGCACATTGGCATGACATCGGCATACAATGCAAATCTTGTTTTATATACAAAATAATTGTGACCGGCAGCATTCAATTGATTGGTCTAAACAAAATGCACTAATCGACCAATCGGGCTGTGCTACACTATTTCCATGGTTCACATCTGGAAAAATATCCTGTGCATCGCTCTATCCAACAATATAAATTGTTTTTTTCTGGTGTCCATGCCTCATTTAAAATAAATTCTAACTCTGCGCAAACCTCGTGTTACTGTAGCCACTGCTACAAAAATTTTAGAGAATGTCCAATAAAAGTCTTCAGTTGTTGCTGTCAAGATGTCCGTTGGCCAACATTTAGCGTAACGTTAGCAGGGCTTACTGAAGTACTTTTAGACGTCCGCGGCTACACAATGTCTTGATCAAGACGGCTACTATACTTTTGAATTAGCCGCTCAAGACATCTTTTAGACGTCAAGTTTCCAGTTTTTGGTGTGCGTCCGTTGGAGAACCTTAAACCGC
>NC_051164.1:75213350-75399167 GCF_013339745.2 Dermacentor silvarum | reverse complement strand
GTCAACATTTATCCGGAGCCTCTATTACGGCGCGCCTCATAATCAGAACTGGGTGGGGTGGCACGCAAAAGCCCAGAAGAAGAAGAAGAAGAAGAAGAAGAAGAAGAAGAAGAAGAAGAAGAAGAAGAAGAAGAAGAAGAAGAAGAAGAAGAAGAAGAAGAAGAGAAGGGTATTGGCGGAAAATATCATGATTTAAAAGACTGCGGTCCTTTATACGCAAGTCTCACGAGTTCAAGTGTACCAGAAAGCTGGGAAGAACGCCAAACATTATACTAATCCATAAGAAGGGAGACGTTAAAGAATTGAAGAATTACAGACCCATTAGCTTGCTTTCAGTATTGTATAAAATATTCACAAGGTAATTTCCAATAGAATCAGGGCAACACTTGACTTCAACCAAGAGAACAGGCTGGCCACAGGCAGGAATATTCTACGATGGATCACATCCATGTCATCAATCAGGTAATAGAGAAATATGCGGAGTTTGAGGCATTTGATTCAGTAGAGATACCATCAGCCATAAAGGCATTGCATAATCAAGGAGTACAAGAGGCATACGTTAATATATTCGCAAATACTCACAAGATCCCACAGCTACCTTGGTTCTCTACAAGAAAAGTAGAAAGTTACCTAACAAGAAAGGGGTCAGGCAAGGAGACACAATATCGCCAATGCTATTCACTGCATGCTTAGAAGAAGTATCAAGCTCTTTTACTGGGTAGGCTTAGGAGTGAGGATCAACGGCGAATAATCTCAGCAATTCGGTGTTGCCGATGACATTGTCCTATATAGGCGATATTCTAGTTGAAATAGAAAAAAAATGGAGCTGACCATGGAATGCGTAAAACAGATCACCGCGTGGACCATTAAAATTACAGAATGAATGCCAATGCAAGGGGAGGGTGCCAAGGAAAGGGAAGGAAGGGAAGAAAATTAGCTGGGGTGATGAAATTAGGAAGTTTGCAGGCGAAAGTTGGAATCAGCTAGCGCAAAACAGCGGTAATTGGAGATAGCGCAAGGGTCCTTCGGCATGCAGTGTACAGAAAAATAACGATGATATATAGATATATAAATAGATAAATGATATATATAAAATAGATATTCCCGACGGCCAGATTCGAACAGAGGACCTCTAGCACAAAAGCCCGATATTGTGACCATTGCGCCCAGTACGGCGTAGCTGCAATCAGATCCTAGCTTTGGCATGCAAATACCCAGTATATGCAGTTATTTAAAATCATTAGCATGTCATCATGCCTGAAATGTGGTCCTATCTCGAAGATATTACAAAAATAAATTTAAGCAGTGAAAAGTACTTATCCCACACGAGGGTGACGCAACAGAGTGTCGTACGCAGCGACTCCGCCTCATTCTCACCCCAAATTTGCTCAGGAAGAAGACATTATCTTTGATCAACTTCAACTCGATGTCGAATTGCCTTCCAAATTTTTGTTTACATTGTGCCACGTTTCTGAAGGGGCATCATCAATGCCATATGAAATGCTAAATTATCTCTACGTGTGCGATCTTCAAACTCGTCAAGTCTCCAATTTATAGCAGTATGCCTGTGGCGCAACGTATTCACGCAGCTGACCTGCAGAAGGACAAATTCATTTCGACTGCCGTAAGCTATACTGTCAATGTCAGCCATCTATTGTTCACAAGAATACTGCTCTTCTTTTATATCACGAAGAGAAACCATGACTTCTTTGAGCGTGATATCTACCTTCTTTGTGAATTGAGTTGAAAAACGTCTATTATAAAAGGTAAATGTTGGGAAGCAGGAAGGGGGGGGGGTCTAGTGGGGGGCTCCATTGGTCTCAGCAGCCCGCAGTGCTTGGTCGAAGAGGGTCACTTGGGCATCCTTTTGCTCGCTTGCGAGCCAGGTCTCCCAATGCTCGGCTCTGAATTTTTGCTCCTTCTTGTGAAGCGCTTTGATCAGCGGGGACGATATGTAGCCCTAAGCAACAAATGCTTAGTCCATTGACTCTTCACACATGCGGCCAAAAAGCTGTCGCTCTCGTATAGGCGAAGCTTTGGTGAAAGAGCACTCCCGAGGCTTCGGCTTTTCGTCAAGACTCGCTCCCCATGCGAGTTGTCAACAAATGCGTAATTTAAGCACCCTTCATCGCGAGAAGGTCTTCTTGTTTCTCTCGTCCGTCGTGTTGTGAAAGTATCGCAGAGATTACGCAAGGCCGAAGCTAGCTTTGCTGATGTCGTGTTTCAACGCTCGTGTCCTTGCGCCATGAGGGAGTTGTGAGTTGCTGCCGCTGTGAGCCAGAAAAGAGTCAGTCGCAACGGCTTTCTCTCGTAACTCAATGCGGACACCCGAAGAGCGGCCCTCGTAATGCGCATGCAAATATCGCAGACAAAGTAACCATGGATGCATATTTTGTGCACCAGGAACTGGGATCGTGCCAAACACAGCTGCTCTTTTTTTTCTGCAAAGGTGTTCATGACCAAGGGCACTATAACGTAACGCTAACACAAACTGCTTCTATTCCATTGCTGTTAGCTCTCCACGATTAAATAAAAAAATACAGGACAGTGGATAACGGGCCAAGTTGGTATAGATTCATGGTTAATTGGTGGCGCAAACACACACACGACGAAGAAGGAACGAGACACAACGAGCGCAGTTGTGTCTTGCTCAGTCTGTGTATTTGCGCTTGCAATCAACCGCAAAAAAATATTCGGATCCCACGGACTGTGGGAATCGATATAAGCGAACCTTTAAGTGCTGTTTGCTTTGATTTACGATAATTAGCGATAATTAGCGATAAAATGCGAGAAAGTTGACGGCGAATGTTTATTTCTTGAACGTTTAGTCCAACACGAGAGTGGTAAGTTGAAGTTAAACGTTACCTTGCGTGCACCACTGCTGTTTGCGTGGTACACAGAACCCGCAGGGTTCGGTGTTTGCTTGAGGCGTTGTTGTGCGCCATACTTCATAACCTCTGAGAGGGTTGAGCATATTCATTGCTTCACATGGCACAACAGGTCGTAGCAGAAATAATAAAATTGAATTATGGGGCTGTACATGCCAAAACCACAATCAGATTATGAGGCAGGCCATTGTGGTGGACTCCGGATTGATTTTGACACCGTGATTTTATTTAACGTGTCCCTAAATCCAAGTGCACTAGAGCGTTTTTTTTTCTCTTTTTTTTGTCCCCGTCGAAATGAAGCGGCCGCGGTCGGGATCAAACCCGTGACATCGAGCAATGCCATAGCCACAAAGCTACCGCGGCGGGCACAGAACTTGGAAGTTGATTTGACGCGTGACCGCTTGCGTATATATAGTATACAGTGTCGCCTAGACCCTACGGGGTGCTTTAATGCGGCTCTGCTTCTGCATGCCCTGCGTAAGTTGTTCGCTTGACATATTTACATGGTGTTAGTGTTCAGAAATAGCAGAAGCGTTTCCTTGCCTTCGCACGGCACTTTATATATATATATATATATATATATATATATATATATATATATCTGTGTGTGTGATGGTTGTAGATAACACGAAGACAAACTCCTAGCACTGCCCCCACTCTCTCTTTCTCTCTCTCTCTCTATATATATATATATATAAATAAATAAATATATATATATATATATATATATATATATTATATATATATATATAGATCGAGAGAGAGAGGAGGTGAAGGAGGGGGAGGAGTGTAATTGTTAGCCCTCGTTATGTAATGAACGAGAAGGGGAACAGATGGGCCGAATTTTTCTTATTCATATCATAAGAAGCCAACAAACAATGACACCAAGGGCAACATGGGGGAAATTAATTGTACTTACTAATTGAAATAAAGAAGTGATAAATTAATGGGAATGAAAATGAATGAAAAAAAGTTGCCGTGGCTTAGCTCGGCTATTCCAGGATATACGTAGCGTTAGCAAAGGTTCAGCTGATTATTCTTAGCTGTCCTGGTTGTCTAGATTGTCAAGGATTAGCTTGATAGTCATGCTTACTGCTGCTCCAATGACACACACGCGGTATACGTATTATGTGGCACATGTATATTTATTTTGCTCAACGTCACGTTGCTTCTCTATTGCCACAAAGACGGCTCGGGGATCAGTGAAGTAACACGCTGCCGTCTCTATGGCCCCAACACAGTATTTGGAGTTGTCTGTCTCTGATAGACAAGATCAATGGTGCTTCCCCATTGGGTCGTCTGTGCAGTGGAAGATGGAAGACTGGCTAAGTCGTGGTTAAATTTGTCCTTCAAAGGAACACAAAGAGAGTCTGGAGCACGAATGAAGTCACCAGCCACCACACACAGTTCACTTGTCGCCCGACTAGGTATACACGTAGCCACTACGTCTATAGTGTCTTTAACGGAATTGTTCCTCAGCATTTGCGCTCTCCTTCTCCATGGCTATACCACACTGGCAAACGCCAGTCAGAAGCGCAGCGGCTCCAGCGCAGTGTCAGACGGCGACTGCACAGCGAGCGCGCGCCGGCGCCAGTGCGTCTACCACGGCTACGACGTCACTCCTCTGGAATGCGCAGACCGCGGCGGTGAGTCGCGCGCGGCGGCGGCCGAGTGCGCGAGAGGTGCCGGCTCCGGTGCGCAAGCCGTGTGACATCACTGATCCTTGCGCATGCGCAGCACGGCTCTTGATGTGCCGCGCGAAACGGGCTTGGCTAGGCCAGTGTAGCTAACGCTACAAAACAACAGGCCGCAGCTGGTGGGGAACGATCCCACATCTTCGCATTACGCGTGCGATACTCTTACCATTGAGCTGCCGCGGCGCCGTAACAGACGCGGGACCTCGCGTCTGTTAAAGCAGGGGACCTGTCATAGAGAATAACAGAATGTGCTAGGGCGGATTACACCGCTATTAACAAAGCGCCTGAACTGTTTGTGGAAACCTAGGTGCCTAGCTCTTTTTTTACCGCCTTATTGAACATAAATGGATTATATTCAAAAACAAAGTTGCACATTTGGTTGGAAATACGTAGATACAGTGCTCAACGATAGAAACACGATACTCGGACAACATGGCGGCCGGCACTTTTTTGCGCCACGAATCTTTTGATGCATCGTAACTGCATTCGGACCCCTCAGCGATCACCCAGCGATCACCGCTGAGTGAGTGAATGAAATAACTTTATTGAGGTCCAGAGAAGACGCAGGGGAGACCCCTCGCCACTCGGCTAGTCCCACGTAGGGACCGGTGTCGCAAAAAGCGCCGACCGCCATGTTGTCTGAGTATATCGAGTTTCAATCGCTGAGCACTGTACCTGTGTGTTAAACGTGTGCAAAAGTCGTCACTTGTTTGCCCCCAATTGAAACGTTTAGTAATAAAAAAGAAGCAGTACTTCCGTTCAGCAAAGCGCCGCAAAAATGCTGCTGGCAACATTGCACACCGATCGAGCTATCTTGCCGGTATATCCATCGGTGGTCAAGCGAGCAAACACGTCTTCTTCAACGACACACTGCCATTAATTCTCGTCAGCAGTCCGTATAAGTCCCCCCCCCCCCCTTACACACACACACACACACACAATTGGCACGGTCCGCCTGACAAATGCTGGCGGTGTTTACCTGCTTAAGGAAAATTGTTGCTCGGTGCTAAACGTCTTCGCGGAGTCATTTACTGCTAACATTTTAATGCTGTTCCGAATCTCAGGGAGCGCAAGTACATCCTAATGAATCCTGTTGTAATTAATTTAAGAGGTGTTGTTCAGCTTATCAGTAGTTTGAAGCTCTGCTCAAATTCGGGTTCTGACAAGATTTACGCAAAGTTTCTGAGAAAAACACTTTGGTGTATTCGCGACTCAGCAATTCATGCACACCTAGCGGCGAGCACCGGAAACCTCGTACGGAGGTCGGAGCGTCGGAGCAGACGCTCCGTCCGTAGCCTTCACACTGCGTTCGGGTTCGCGCCACCATCTACGAAACTCCGCACGGCCGTGGAATTACGCTGCGTTTTTGCAATTTGCGGCTCGGAAGAAGCCACGTGGATTGCGAATCTTATCATAAGCTGCGACAACGGCAATTGTTGTGTTCTCAACATCTTGCTCGAGAAGTTTTTTTTTTTTTTTTTCAGGCGAGGCGTAGATTTTGTTGTTTGTGTGAAGAGAACGCGATCCTGTTACTTGTACTATGTTTGCAGTAAAGTGCCACAGCGAACTTCAGGAAGTTTGCGTTGAGTTTGTTACTGCCATCGTGATAACGTTCAGCGTATGCTTGCTGCCACATGCAGTTTCAAGTGATAACCGGCGTGGTAATGCAGTTTATGATGCAAATGTGGCCGCGGTACTCAAGCTTTCCTTCATTAAAACTGTTATATCGGATACATGCGGCGCACAACGTGGAACTACCGAGTGTGGTACATCAGCGAAAATCAGTACATCGGAGTTTCAGGTACTCCCGGGTAACGTCGGTAAATCGTTCGATGTAAGCACAACATGTACGCGCCAGCGTGCAAATAACTAGGGGGTGGCATAGCGGTACGCCTTCCTTGCGACCTGGACACGCTACCCGTGTAACTAGTGCAACTTAGTAGGCGCTCATTTGAAATGCGTAATTATCAAAGCAATTGTATATCATTATCAGCGTCTGAAGGAAATTGGCAGTTCAGAGGCGAACACAGTTTTGGCCACTTAAAGTGCAGGATACGTAAATTATAGAATAACATGGAAAATTAATTAGATTCATAATGTAGTAGCTTAGTTAACAAAAATTTACACAGAAACATTTGTTTTATTTCATTAGTTTACACCGCAGCCATAAGCGACATGTTCGTAGACAGCGGGGAGTAACCAGTCATGGTCAGGCCACGCAGCACAAGCCATGTACATGTTGTGCAAATGTGCTTTATTGTAGAAAGCAGATCTTTGGGTTTCTTATTTATCGTTTTGTTCTCTACGAGAGAAACAATGCGCCAACTACTGCAATAACTACAGCTAAGCGAAGCAGCAGTCACGTTGCGCAAATCTTGAATGTAAAATAGATAACAGGAACGAAAAAGTAGCGGGAAAGGTTCGCCACAGATTCGTAGTGCATACTCGCGATAAAGTGCAAAGCTTGACTTTAGGTTCCCTTGCTCTCTGGACTGAAAAGAGCGTGCAGAGTTTGCGCCTTCGCCGAACGAAAATGTGTTAAGGCAACAACAATGAGAAAGTGCGCGCCGGCTGCGCATTTATCCGCATGTACAGAGGGAACAGCTGACCGAGCAAGTCGGTGCGCTGCTGCGGGCCATGTTAAACGTGCCAAACTGAGCAGGTTGTAAGATTTCGGCAATCCTGGTGGGGCCAGCGTGACGTATCCAACTTCGCCGGCCGCTGTCGCGCACGCTCGAAACACCGGTATATCCGCGCCTTAACAGTGCATCAAAGCAGCAGAAACGTGCTTGTACTTTTCCGACCATCCTAAAAGTGCATGAGTACTTCGGTTCCATGACCAATAGGTTAAAGAATACATCGATGATTTCCGTCAGAATCTCGTGCGGGTCCGCTGTCACGCCAGATGTTTGCACACACCGTGCGACCACTTCAGCCTCATTACCCACTGTGCCTCTCTCAATCGGCTAAAATCATTTGGTCAGCGTAAGCTACTCGCTTTCCCTCCACAAAACAGCGCAAACCGGCATCACAATGCACGAAAATCATCAAACTACTGTGTCATCATCATCATCATCATCATCATCATCATCATCATCATCATCATCAGCCTACATTTTATGTCCACTGCAGGACGAAGGCCTCTCCCTGCGATCTCCAATTACCCCTGTCTTGCGCTAGTGTATTCCAACTTGCGCCTGCAAATTTCCTTACTTCATCATCCCATCTGGTTTTCTGCCGACCTCGCATGCGCTTCCCTTCTCTTGGTATCCATTCTGTAACCCTAATGGTCCACCGGTTATCCATCCTACGCATTACATGGCCTGCCCAGCTCCATTTCTTCCGCTTAATGTCACCTAGAATATCGGCTATCCCCGTTTGTTCTCTGATCCACACCACTCTCTTCCTGTCTCTTAACATTAGTCCTAAGATTTTTCGTTCCATTGCTCTTTGTGCGGTCCTTAACTTGTTCTCGAGCTTCTTTGTTAACCTCCAAGTTTCTGCCCCATATGTTAGCACCGGCAGAATGCAATGATTGTACACTTTTCTTTTCAACGACAGTGGTAAGCTCCCAGTCAGGATTTGGTAATGCCTGCCGTATGCACTCCAACCCAATTTTATTCTTCTGTAAATTTCTTTCTCGTGATCAGGGTCCCCTGTGAGTAATTGACCTAGATAAACGTACTCCTTTACAGACTCTAGAGGCTGACTGGCGATCCTGAATTCTTGTTCCCTTGCCAGGCTATTGAACATTATCTTTGTCTTCTGCATAATCATCTTCACCCCAATTCTTACACTTTCTCGATTAAGGTCCTCAATCATTTGTTGTAATTCTTCTTCATTGTTGCTGAATAGGACAATGTCATCTGCAAACCGAAGGTTGCTGAGATATTCGCCGTTGATCCTCACTCCTAAGCCTTCCCAGTCTAAGAGCTTGAATACTTCTAAGAATGCAGTGAATAGCATTGGAGAGATTGTGTCTCCTTGCCTGACCCCTTTCTTGATAGGTAACTTTCTACTTTTCTTGTGGAGAACCAAGGTAGCTGTGGAATCCTTGTAGATGTTTGCTAAGATATTCACGTATGCCTCCTGTACTCCTTGATTCCGCAATGCATCTATGACTGCTGGTATCTTTACTGAATCAAATGCCTTTTCATAATCTATGAAAGCCATGTAGAGAGGTTCATTGTACTCCGCAGATTTCTCGATTACCTGATTTATGACATTGATATGATCCATCGTAGAATATCCCTTCCTGAAGCCAGCCTGTTCTCTTGGTTGGCTGAAGTCAAGTGTTGCCCTGATTCTATTGGAAATTATCTTGGTGAATATTTTATACAATACTGAAAGCAAGCTAATGGGTCTATAATTCTTCAGTTCTTTAACGTCTCCCTTCTTATGGATTAGTATAATGTTGGCGTTCTTCCAGCTCTCTGGTACACATGAAGTTGTGAGGCATTGCGTATAAAGGGCCGCAAGCTTTTCAAGCATGATATCTCCTCCATCTTTGATTAAATCTACTGTTATTCCATCTTCTCCAGCAGCTCTTACCCTGATTATGTCTTTCAAGGCCCTTCTAACTTCAGCGCTAGTTATAGAAGGAGCCTCTGTATCCGGTTCATCACTATTTTGAATGAAAGTAGCTTGGCTGTTTTGGGCACTTAACAGGTCAGTATAGAATTCTTCCGCTGCTTTTACTATGTCATCGAAATTGCTGATGATATTACCATGCTTATCTTTCAGTGCGTACATCTTGCCTTGTCCTATGCCAAGCTTTCTTCTTACTGATTTAATGCTGCGTCCATATTTTACGGCTTCCTCAATCTTTCCCACGTTATAATTTCGAATATCCCTTACTTTTTTCTTGTTGATTAGTTTTGACAGTTCAGCGAATTCTATCTGATCTCTTGAGTTGGACATTTTCATCTTCTGTCGTTTCTTTATTAGGTCCTTTGTTTCTTTGGAGAGCTTACCTACTGGGTGCCTTGGTGCCCTACCTCCCACTTCAATTGCTGCTTCTGAGATCAACCTAGTTATGGTTTCATTCATTACCTCTATGTTGTATTTATCTTCCTTTTCTAAAGCTGCATATTTTTTTGCAAGCACCAGCCTGAATTGGTCAGCTTTTACCCTTACTGCCTCTAGGTTGGTCTGTTCCCTCTTGACTAATTTCACTCTCTCTCTCTCTTCAAATTAAGAGAAATCCTAGACCTCACTAACCTATGGTCACTGCACTTAACCTTACCTAACACTTCTACATCCTACATTATGCTTGGATCGGCAGAGAGTGTGAAATCTATTCCATTCCTTGTTTCTCCATTAGGGCATTTCCAGGTCCACTTCCTGTTGCTGCGCTTCCTGAAGAAGGTATTCATTATTCGGAGCCTATTTCCTTTCCGCGAATTCTACTAACATCTCTCCTCTTGCATTCCTAGAATCGATGCCGTAGTTGCCAATTTTTTGCTCACCAACCTGCTTTTTCCCCACTTTTGCATTGAAGTCGCCCATGACTAAAGTATACTGAGTTTGCACCTTTCTCATTGCTTGTTCAACATCTTCATAAAACTGTTCTATTTCTTCATCATCGTGACTAGAGGTTGGGGCATAGGCTTGTACTACCTTCATTTTGTACTTCCTATTCAGCTTTATTACGTCGACTGCTACCCTCTCATTAATGTTGTAGAATTCATGAATGCTGCCCGCTATGTTGTTATGCACTAGAAATCCTACCCTGGATTCTTTCTTATCTGGAAGCAGAGGACGTGGCCGTTAGTCAGCACTGTGTAAGCCTCACCAGTTCTAACCCCCTCACTGAGGCCAATAATATCCCAGGAAACTACTGTCATCATCATCATCATCATCATCATCATCATCATCATCATCATCATCATCATCAGCCTATATTTATGTCCACTGCAGGACGAAGGCCTCTCCCTGCGATCTCCAATTACCCCTGTCTTGCGCTAGCGTATTCCAACTTGCGCCTGCGAATTTCCTAATCTCATCATCCCACCTGACTTTCTGCCGTCCTCGACTGCGCTTCCCTTCTCTTGGTATCCATTCTGTAACCCTAATGGTCCACCGGTTATCCATCCTACGCATTACATGGCCTGCCCAGCTCCATTTCTTCCGCTTAATGTCTACTAGAATATCGTCTACCCCCGTTTGTTCTCTGATCCACACCGCTCTCCTCCTGTCTCTTAACGTTACTCCTAAGATTTTTCGTTCCATCGCTCTTTGTGCGGTCCTTAACTTGTTCTCGAGCTTCTTTGTTAACCTCCAAGTTTCTGCCCCATATGTTAGCACCGGTAGAATGCAATGATTGTACACTTTTCTTTTCAACGAAAGTGGTAAGCTCCCAGTCAGGATTTGGCAATGCCTGCCGTATGCACTCCAACCCAATTTTATTCTTCTGTAAACTTCTTTCTCATGATCAGATCTTTCTCATGAACTACTGTGTACTGTACATCAAACACAGTGGTTCCGGTGACGCGGGGACCTCCGTATATCCGCCATGTTGCACAGTGTAGCCAGACGCGGCCAGTTTTCGCAGCGCCCCCTGCAGTTCATTTGAGTTGCGTCGCCGCGGCGATACAAACGCCCCGCCGTCTCCACGCCGAGCACATCGCTGCGAAGTTGGGGCGGCCGAAGAAGAGCGTCACTCCCGAAGAAGAGGAAGCGCGGCGTGGAAGTGCCGCGCCGCTACTCGAGAGCGAGTGAGATGACTTCGGTCCGATACCGAGTGTCGCGCCGCCGAAACGTCGGCGATTCGCAGAAGATCCGGAGTTACGAGCCCGCGAAGCCGAGCAAAATCGTTTGAGCGTCCAGATACTTTAATGACCGAGTGTTCGTTGCTCCTTTGGCTGTCGATGATTCCGCGGTGATCTTGCGCAAAACGTGGCTGAGTCTCGAAGCATAAGCTCGCAAAGACTTGGCCGAACCGAGATAAAGCTAGGTGGCGTCGCCAGCTTCGCAGTTTGCCCAGTCTTCGCACCGTTAGTGTGAAGCTGCCCCTAATTTTTTAAATGCGAAGCATTTATTGGCGAACATTTACCACTTTGATAGCATCTATCTAGCCGCCCACGTCTTAGTGCTCTCACGGTCGTGTCGTTAACTTGGTACGTTCCAAAATTGGCATAGTATGACAAGAGTGTATGACAAACATAATGATAGGTCATGACATAACTCATTACATGCGTGTCCTGTAGGTCATGAAACAGCCGCCTACGTCTGCGTGCTCTCATGGTCGTTTTGATAACTTAGTAGGTACCAAAATTGGTATAGTAGGACAAGAGTGTATGACAAACATAAATGATAGGTAATGACATGAATGTCATGACATGCGTGTCATGTAGGTCTAAAATGACAATGACCCAGCGAAAAAAGATTAACATTCAAAAACCACTGAAATTGGTTCTGAGGTGGATATACTAAGTGAGGGAAACACTAACGGATGATGATAGATGTCATAGTCATGAGCATGACTCAGTAAAAATGACAATGACTCAGTAAAAAATATTAACACTCAACAACCAGTGAAAAGGGGTTCGGACGTGCTTACTAAGTTAAGGGGAAAAGCCGGCAGATCCCACGCCCTGTGGGAATCGATGTTATGCGAAGCAGTGTGCGGGGAGCCTACCAAGTTAACGAAATGACCACGAGCAATATGACTGTGCAATATCTCCGGGATCGCCCCATGCAAGAGGCTGCGTTTCTACCAGAAAACTCGCCATCGTGCACAGCGTTCGCCACCAGTGTTTCCCGGTAACCATTACGGTTGCTTAAGCTGCAGTTGTCGGGAAGCGTGAGAAACAGTCAGAGATGTTTGAATGCTATCGTGTTCCACTCTTAAAAGTGAAGCTTAAGCGTCCTCCAAATTTTTTTATACAAAGTCTATGCGTGTACGAAAAATAAGGTAAAAGCTAAATGAAGTTTATATGACAAGATGAAGTCATTATTAATTAACATAACAGAAGGGTGAGGAGAATTTCTAATAAATGAGACAGAAATATACACATCACTTCATAAGTATGTCATATAACACATGTCGTATATAATCGTTAGGAAATGCATAAATCAACCAGGAAAAATATTCATTGGTGCACCAAACATGCCAAAAAATGCCTCTTATTCGTGAGGCATGCATGTCAGCCTACCTATGCTTTCATTTATTCCTTTTGAAAGTGAGCTGAACTTGTATTCAATTTCAAGCTACTCCGTCATAGTTAGTGGGGAATCCTGATTTCAAAATAGTGGCCTTAAACATTTCGATAGGATGGCCTAATGTGTTCACATGTTTTGAGAGGGGGGAGCTGCGGTATAGATTCTACATGTGATTTGGGATTATTAAAGCGTAGCCTAAAAGGGGTTTCCGTTTGTCCGATGTATTGTGCGCGGCAAATGGTGCATTCGAGGAGATATACAGCGTTGCAAGAGTCGCAGTTGTAATGCCATTAGATTTTGAATGAAAATGAGGACGTGGTGCTTTTGGCCACATTAGCAGTGTTAATCATGGGGCAGAGCCTGCATCGAGGTTTTCCGCATGGTGGGCAGCCTTTGAAGTTATCTGAGTGAATTTTGGAGGACGTGAAAACGTCTCTGAGGTTGGTGGTCCGTCTGTATACCACCCGCGGAGGTTCAGTAACAATTTGGCGCATTTTCTCGCTTTGTAAGAGTATGCTATGATGTTTCCGGAGGATACGGTGTGTGTTAGGATTTGATGCTGAATATGTGAGGATAAGGTTAGTCCGTGAATCTGGGGGAGCTGGTTTGCCGTTGATGAGCACGCGGCGATCAAGGTTGTCTGCTTTTTGAATTGCGTCGCTAATAACTAAGGGAGGATAACGCTGGCGTAGTAAGTCGTCACGTGGTTGTTCACAGTTAGATGTAAAGTCTTCTTTTTTAGTGCATATCCGCTTGAAACGAAGAGCTTGGCTGTACGGGATTGCTGTTTTACAATGTTTTACATGGCTATGTATACTGTGGAAATGCAAGTGTGTACAACAACAAGCTTATCACATCAGTCCAAAAAAAAAAACTGATAAGCGCCAATACTTGCTTTTATAGTTTTTGTCAGTTTTTTGTTTTGCATTCCGTTAACATTGTTAGAGACATGTTCTTTCATCTTCACCAGCTACCATTTGTATAATTTATCGGTACTCCTCGCGTTATTTATATTGTTAGGTATTCGTCCTTTCATGTTTACCCGCTAACAATGTATAATTTCTTTGTACTCCTTTCTTTTTGCTAATTCCCTGTATCCTCCCCTCACGCAATACTCATTTGGGAGCCTGTGAGGTAACTGAATAAAAATTAGCAGTGGCTTAGCTCGGCTATGCCAGGATATACGTAGCGTGAGCGAAGGTTCAGCTGGTTATTCTTAGCTTCCCTGGATATCTAGGATTAGCTTGATTATCATGCTTACTGCTGCTTCAATGACACACACGCGGTATACGCATTATGTGCCACATGTATATATTTTTTATTTTTTTGCTCAACGTCTGGTTGCTTTTCTATTGCCACAAATTGGCAATTCTCTATTGTGGTCAGTATAGTAACACGCTGCCGTCTCTATATGGCCCCAAACGCAGTATTTTGAATTGATTGTCTGTCTGTGATACACAAGATCAATGCTGGTTCCCCAATGGGTCGTATGTACAGTTGGAACACTGGCTAAGTCCAGGTTAAACGTGTCCTTCAAAGGAACACCAAGAGAGTCTGGAGCACGATTGAAGTCACCAGCCTCTTCAAACGTCCCCCGTCAATGTTTATACCGTAGTGTTTATACAGCGGCGAGTCTCTCAATACCTCAACCCATGGTCCAAGCACATCGCGAGAAACCATGTTCGACAGATAGGTAGTCTTGGCAAACATTCTCCTCTTTATGTTCACCAATATGCACTTATCATCGTCCAAGCTGCGAGGCAACTGTCTTTAGCATCTCGTCCGTGTCTACCAGCACGTTCACCGCGGGTCCCTTAATGCCAAACTGACCATTTCTCCAGTTCATTAGACGACGGATCTGAACGAGGGGAATCCGTGGCGAAAGTAAACGTTCGTCCACATCGTTCAGAACCGGTAGACCTGGTGGCATGGGCGGGTAACGATACCCATTGGTAACGCTAAAGAGTGGAATCTTCTGCTTAACGAGAAAGTTCTTGTACGTTGTACAAACCCGCGCCACGGTTTCACCCCACTCAGGCGGCGCCGCTAAATTCAACGTGTCCCGCATGGCACTACTTACTGGCGTCAAGTCTTTCATGTGCCACCGTCTTTCACACACGTCGCACACACACACACACACACACACACACACACACACATATATATATATATATATATATATATATATATATATATATATATATATATACAGCGCTTATGTGCACCGCAGCGCCCCTAGCTACGGACGAGAGAGAGAGAGAGAGCGCGCATCGGGAACGAGAGAGAAAGACAAAGAGAGCACAGCTGCGCCTCTAGCGGGAGCGGCGAGTACTAGCGTAGCTACGACGGCGCGTCAAGGGACAAGGCTCGACCCTAAGGAGCTTCGCCCCTAAAACAGCGAGAATGGGCGATCGTAGCCCAGCATTTTCCGGAAGTGCGCGCGAACTTTTCATCTCATTACTCGTGATGATAATTTCTTTTCGCGCGTCTCGGACTTACGGCCGTCACTGCGCGTTGCATAGCGCAGCTTGCAACACCGACACCGTGTTCCAGGAGACCCGCTCCGTGAATGCGTTTCTCTCTCGCTCTCATAGGGCGCAAAACCTCTTCACCTCGCGGAGCACGAGCGTACGAACGCGCCAGCTGTGGACGAAGACGACGACGCTCGAACGCAATCATATGGTTCGCCTAAATACACGCACTGTAGGCGTGGCTGTAAAGCGTAGTGGTTACGACCACTGATCTCCACTAGGGTGGAGATCAGTGGTTACGACGCTCCGTTTGGGTACGCAGGTTTGAATCCCGCCTTGGCAAGAAAGTTCCTTTTTCTTTCTTGGTAGTTTCTTGCTACGCACCACAAGTTACGGCAGGCCTAAACAGCTTCGCTGTTAATAAATAAATAAAAACGAACGTTTGCGGTGTTGTAGTCGGAGCTGCCGCGGTAGTGTTGCACTCCGGCCTTTCTTTGCAACCGTCGTAATAGCTCCACAAAACTAAAAAATATTTAGGTGAACATATCTCAACATTAAATAAAAAATGTTCTCAAAGTTTCTCAGCGTTAGTTCAATTGACTTACAGCGCTTGCCTTTTAATGTAATAGACCAAGAACTAAAATGCAGTGATCATAATGTTTATATGCTGGCGCTACAAAGCGTAATGTAGAAACACGCTTGAACGACCGCGCAGCGCGCGAGTACTACAAGTGAATAATTTCTTCGGGCACTGCACCGTGGTCACGCCGGAACCAATGAGGTTTTAAAAACACTCTTTTAAAGCGCTGCTTTCTTTGCCTCTACTCCCGACTTTCCGGGCGCTGCTGCTGTGAACTGGCTCGCGCTTGCCGCTGGGTTTCTTTCATCACCACCAGGTGGCGCTCGCCTCCGCGCATCCCGGCGGATGCCGCCGCGGCAGCGTTTTACAATTTGTGCATATGGCACGTGCTGCGCTTGCTGTTCTAAGCGACGAAAATGAAGGTGCTGGCTTGCGGAGGTCGCGTGCTGGGCTGTGATAGTGTAAACATTACAATCGTCCATAGCCTGAAGAAGCGCTTGGAGCTGGCGTCTCAACGGCGTGCTGGTCACCGTATGCAAAAGGAGCACTTAAACACGCGCCAGCAAAATGGCTCCGAAGTGTGCACTCACCGCCGAGGAGACCCCCAGGCCCGAAAGAAGCAGCGTCTTCGCTACGCAGCGAAACATGGTGCAAACCGCACCTCGAAGACGTGAGGCAAGGCAACGACGCGTGGCGGCCACGAAAGACGAAGAACGTCGTGAGCACTACGACCAGAACACGTATTCAATTAGTTGAATATGTGTTTCTATTTCTCGTGCTAGTAATGTCCGCCTCTTCGAATAATCCAGCTCAAGGACAAGAATTATGCTATCTGCCACAGGCGATTTTTAAAAATTCCATAAAACTCCATCACCCCGTATATAAAGAATTACTTGTGAGGAAACACAGCTAACCGTTAACAGTAATGTCATTTAATCGTAGTCGATTTAATCGAGCCTGGACGCCGGGATACGGCCTTGGCACATCCAAGCGACGAAGTAACTGGAGTAAACTCGCGATAACTGCGCCGAGTTAAAAAGGAAAAAAAAAAACGCCGGCAGATCACACGCCCTGTGGGAATCGATGTTATGCGAAGCAGTGTGCGGGGAGCCTACCAAGTTAGCGAAACGACCACGAAGAGTACCAAGACTTAGGCGGCTGTTTCATGACCTACATGACACGCATGTCATGACATTCATGTCATCGAGTCCTGAGGAGTCCCTTTAGCTAGTCCTAAGAGACCTTAAGGCGAAAGCCTTAGTCATGCTCATGACTATGACTTCGACCTTTAATCTTTAGCCTTTTCCTTCACTTAGTACCACACCCGAACCCATTACATCGGTTTTTGAGTGTTAGACTTCTTTCGCTGAGTCACTCATCTTTGCTGAGTCATGGTCTTGACTATGACTTCTGCCAACAACCTGTATATATATATATATATATATATATATATATATATATATATATATATATATATATATATATATGGGCGCTCGTTGCACAGGCGCGAACGGCGTCTCTTCACCGTTACTTTCACCAGCCTAACACGGCAATTCTCTAACCGAGAAATATACAGGGTGTCCCAGCTATCACGCAGCACGATTTTAAAAGAGAGTAACGGCGTTACGCGAAGCAAACCTAGTGCGTATTGTTTCCAGTGCAGTGGAGTAGCCGCCAGTAATTTTTTCGTTGATTAGATTTAATTAGCATATTGTAATTAATTATCTAACTCGAGAAGTACTGTCCTAATTATCAAAGTGTCAATGATAAAATTGTAGAGCAACATGAAAAACTCCCGATATAGCTTTCTATTGCTCAATACGTGCTACATAAAAGTGTTTTTCCGAGCGTGAAAGAAGCCCGCGAATACACGCAGAATTGCCACGCGACTGGCCACTCGAGACACTTCGGAGAGATGTACAGAGCTCCCAGGACACTCAAATATAACGGCCGTAGAACGCTCTTGAGCACTTGCCTGATTTTTTTTTTCCTACGGCTGTGGTACATGGTTCGTAAAGTACGTTTTTAACACTCGGATACGCTTGCATAAGTAATTTTCTTGCAAATATTACTATGAACCCCCCCCCCCCCACAGTTTAAACTTACAATCATACATCACCCACAACATGCCCCTTTTATGTTTCAACAAAATGTACACAAAATTTGGGAGGACGCTTAAGGCTTCACCTTTAAGAGTAGAACGCGATAGCATTCAAATATCCCTTACTGCTTCGCACGCTTCCCGGCAACTGCAGCTTATGTAACCATAACGTTTACAGAGAAACGTTGGCGGCGAACGCTATGCACCAAGGCGAGGTTTCTGGTAGAAACGTGGCCGCTTACATGGGCCGATCCCTGAGGTTGTGCACAGGCGCGCCAAAAAGATTGCATAATTTTCATGTTTCTGTTATTGTTTCGCACTTTTAATATTTAAGTTTGAGAAGATTTAGCTTAAAAGGCGTGTGCTGTCGGTGTTGTGTTTCACGGCATTTTTTTTTCATACCGTATTGGTGAAGCAGCGCACTGACCAGGACAAAGTGGAGAGACACCAGAATAGACGACACCCGCTGCGACATTCTTGCGTGTCTCCACTTTGTCCTGATCAGTGCGCTGCCTTCACCAATACAGAATCACGATTAATCGCCAACTCGCCCCAACTTTCCACATTACTGAACTTCACGGCATATTTTTGTGGGCTGTCATTCTCAAAATTCCGAGGAATAACTTTGTCAAGAATGTAAGACAAGGTATGAGCACCATTAGTGACGCAATGGTGTGGCAATATAACCAGAATATACCGCATGTCATATAGCAAGACGCGGCGTATACATATACCTAAATATATATACGGCAATTTTCGCTCACGGGACGCCAGCGCCGGCGCCGACACCGGATTTTCTGCGAGCCCACCGAGAAGACTGGGGAAGCCAGCCACGTCCGCGCCTTGTATTACGGATGAACATAGCTAGAAAATGTCAATTTAGGAATTAATTTCAATGTTCCAAATAACCTACATACTGAAAGCTTTTAAAGCGCATTGTCAATAACAGGACATTAATTCGTTACAAATATCGAATATCAGGCATATCCTTGGCTCCCTCAAGACAGCGGGAAGTCTTAGTAAGCGTTCCATGTATAACCACCTAGCTATTAGGGCAAAAACGAGTGTTTGTGATATACCGTATATATAACAAACGATCTAATCAAAACCCACACGTAGCACTTAGTCCTCGCATCATCCTCAAGATGTCGCTAATTTCCTCCAAGTATAAACCCGGTGAATAATTTGTAGTTCTTTTAGGACCCCGCAAAACAGAAACAAGTATAAAAGGACCCTGATAATAGTGCATGCCTGGTCAAAAATAGTCAGCGGGCAGCGTTATGCATTCCGTTGCTCACGTGAGCATCCGCGCGCTCACGCCATAAAGGCCGAACTACACGTACGTTTGCCGGCGTGCCAGAGCCCGATGTCTGTCTGGCGCAGATAACCATGCCCGCGGCGCACTTTGACGCGAACTATCTGACCCGAACCACCTGCGCATGCGTAGGGGCACCGGCGCTATAGCTTTCGCTCGCCGGCAAGCGTACGTGTAGTCAGGCCTTATAGCACATAGGCGTTCCTGGTCTCTGCGATTGTAACATAAATGTACTTGGTGCTCTCTCTCTCTCTTCCCTTCGTTCTTCCTTTTCGCCCCTTTATGCCCTCGCTTACGTGCAGGGTAGCAAACCGAACGATCGTCTGGTTAACCTCCCTGTCTTTCGTTGCTTCTCTCTCTGCTGAGCGGTTGCGTGTGCGCACTGGTCTGAGCAGAAGGGAGAGCAAACGTCACGTTAACGTTACCGAATATTTCACTGAGCGCCTTTTACGCCGACGGTTTAATCTCGTTGAGCATCGAAGTGCGACATCTGTAGCGCAACTGGTTGCGCTCAGCGTGCATGCCAGCGTTGCGAGACGCCTGGTACCTGCCAGGGTGCAGTTCCGTCACGATCAAAAAAATTTCATTGACGTCAAATTTCTCAGGGAGCTTCCTGTAAACAAAGTAAATTAGTAGCTTTGAAAAGAAAGTTTGGTACATTTCGGTTTGGGTTGGAATCGAACCCGGACCTCTGGGGCGCGAGACGAGTCACGCTTCCAAGATCCCGAGGCGGCTCCGCGGTTCTGGCTGACTGAAGGTGTGGCCTAGCGCGTGCGTCATTTGCACACGTCACGTCGCAGCCATCTGGCTGACTGAAGGTGTGGCCGAGCGTGTGCGTCATTGGGCACGTGACGGCGCAGCCAATGGGGAGGAGGTGGCGCCACGTCATGAGTGTATGAAATGAGCGCGTTCATGACGTTCCGACGTCTACAAATGCTATAATGCTTTCGCATTCCCACACGTCAGCAGCCTTAAGTGACTATCGATTTTTTTTTGCATTTTTTTTTTTGAGACAGCATTGTACAGAACAGTCACAGGTATTCGCTGTCGACGCAAAGCTCTCTGCGGGCTGATGTAGGAGATAATTTAATCAAAGGCGTGGATGAACCCGCATTGATACAATAAATGCATGATGTGCGTCCTCGCAAGCGACGTGTGCGACAGGAACGCCAATGATGGTGAAATAATCGTGGTGTCTATAATCACGCGCTTCGCGCTTCGAACGTCAGTCCTTGTGCTCTTGTTTTACGGGTGGACTACTGTGAGTGGTACTTAATAACCAGTATGGCAAAGACATATATATAGTCAGTAAATCAATGCCGCAAGGAAAGAGCCACGGCAAGGAAGTTAATTCCTTTAGTGTACGCAATGCATGGCTCCTTCATGAGTCCTCTGCGATTTCCTGTGTATTTTCTGTGTGAGCCCTTGGTCCCCTCGCGCTCCGTTTATCTGTTTCTTTGAATCCTACATGCCAAATTTGTATACTACATCAGTGTTCTCTGGGTGTCCAAACGGGATATCAAGAACAGTTCTTGACATAGTTTCATTATTGCAACTGCAGGTATGGTGGCCTCCTCATACCATGTTCCAGGCAAGCTGCATAAGTTTGCATAGTTTAGAGGGCGAGTATTCGCTTTGAGAGAGTATTCGCTCTATACGCAGCAACGTGCTTACTGGACATCTTTGGCGGCAGAATTTGCAATCATCTATGCTACTTTCAACTATGTCACCGATGAGTCGGCATTAATGGGTGCTGCTTTGCGACTCTAAAGCATTATCTCACAGCCTCCAGTCTGCTTTGCGTCACAGAACATGCTAGCGGATGATATCCGACATAAGAGCAGTGAACCATCATGTTCTAGAAAAAGGACACCGCGTCATCTTTCAGTGGCTTCTGGTTCATTGTAGCATCGTTGGCAGCGACTTCGCTGACAGAGTTGTCCAGTCCTGCCTATGAAAACTCCCAAACACTCCCGATTCATTTTACGAGGGTTAAGATAACTTTGTCTACTTGTTCGCACAAAGACAAGCTTTATGGAGTTCTCTTTGAAAGAACAGAGTCGCAGTGCGCTAAAGTATCAATCATCGTCAAAGCTATAGAAATGACACCTCCGAATGACCTAAAATGCCTAATGTTTACAGATTCTAGGCAAACCCGGAGAAATAATGAAAAGATAAATCAGCACGCCCGAGAGGTCTTACGCCGGACGCCCTCTTTTCTCGACTATGACCAGCCGCTCGAAGAGCCAGAACTCAATAACCTCAGATTGCACCAGGAGCACGAAAGACTGTTCCCGTCTACAGAAACGAAGCTAACCGGACGGTAAGGCACGTTTATAAGGCAAGCCCAAAGTAGTGCCTCATTAACACCAACCAGGAACTATTTTATACGGAGACTAGTAGCAGGACACAAGGATACCCGTAACAGACCTGTAGGTAAAGAACCGCCTTAGAAAGCGATTGCGTTCCTTAGGTGATTTCAGGTGTCAGGAGGATAGATAGAATCAAGCAGTTTATACTGGACATCTTTTAAACCTTTCTTTTCATTTAGCGGAGTAAAGTTGACAAGTAGAACCACACTGATAAATTTCTTTCGGGGACCTCGGAAAAATAACTATTATCCGGGTAAACCCAACGTCCGATAACGCTTGCGGCAGCACTGCTGAGAAGACAAAAAAGCTACTATATAACAAAACACTATTATTATTATTATTATTATTATTATTATTATTATTATTATTATTATTATTATTATTATTATTATTATTATTATTATTATTATTATTATTATTATTTGATTTGTAAACATATACACAGGAAAGAGAAAGCGAGGAGCAAGGCTGGCAACTGTCACCAGAAGGGGCACAACGCCTGCCTGCTCTTCGGAAAGGAGGAGACAGAAACATAGAAATGGAAGATAGGAAGGAGGGGAGGGAAGAAAGAGCGAGATGACAACTCTCAAAGAAACAAGTACAACATACAGTAGGGCCCGTCCCTGCAGGTCACGCTACTAAAGAATGTAAAATAAAAGAAATAGTGGCTGGGTTACAAACGTGCCCCCAAGTTCGTTGCTTCTAGAAAAGGAGAGCACGATGAGCTTGATCACGTCGAGACGCACAACCACTGGGGTATAAACATTCATCTAGAGTCGTACACCGCAGGCCAAGGAGATGATAGTCCCTCACTAGCAATATGCATTGGGCACAGAAAGCGGGACACTCCAATATCAGGTGCTGAAGTGCCTCGCAGCCACCGCAAGACGTACACGATGGACTGGTCACACGTCCTTGTCTGTATAAACGTTCGCAGCACGTTCACACAGCCAACCCTTAGCTTGAGTAGTTGCGCTCTAGCGCGACGAGGCAAGCCTCGACCGCGAACACGTGGCGGGAACGTTCCATTTGCGACGCGCTGGTCTGGATGCTGCTTGAGTAGGTGCCAATGAATCAGCAGACGAGCTTCATCAAGCTTGCACAAAATTTCAGGGCAAGCACAGTCGTTATGAGTGCAAGATGAAGCCAGTCTATACCTACGTGCGAAGGTATCCATTGAGCAACGAGAGATACTCCACGTGATAAAATGTTGTTGGAGCTAGCAGCAATTCATGTTGCACTGAAATACGTGCAAGAGGAGTTAACCACACCGAAGATTGTCATATTTACG
The DNA here is from genome assembly GCF_013339745.2 of Dermacentor silvarum. NCBI lineage: Eukaryota > Metazoa > Arthropoda > Arachnida > Ixodida > Ixodidae > Dermacentor > Dermacentor silvarum. Next base: position 75,376,289 of record NC_051164.1, on the reverse strand, counting down.
GACTCCCGCGCTGCACTTAGCAGATTACAACGCAGTCAGGTTGATTGCCCCATTGTGCGCAGCATTACTGACACTATTTGAAGTTGAATAGGAAGCCAACGGATTATTGAAAACCAGCTCAATAAAGCTCATAATCGCTGCCTGACGGTTACATGTATTATTGAACAATTTTTTGGAAGATCCGTAGCCAACAACACACTAAATTAAGACTAATTTCCAGATGGCAATTCGGTTGAACCGGAATAATAACCACCTCGTTCCGAACGCTCACTTTACTTCCCGTTCATCCATGCATATCAAAGTAACCGCGCAAAGTATCGAAGGTCATGAAAGACTAAAAGGTCAGGAACGTGGATGTGGGGCAACCCCTTGTTCCCTCGTCCACCTCCTCGAGGCTCTCGACCTCGTGAGCGATGTTAACCCTTCAAGACGATGTGTACCTAATATTGTGTACGCCAAGAAAGTGCGCCAACAGTGCAATGGCATTCATGAAAGTAATAGTAATCAAAATGTGTCACATACATCTTGAAACTGTTCTGATTGGAATCGTGTTGAAAGTTTGAATAATGGGTTGAAATGTTTAATAAAACGAGTATACACGGTTGTATGTACTTGCTCGCTGCGAGTATGCCGTTTTATGTATTGGGTGTACTCCTTTCATTGTTTTTCAGCAGTGTGTTGCATCAGGCATAGTTGTCAAGTGCCTGGATGGGTGCTATTGAAGCCTGCTATAAATTAAATACTTGATGTTCTCATATGTAATGTTCCTCTAGTAAGTTTTCGCGCTGAGTCCACGTTCTGTAGACTTGACAAAACTCACTAGAGAAATGAAAATTCTTAATCTGTTCTGGATATGTATGCTTTTTATGATTCTGAATATGCTAGAAATGCGATGAAAGTAAATTTTCAGTCATCAGAATTCACTAGGCGTCTGAAAGGGTTAATATGGCGACCCGACCGGCGACGACCTGAAGAAGGCGATGGCGATCTTTCTGGGCCGCACGGCAGCTTCGGCGAATCGGTCGTTTTCAGCGTTGACGTTGCGGTTGTCAGTGTATAGGTGCCACCGACAGACGACACCGCGTCGGCAGTTTTAGAACGTACTAACCAGGCAGGGAAACGTTACAAACGGGATGCTAAAACACATGACCCTGGGTTGTCTAAAAAAGGGGCCAGTGCTTCGGGCGGCACAATCGCAAAAAAGTAACAACCAGGAACATATCAGAAGAACTGAAAGTCGGGTTAGTTGGTGTTGATTGGTAATTAACTTCAGCGCGATAGAATGCCGATGGACAGAGGCGAAGTGAACACGCAGGGCGCTGAATCTCAATAAAATTCATCTTAGAGCTCCACGCGTTTGCTTCATCTGTGACCATTGTCATCCTGTCGAGCCGCAGTTACAAATTAGGCACATATCAACGAAGTTTTACTGTTGTAGCTCAGAAAATGATAGCTTCTCTCTTTGTTAATTATTTTCGCGCCGGAAGGTCAGCGCCGATGCGTAAGCATGACGTCACGCATCTACTGTTGTTAGCTCAGAAAATAATAGCTTCTCTCTCTGTTAATTATTTTCGCGCCGGAAGGTCAGCGCCGATGCGTAAGCATGACGTCACGCGTAAGAATGTATTTTCTCGTATCTTGCCTCTATATTGTAGTTGCTTAGATTTCAATAAATGCACCATCCCGGGAATCACCCGACTTAGTTTGAACGTTTCCTTCTTCATAGCCATATCGCCTCGCATTTCTTGGCAGAATGCGTGTTTCACGAGGCAAGTCAATACAAGAAAGCTGCAAGCTGCAGATAAGAGCATGCGCTGGTTACATGCTTCGAAGCGGTGTTCACGTCTCACCAGTTACGCTCCAGAACCCATCAAGCTTCAATACGACATCCATTCAAAGCGTCATTATATGCCGACGACATCGATTCGCAATAAAGCACGCGGATGCGAAGCAACTTCAATTAGACCGCGCCCTTCGCCCGCGAGAACGCTCGCGAGCGCGCGTTAAGCAGATAGAAAGGCGACCCATAAAAGCGCTTAAGGGTCTCGAGAAAAATGGCTGCATCACTCTTTTGAAATGGGCGCACGGTGCCGGAAGCCTCGTCCTTCTTAATGCAAAAAAAAAAATAAAATAGGCTCGTACGTCATGGAGACTACAAACGCGACCCACGCCAGTATAGCTCAGATATTGTAGGCATTTTCGACCGAAGCGACGAAACAGGCGCGGCTCAAAGTAGAGAAAGACGCGCATGCGCAAACGTGAGTCTCGACAGCGATGCACTATAGTCCAGCGCTCTCGTTCCCCGCAATATTCCGTGGCTGCTTCTATACACCTTGTATCGAAATGCACATCACCGAGCTTCTTGGTCTCAGCAACTACAACAATCCTGTCACGTTTCGTCCCCGCGTCTTCCATGCGCTAAAACACAAACTAAATTCTGGGGCATTACGGTGCCAAAACTCGAATCTGATTACCAGGCACTCCGTGGCGGAGACTCTGGATTAACTTTGAGCACCGGCGGTTCTTTAACGGGCATCTTAATCTAAGTGCACGACCGTTCGTGCATTTTGCCAAGATGGAAATTCGGTCTGAATCAAACTTGCAACCTCGTGCTAGGCAGCGCAACGACAAAGTCACTGTGCCCTACTGCGGCGGTTATCACGCGCATGCGCGAATTAAAATTAAATTGCGTGGTCGAGCGACCCAAATCAACTCGCGGTCTTTGAAAAAGTACAAGGTTTTCGATTATTCGACTACCTAAGGCTCTTTAGCGCAAGCCCTAAACCATGACATATGATCGTTTTTTTTTTTTTTTTTTTTTCTTTTTTGCATCCCACGCCTATCAGAACGCGGCAGCGGGTCGAACGCACGACCTCGTGTCCAAGAGGCGCTATCTCTAGCAGCCCGCGGACCTAAGTCGGCGCACTATATCGCCATAACGTGAACACATGCGTTTATCCGATTTTCCAGACCTGTGCGAAAAAAAAAAAAAGTGGTCGTAGTCACATAGCAACTTTATGCGCATGAGCACGGAACACGGTAGGCAGAGTAAAAGCGCGAAGTCGTACAGTATAGATGGCTTGCACTGACGTCATCGTAGCCGCCATGCATAGTGCACCGGCACGGTGATTAGCGGCGGGGTCTTTGACGTCACGTGAAGGCTATCATATGGATGGCTCGCACTGACATATCATCGGTGCCGCCATGCATGGTGCACCGGCACGGTGATGAGCTGGGTCCGTGAAGTCACGTGTAAGCTATCAATATGCGAAGTGAGCGGTGACGTAGTGTCAGCGTATCTGCGATAGCGCAGTGCGTTGCGGAGAAGGAAACGCCGGCAGGGAAGGACGAAAGCGCTAACGCGACGGCAGCGAGCAGTCGACAGCAAAAGTTTACGGACCACACGATGCGCTTGCCGAAGGGCCTTTCCGCTACATTTCCTGTGCGTCAGCAGCCATAAAGGGCTGAGCTAGGCCGGAGATGCGTCCTCTTGTTCGGCCGCGAGTCAACTTTCCTGCTCGGCACGAGCTTGTACTTTCCACTTTCGGATACGACGTTTTCATCGGAGGCCGCGACGACGCGTTTATGTCTCGACGGTGGTGTGTTATCAACTGATATCAGCCGTGTTAACAAAAAAGCTCGATAACAAGTTAAGGAACCCACAAAGAGCGATGAAACGAAAGATCTTAGGCCTAACGTTAAGAGAAAGGAAGAGAGTTGTGTAGATCAGAGAACAAACGGGATAGCCGATATTCTAATTGACATTAAGAGAAAAAAAAAACAGAGCTGGGCAGGCCACGTGATGCGTAGGATCGATAAGTGGTGGACCATTAGAGTTACAGAATGGACACCAAGAGAAGGGAAGCGCAGTCGAGGACGGCACAAACCTCGGTGGGGTGATTAAGTTAGGGAATTTACAGGCGCAAGTTGGAATCAGCTAGCGCAAGACGGGGCTATTTGGAGACCGCAGGGAGAGGCCTTCGTCCTGCAGTGGAGATAAATATAGGCTGATGATGATGATGATGATCAGCCGCGTGCCAATGATATCAATGTGTGCTGCTGGGCTGGGCGTTTTGGGTGAGAACGAGGAAGTTAGGAAGCGTCCTGCGCCCTAAAGATTGACACGCTGGCTAACGAAAAGAAGACACGTTTCCGTCACATACTGCTGATATAGACGGCCGGTGACGTGGTGATAGGCGATGCGGCGAGGCAGTTAACCACGTGCTCGCGGGATCCGTAAACTTTTGTTGTCGACTTACAGGTTCGAGACTTGGTGAAAAAGCAAGCTTACTTTATTCTATCCGGTATTTGCCTATTGCGAACATGACTGATTCGGTGTTTACCAAACCGACTCAAGGTTTGCGAGAGAAGTCGTAGTTGAGAACACCGGATTTATTTTGACAATGAACCTACACGATTATTTAACCTGCATCTCAAAAACATGGTAAACGAGCGGTTTTACAATCCCGATCCATTAAAATGCGGCTGCCACCGCCGTTGGTCTAGACGCATCATGTATAACTTGTGTCGCCTGAGAAATAGGCTCATCGTATACTAACGAAAGAACACAAGCTGGCCCACCGGAAACTTGGCGCCAGAAAACATCACATGTGGACGAATATCACCGTCGCGACACAGCCTCACTTCAGTGGCAGTGTCAGAACTTGGGCAACGTTCAACTTGCCAAGCGTAATGACCCCGTTCGCGACGCTCGTATGCTATAGAAAGTTGGCGCAACTCGATTGCGATACAATCCCGCAGGAAACGATGAAATCCCTTAACTCACTCGGCAGGAACACGCCGACAAGCTTGGTGCAGGGCTTATTAGGTATATCTTCTGTATTTTTTTTTTTTTTGTTCTCGTACAGGAACACCTGCGTTTTGGCTTCTACTTGCAAGTTCCGCTGTCGCCTAGCTTTGCGATCAGCCACGCAACAGACTCCTAGCTCTCCCAACCCTCCTTGCTCGCTTCTTAATTGATCAACATTAAATCAAACGTATGCTAACAAGTGATAGCGCAGTTAAGCACCAATTAGCACGTGTTCTACTTACCCGTGGTCGAGCAGCCCTGCCGGCGCTGGCACCTCACAAGCCTGGATGCCTTTGCACTAGTTCTTTCATAGCACAGCACACGGCTCCCATACTCGTCATTTGGCACACTTCACCAGAATACGCGACGCACCATTCGAACAAGTATAACATAGGAACACACATTCGCAGACGTCGCGTTGCCGCAAAACCGTTGCCCTTTCGGTATTAGGTTCCGCCATCTTGCCGTTCCGTTCGGTTCCTGAAAAATTTTCCCGTCAAGCCCCGCGGCTGTCTGGGCAATCTTGCTATCGCGCTTCGTGGCGAAGAACAAGAGGAGAGAGTGCTAATCAAAGTGGTGAGGGAAGAGGAGGGGAACAAGCCAACAATGCTGAATCGGAGGACGAAGCGCCCGGCTATGCCGTTGCATGACGCGCTGTCAGTCGACGAAGCGGCGATCACACAGAGTGCGCGGCATTGCAAATTCGCTCGGCCTCCGCCAGTGCCTTGGCCCTGCCCGTTGAGTGCCCGAAGGCTGTAATTCACGCTGCTGACATTGCGCCCAGTGTGATAATACGTGCCCTTTGGACGAGAAGTGTGTTGCCCATAATAATGAGAAGGACGTGTTATTTCTGGCTTGCACCGGACGTGGTTGCTTAGTGGGGCTGCGCTGCAAAGCGCGAGGTCGCGGGATCGAATCCCGGCCGCGGCAGCCGCATTTCGATGGCGGCGAGGTGCAAGAACGCCCGTGCATTGTGCGCACGTTAAAGAGCACCCGGGGACCGAAATTAATCATGAGTCCCCCACCACGGCGTGCCTCATAATCAAATCGTAGTTTCGGTACGTCAAACCCCTAAAATTTAGTTTAATCAGTTTTATGCCCGGCTGACGCGTTTCAAACCGTGGAGTGCTCACGGTTTTAGCGCCAGTACCTGTTTATTACGACATGCGAGATGACAAACGGAAGGCCATAGATATGATTTAGCATGCTCGCTGGAAATGTTTCTGTTGTCTCTTAAATACTGACAGCTTTATTATGAAGTATACGGTGCAAAGAGTGACGAAGGTTCGTGTACCCTTTGTACGCATCTTATAGAAGGAAATGTTAGCGCACACGTATGTATACGACGCAGGCTACGCCTTGCCTCTTGAAGAGGTGACACATTTACACATATGATATTGTACACCTAGCGCACATAATTCTGTAGGATGACAAGCGTTGTGCGCATTCGGCATAAATGGTAACTTATCATATTTAGGAATCGCTATTTACTTCTGTATTATCATTATTTTGTTTGTCGATGTGCAAACAACTGCTTGGTATTCAAATACTTGTCTTCATTTCTCGTTAGCACATACGTTCTGACAGGATACGTGCTTTAATAAGTATGTGTGCGGTAGTGCATTCTATATGTTCAGCAGTGTGAACCGAGCTTCAACCGAGCGGTTTGTTTGAATCTTTAATTCGAGCTATTTCATGCGAGACTTTTTCATCAATGGTTAAAGACTGGAAACCGTATCCCACATAGCGACGTGTACGCCAGCTAGATATTTATTGAGAGAACTCTACCTCGAAGCAGCGCTTTCTATCGCCATTCTTTTTTTTTTTTTTTTTTTTTGGGGGGGGGGGGTGATAAAAATCGTTTAGCGAAAGCATTTTCGCTAAGGAACAGAGCTTAAGAGCGTGACAAGCGAAACGACATATAAGGTTACATATAAGCGGTCATCACCATCATCATCACACGGGACATGCTTATAATTCGCGATTGAGATGTGACAACTATTTCTCGAGCAGAGAAACAGGCGGTTCACTGACGCACGCGTCACCATATGTACTTGTGGATAGCAAACGGTTCGAAAATCTCGTGTATTCTCTCTGTTCTTGATATCTTTTCAAGATGATGCATTTGTCAAAGTTTGGAAGGCATTTACGCTCAGGCACGTGACTAGACAAGTGGTTACAAGGCGCACCCTTAAGCGACTTTGCATGTTTCAGTAATCTGTCATTAGACAGTTACGGAAACATTAGACAGACTCCGCTCAGATTTCACACTCTAAGATACTGCGGGGAACTGCGTAGATTTCGCATTTGATAAGCGCGTCTTGCCGAGACGCGAGCGACGCGTTATCAACTAGGCTGCAAAATGACGAAGAGCCCCAAGTATACACGCTGTCACGCTCCGCTCAGTCGGCTTCGTAGCGGAGCGAGGGATGCGGTCTTCGTTCCGCTGACGGTATCAGCGTTGTGCGCAAGCGCAATAGCAGTTCCCGCTAAGCGGTTGGGTGGCATCTGCTAGCATATGCCGGTCTGAGCGGAGCGGACAGCAAGCGCTCAGCTAAAACACTCTATTAACGCAACGGCACGTGTGGCCGATATGGAAGCGGCTCACATGATAGAGGAATTTCGTAAACCACATCCTTAGCGCATGTCACCGTAGGGACGAGCCAGCTTCTTCTCACAGGGTTTAGTTCTTCTGCTGTCTTCTTCGAGCTTCCTGGAAAGCCTAGATAATTTGTAGTGAGCGGTGAACAGGAAGCCTCACACCTGCTTTCTGCACAATCTTTTTTTTTTTTCAAATTGTGGGACATTTTATGAACGTACGCAACAACAGTGATGTTCTGGCTGGTCATTTCGCTTGGCTGTTTTCTTGCAGCTATGTTGACCAGAGGAGTGAACGTGGGAAGGAAATATTCAGCGAAATCGCCAGTAACCCTTTCGGCAAAACCTGCTTCTGAAAACATTCCCACTTGGTAGTCGAAGCTGGCTTCCACTTTGTGTGGGCAATCTCTTAAAAGTGCTGCCGCCAAGCAAGATTTTGCTAACCTTCTTTTGACAAATTTGGAATGCGCAGAGGTGAACGGTAAAAATATTTTTCGAGACCGCGGAGCATATAGCGCCAACAAATGTGCTCGTCAGAGAGGTTTAATGAAATGTCTGAAAACCGGAGCACGTAATTCACAGGGATTTCTAACGTCAGTTGTAGTCATATTAGTTGCGCGTGAAAAATAAAAAAAAACTGCTAAAATCTTGCCGACTAGTGAATATCCTTCATTTTGCTCATGCCTTAAAAAAACACACACAAAATAATCTACATAGCGATAAACCTTTGCCACGGGCAGGTCACTAAGGTTAGACATTAGGCTTCTTTCATATCTTTCTAATAGTATATCGCTCCATGGGTATAACTGATGAGAGTCCAGATATGCGTCAGTGAACCATGTTTCACGGCTCGGGAAAAGTTGCCTGTATCTCGATCGTGATTTATATACCTTTCAAGCTTCATATTCCTGTGCGCTTGGTGATCGACCGCTATTATGTAGCCTTCCACTACACAAGTAAACAGTACGGTTGCTAGCACAGCCCTTGTGTCTATCGTCTCATTTACCCCGTTCTTAAGCGATGCTCCTTCGCTCAAATACGTACCAACCGCCCTAAGTTAGCACACTGTGCGCCAAAGTATTTCTTGCGGCAACCCTTCCTGAGCAACTCGTTTAAAACCAACAAACGCTTGTCATGGAGCCTACCGAGTTTCGTTCATATCATCACCCAAAATATTTTATTACTATAGAATTACAACTTTTCACTATAGGCTGGCTATAAAAATGGCCTGTGTAGTTTGTTCCTTATCGTGAACATACTACGAGTTCTAATGTTGTTTTCCACATAAACACACCACGACGAACCCATCATGGCATCAACAGCAATTACTCCAAAGGAATAACGATTTTACACACTCTTTCACAAAGAACTTCCACAATTATAATTTTTTTATCCCAGAGCCTTCGGGTTGGGTACACTGTGCCGACTAGAGACAATGGCTCGCTTTTTTGTTGGACGGCTAGTATAACTAACGTGAATAGGAGCTAATTCCTGATATGAGCTATAGTTACAATAGATGCACTTGTCGGAGATATTAATCCGACGCGTGTGGTATACTAAAAGTGACGTCAACCTTTTATTCTGACATATGGTTGGCCCGTCCTGAAGATACAGCGCCGCAATGCGTTTAAAGAGCGAACAGACAAAGCAATCAAGCACATCGACCGTGTGATGTGTTTTGTCTCTGTCAAGGCCAAGCGTTTTGTCTCCGTCAAGCCGGCTACTTTAGGTACCACATTAGGGAACTTTAGTACAGCGCAGATGTACGCCGGAACATCAAGTAGACGTACACAGGAACAACAGCTTCGCGAGGACATTTTGTGACTCTATGTTGAATCAAAGCATGCTGAACCCTTATTCGTATAGGCGACTATGTTTCACTTTCCTGCTTGTGTAAACATGTCGATAGTGACGTCATCATTGCTAATGTACTTTTGCGTATCGTATCGAATTGCCATCGCGCACAGCACCAGAACGTTTCTCAGAGTCCCAAAACGCCGTCGTTACGCTGATCTTCCACCCATGTCCCCGGTATTGTGGTAACCGTATACGCGCCACTACGTCTATTATGTGAAAACACACTCTGATTTCTGAATGAGCCCTTGTTAATGGTTGTGCTACAAGTACTAGGTATATATATATATATATATATATATATATATATATATATATATATATATATATATATGTCCAATAGATCCATGCTAACAAAAACTGATCACAGCATTCTTAATCGATTATACTGCTTCACTTCTCGAAACTACTCGTTGATCGTCCCCATGAGCGGCACCATTGTATTTCTACCTTCAACACTTCGAGACCCCGGCAAGAAAGACTGCAGCGAAGCATATGGGTAACAATAAATACACTCGTTCATTTATTGAACATCGTCTCATGATATCGGCGGCTATCTCTTCGCCACCGACGGGGGAGAGACGCGACAGTCAATATTGAGTAAGTTTACACTTTCCCCGGAGTGTCTCGTCAAGGAAAAAAATAAAGGAAATCAAAACAGAAAGCGTCCATGTCTCGCCGGACTTAAGGCCACAAAATTCTAAGACGTAAAAAGGCACCGACACTCTTTCACAAACGCGCACAGACGCACATATAGTTTTCCACGTCGATAGGATTCCAGTATATCATTCCACAGGTTGGTCTGTTTTTTTTTTTTTTTTTCAATGTCCCCGCCGGGCCGCCTGGTGGCACCAAAGGGCGCAATCCTGGGCAACACTCACAGCACGCCTTGAAACACACACGCACAAACGGAAAGCTGCTTCGCTCACAGCAGCACGGTCCACGGAATGAGGTCTCTGTCATCGCTGCATGCGTGACACGACTCGCGCTGGGACGCGGAACAGTACTCCGTAACACTCGTTGCACCACTGTTCTCGACAGTACATCTATTGCAATAATTTCGTCACGCCTTGCTTCTGTGCTGCATCACACATCAAGGGCCCTCCGAGTTGTTGAATCGTGAGCTGCAGCAATGCACGAGGAATGCCGAGTACGCTTAAAAGAGAACACTCCTACTCCATGGTTTCTCTTCTTACTTTTCTTTCATGCCATGCTGAGCATGCTGTCTAGCACCGCCCGAAACTTCAGCCTAAAACATTCCAGTTGAAAGGCCTAAATTTAGTTAGAAGCAACGACTGCAGTTCAAAAACTTTCCTAAGTTTGGACAGACCGGTTTGTGATTGGCTTCGAGAGTATTATCTACCGTAATGAATCGAGTAAAAAAAAAGAAAAGATTCCTTAATTCAGCGACATTTCATTTATTTACGGCATTAAGTCCGTCCATAAGAAAGATAGGCACGTGCCCTGTGGTATTGTCACTTCAGCAATATGGGCCACATGCTATATGTTCTTCCTACAGAAAGAACAACTTCGTCGCAAGAAAATGACAACACGAAAGAAAAAAAATTCTATTACATTTGCTCCTTCGGTGCCTAAATCGTCCCGTTAGCTCTGTCGGAGATCAATCGCCGAAGTTTTCACAACAGCTGTCTTGGACCCACTACCATTGAAAGACTACGTCTTAGGAACCGAAAAAAAAAAAGAAATCGCCGACGCCCGCGAGAATAATTTGCTGCTGACCAGAGCCTGTGCGTTGAGAAACCGCTAACTATTTTTCACGTGATGCCAAAAGCCTTGTAAATTGCTATCGCGTGGCTCGCTCCTTCAGTCTTTAAAGACAGAACGACGCACCCGGTTCCACCACAGTCGGCTGGCCAAGCCCATTACTTCATGCAATCCCCGAACTCTAAGGCTGAGTGCGCTGAATCGAGCGTTGCAATAACCTATCGACATTACGCTAACAATATCATTGACCCTAACAACCTCGCCCCACAGCTCACACTATACTCTTCGCCACTCAACAGTGGTCCAACAAAGGATGCATCAGGTTGGATCCAACCTTTCGATAAAAGGACTTGGATCTAGCAATGTTGGGTCAAGCCTGAGGCATCCCATGTTGGGTCACTCTTGATATGACTTCAAGTTTCCATCTTCAAGGATTGCGAACTCCTGTCTTGTTTTGCATTTCTTCGGGACACAACGACACCACAGCGCTTGCTTGTAAGACTGCTGAATATATTTAGGCCTTTGAGGCCGCAGCACTTGACCTTCCACTGCAAACCAAGCACAGTTCACCACCACTGCAGTTAAACGTGATGCTCTTCAAGACTTCCGAACGGAGTTCTTGTAATCGCGTTCTTGAACTCCAGAAAACCAAAAGGACGTTGTCGATCCAGGACTGGCGAAAAACTGCGCGCGCACGCGGTCTGCTGGCTACCGACACCACACTCAGAAGAAGCACGACGACGGTTGCGTCGCTGAAGGCAGGTGACAAAACGCACTTTCGAAGATCTGTTCACTTGCCTCGGGACACGTTGTCTGCCGCTGTCTTTTCTTGGATGGAGACAGCTGCGCGCGATGTTTTTTAGCCGCTTCTTCCTGGACACTGTACGAGGCGCCGCGCTGTACCACGTTACATCATCGCAGACAGCGAGGAATGCAGTTTCACACAAGTGATCGTTGTTTTGGCCATGGAGTACTTTCGCGCGCGTGCTGTGAGCGGTGCGTTTTGTTTTTCCTGGACACTGCACGAGGCACTGAGTGTATACCACGCATCAGCATCATGACATAAGAAACGGCGTTTAAAGGAAAGGGGGAACGCCGTTTCACGCAGCTCAGATAATCTTTCTTGCCAGGAGAGTACAGCACGCCATCACGATTCTTGGGATTGGTGAGAAATGTGTCCCGTGAGTACATTCCTTCCTGGGCAACGCAGCAGTGGACAGAGTGCGCTGGTGCTGCAGGCTTGGATGTGTGAACGGAGGCGCATCGTTCTGGAACCGCCGGACTCGTCCCTGGACGTGAGTAGTATTGGTAGTAGTAGTGGTCCACGTGGTCTCTGGTATTGCAGAGACAGGGAGAGAGAAAGAGATACGGGGCGAAATGGAGGAGAAGGAGGAGTATCGCCATCTTTGGTCGTGTGGCAGGCGGCCTCGGTTCTGGGGCCGACGCAGCACTTGAGCAATGGACGCCCCTCCGCGCTATAGCACCGGGACGTGGCATCTGCGCAGAACAAAAAAAAAAAGAGAGAGAAAAGCAAGACCATGACGTAAACGAACAGTAATGTGGCACACCGTTTGTAGCATCAACAACAAAGTCAAGATGTGGGAATGTAACAGAGATTCTTGCAATGGATGACTTTTTTTAACTGGTCTCGTCAAAACCTTTCAGGCTGACCGCACGTCGAGTGCTCACTCTGGACTGCGCATCATGAATCTCGTTAGGCTCTTAGTGATACAAAGGTCAGTTTACCTTCAAACCACGCAGAATGCATAGGATCAGCAGCCGCCACAGAACCAAGTCACGCAGCTAGCCATAAAACGACAGGCACGCGAGTTGAGAAACAGCGCTAGTCACTCTCGCTGTAGCCGGGGAACTTAGGATATGCATAGACCGTACGTATAAGGAAGTACCACGTAAACTTCATCCGTGACGCACCTGTTAAACATTACTAATGGCTCAAAGCGTACAAATACAAAAGCTTACAAACTAGGAGTATCTCGAGAAATGATACTACCCTGGCAATCCATGCATTCTTGAAACCCCGAGAGTTTCTACCATAGTAGAACTTGAAATTTCCAACAGTAGAACGTTTGGCCACGATATAACGTTGTACATATATATATGCCGCCATCTAGAAATTAAATCGGCACAGGACGTGGCTTCGTGCGCACCCTCACACTTCGTGGCAGAACGTCAGAGCCAGCTGAACAGATTAAATCTATCCTGGGGTTTTAGGTGCCACAGCCAGGATATGATTATGGTGCACACCCCGTAGTGGGGTTTTCAAGATAAGCATTGACCACCTGGGGTTCTTTAACGTGCATCCAATGAACAGTACAGAGGCGTTTCTTCCATTTCGCCACCATCAAAATTCGGACATCACGGCCCGAATTTGATCTCGCGCCCTCGGGCTCGGACTTAGTGGAGTGTCCATTTCGGCTGTCGCTGATTGGCTGCTGCTTGACGTGCAGGAAGGAGACAGGCTGGCACCTTCCTGCACGTAAAGCAGCAGCCAATCAGCGACAGCCGAAATGGACACTCCCCTAAGTAGACTCTTACATAATACCGCCCCAGGAGCAAGCAAACGCGGAATCTTCAACGCTTGCTCCAAAGCGCAAGTTCAGTAATGAAATTACGCAGTTCATGTTTACCATCATAGGAAAACCTCAGTTCGCGTAGAAATTACGAAATCAAGGCAAAATGCCATATAGCCAATGATGTGCGTACACAAATGCCCATTTCCGAGGTGCCTCTCATATATGAAAGAAATGAAATATGTGATAGACGTTGCATGCGCGTTTTTTTTTTTGTTATTATTAAACACGTCTTTATTTATTTAACTTTATTTTTCTTGAAATACAACAAGGGGGAAGTCGCAAAATAGCCCTTCTTGTGTGCAGCAGAATGGGAAGACAAAGACGGACAATGGTGGTGAAAATAATTAGCAGACGCTAGAAAAAAAAACATTTGCGTAATTTAATGCTACTATATATACATATTATTTCATAACGCAGAAGAATAACTTTCATTTACACGCACATACAGTTTTACAGTACAAAGTTGTGTACGCAGACAAGTTTATTATACAAAATTATCTCGACCATATTGAGCTATCGATGCGCATTCAACAGTCAGACGCGAAAAACAGTCAGGCGATGCCACGCAGACTCGCCATCCCTCTTGAACTTTCCTGAACGTTGTTGATTTCAGACGTACAGATGGTGCATTGGCTCTTTTCATCCTCACTTGCATGCACGCACTGAATAACTAATGACTGACGCAGTACGAGTAGGGGGTGTTTATATTAAAACCAAGTTTTATTTGCCTACTTGCCCGGGTTCGGCGTGTCTGCCTGGCTGTTAGGTCGATCGCTATCTGGCTGCATAGGTTTGTGGATATAAATACCAAGGTTGTGGCTTATATGACACCTGAACGTTGACCAAGTATTCCCACGTTTGTTCTGCGTAGCATAAAAATACCTTCCGACATCCGAAAGTATAATATCGGCTTAAAGGCACCTCTGAATCAGAACACCGATCTGTTAATGGAATGGTGAACTATGTTTATCGGAGTCCTTGTTTTACTTGATTTGATTTGATTTAGCCATTGAGTGTACGGCACTAGATGTATGCCCGTCCTTGGCTAATCCTCCGGAATCGGCACGTCCCAATATGATTTGTACATAAAACTTGTCAAACGAAACCAAACCAAACAAGTCTTTGTACAGCGTCAAACAGGCATGACTAATCAACAAAGCTTCGCTTTACATAGATAACACACGCGTGTTCCTGCATACGTTTTTGCGGCCTCTGGTAACTTAGCGTTATCGCTTAGAAAAAAAGCTTTTAGTCATTGCTAAGATCACGTAATTATTCCGTCATTGCTGATTACATAATTCGTGAACTTGGTTTACTTGCGATGGCTTCGACTAAGAGACACGTGTATATTACGTGACGATGTCACAGCTAGCTTCAAACATGCGAAGTAAACGTGCAGGACAAAAACCATTCAAGCTGATTGGATCGGACCTTCATACGGGCTTATCCCCTTTTCACACTCTTGTAGTACATTCGATTGAAATATAGTATTTCATTTGGCTTTATTTAGGCAGAACTACCATTATAACGCAGGATTAGAAAAGTACCAGTGGTCATTCCTGCCCGCTTTGGCACCCTTTCCCGCGTTGCCTGCTAACCAAGACTTAGAACCTCGGTAACGTTTCACTGAACGCAAAATTCCAAAGTACTGCGGTTCTGCGAGCGCACGCCAAAATGCCAAAGTTCCGCTACAGAGTCCAGGGAGCATATCGTATTAACGCCCATATGACCCTTCGCACAGCTGAGCTCCCCCTTTTCTCTCTGTTGACGCAAAATCACCACTTGCTTTCTATTTAATTCTGATGCCATCGGGAGTCTCGTTTTCCTATGCAGTCGTCCCGGCGGTAGGGACGCTTCTACGCGTAGCGGCGTCCTCATAATGCGGCACCGAAATGGGCGCACATAAAACTTGTTTTCGCTATAGCCTGGAGTAATAAGCTTTGCGAATCAAAGAGCAAGAAAGAAGATATGAAAGAAACCTGTCACGGAACAAGCGCCAGTAAAAATGCGGCGCCTAATCACCGCAGCGGCACAAGACCGCCTATCGCAGGGAAACATAGCCACTGCCGCTCGCTGCAGCGCTGTTGGCAGAATGGCATTATAAGGGGGAGGGTGGGGTGTGACGGCCGTCGCACGCTGGTGTCATCAAGAGAACCGCTATATGCCGCATTCACCCGAATGTAACCTGATATAACTTTTGTATATATGAGACGCCCAAGTTGAAGCTCAGGAGACGGCGAATGTTCGACACGCTACGCAAAAAAAAAAGAGAGAGAGAGAGAGAGAGCGAGCGAGAGAGAGAGAACGGCCAGCAACTCATTTTGAGGGACTAACCACTTTTCCCATACTTAAAGAGACACCATGGACGAAAACATTAAATAAACTTGGCCCTTTCAGGGGCCACTTTATCCTGTTAATTGAAAACGTACTTTCACCACATTTAGTGTATCTTCAGAATCATAGAAAGAGTACAGCTGCAGAAAAGATAAAAATTTTCAATTCTTCGGTGAGTTTTGTCAAGTTCGCAGAATGTCGACTCCGCGCGAAAAAACTAACTACAGGAACATTAAATACGCGAAGGTCAACTATTTCGTGTTTTGAAAAGCTTGAAAAACACTTATCCTGCCGCTTGAAAAATTATGCCTGGTGCATGACATTCGGAAAAACAATGAAAAAGTGAACCCGCTACATACAACAGCATACTGACACCCAGCAAGAACACCCAACCATCTACCTTCCCACTCATTTTACTAAAACATTTTGCACATGTTATCCAAAATTGCAGCACAATTCCAATCATGAGTGCTTCAAGATGTATGCGACACATTTTAAATACCACTACTTTCATCAGTGTTTTTTCTGTTGAAGCACTATCTTGGTGCACACAATTGTGTACACAACGCCTGGAAGGGTTAGACTGGTACAGCGCTGTTTTATTTTTTTTTTTCGAAATTGTAATTTTTGTGTTACATTTAGTGACGTCGTCGTGTTACGTCAGTGTGGCATAACCGATTCCAATTAGGTTATCCTCTCGTATGTGGGCCGTTTTGGAGCAGAGCTTAAAATCTTGCTGGGTTGACTTCTGTGGTCCATTTACAATATTGTGTGATACTTCTTTAGCCATAAACCGTTACTGGACCCAAGTAGACCCTGTCAAATTAATGACGTCGTGGCGTGGTTGCGCGGAAACTTCATGACGTCGCCGACTGCACTTTGGACTTGCGTCCTTCCTGGCTTAGCGAGCGTCGTTCTCAGCGTAACAGTGGCTGTTCTTGCCTGTTGCAGAAGCGTGATTAAGTAATGTAGCATGACTTGAAATTGTTAGTCAGCGTCTCTTTAAACTGTGTTGACAGTTGTCACTGCTCCACCGGAAAGTAGGGAAACCTTGGAAAGTGGATTTTAAGTATAGAACAAGCAATCAGTGTCGTAATAGTGCACTACAAATTGCGACAAAGTACGCTTTGTTCTTGCTCTTAATCTCACCCTCTTTCTATCGTACCTCACAAACTCACGTGGAGCAGCATGCGAGGCCTTTCGCCATATGCTAACCTCTCCAGATATCATTAAACTTTCTCGCCTTGAAAACGTATACATGGCTCGTAAGCAAGACCCTAGGGCAACTTTGCTGATTCTGGGTTATTCTACAACCTGATTTACATTTGAACAATCTCTGACAAGACTTGAGCATATCTACTAAGCTTGCGTAACAATTATTCGTTCCAATAGCTGACGCTATCCTTAGCGTATCGCTGACGACAATACGGCGCAACAACTAATAAACGTGACACGTGACGCGCAGTCCACTTCTCGCAGGGAACACCAATTCCGCACTCAATAGTCTCTCACAACTTGAAATCTTCGAATTTTAAGAATGGGCTATTGATACAGGACACGAGGCATACAGACATCGATTGTCAAAAGGTTGTTGCCGCAGACGCCTACGCATCCAATTTCAATGGCAAGTGGTACTCGTATTCTAATTAGGCGAACGCTTTAGTTTTGTTTGTTTGAAGTATAGAAAGAAATGGGAAGGTCGGCCTCTTTATATGAGTTGGCTATCCCAACACTACCACAAAAGAAAGAATCTGAAAATAGGGATTACAATAACAATTAACACTGAGCCCATTTTAACACGTGACAATCCCTGACGAAGACAAGCCTGCTCGTCGAAACATTGTATGAAGCGACATCCCTTGTTCAACCCCTCTTGATCAGCCGCACACACGCAAAGTCTCATCACGGACATCACTGCTGGAGAGCGCGGCCTATAGTTATTCGGTGCAGTCACCCCGCCGCATAACTTTACGGATGGACCTAAGAGTTTCTCAGTTAAAAACCACTTAACCCTGTAATGCTCAAACACAGTTCCACATAAATAAATATTGGAATAACTTGTGTACCTTTATTTCTTGCTAATGTTAGTGCACTTGCAGAAAAAAAGAGCAATCAAGTGTTTGACTTAAACCTAATTAATATAGTAATTAATTTATGAGCAAGTGGATTGCGGAACTATCCACGACTGAAATGTCGCTTCCAAATATGAAACAGGCTACTGTAGGCAACATGTTAGGTTTCCCGGCAGCGCCTAAATCAGAATTTTGAGGTACCAAAACTTGCGTAGCATATGGGATACATTTGGCATTACAGAGTTAAATTATTATTACAGTTTGCCAGCGCTCAACCTGTTAATCTATAGCTGTCGCCTCAGACTCGAGGTCGGCTTAAATTCGAGTAAACACGGGTACGCGCAGCCTCGCGCGCATATTTCGCGAACAGCGTTTGGACGACGACGACAGAGCCGCGCATATGCGAGATGCGAGCGAGCGTAGCCTCTTAATGGAGGATGCGCGGCGACCATCAGCGTTCCTGGCGACAAATAGTGCGCGGCCTTCGTTTCAAGGGCGACATCCAGGAAACCGGCGCCGGTACACACGTCTTCACGCGGGCCGCCTCGCGCGCTTCGAGATCAGCGCGGCCACACGACGAGCCGTGCAGAATGTGCCCGTCAACGGGATGCTGATTTCGCTGCCCTGCAAAGCGTAGCAAGCACCACGCTCGCCACTCGCCCGCCCGGATGCGGTCTTGTGCCGCAAGCTTGCTACGCCGCCGAGAACTTATCGCACATTTCGGTGTCGGTTAGCCTTGTTCCTGTAGTTCATTTGGTGTTGAAGCAGGGAAACGTATAAACACTGCACAATGTACCGATGTACAGTGATATAGAGCAGAAAACTGGGGCCGTATTCTGAAACGATCCACTTCGGCGATTCTATCGCCTTGGCCAACGGCGCGCGCTGATTGGCTGTTTTAGGCTAAATTTGATGAGCTGATTGGCTGGTTCAGCACGACGTCAGCGAATTTTGCTCAACCAGCCAATCAGCGCGCGCCTGACGGCCGTATTGTCACCGAGGCGGTACTATCGCCGAAGTGGATCGTTTCAGAATGAGGCCCCTGTTACCACGTCGGCGATATCCACAGTGGTCTTTCTTTTCTTCTAATCTTTCCCTTCCCTTTTTCCCTTCCCCAGTGTAGGGTAGCCAACAGGGCTCAGTCCTGGTTAACCTCCCTGCCTTTCATTTATAATTTTTTCTCTCTCTCTCTCTCTCTCTGCACAATTTAGAGATGCCACCAGCCGTCATTAACAGGGCCCACATTCACAAAGCTTATGATTCGTAAGTTTTTTTTTTTTTTTTTTTTTGCCATTGACCTAGCCTCCCTCACCATTAATATGTCCTGCATCATGATTGCCTGCAATTTTTCTCTTGCGAACAATTCTAGCGTAAGAGCTTTATGTGAATGGGGGCCTAACCTAACCTTCAATCGCATACCATGGCTCTCCGATTGAAGAGGAGGAAAGAAAGAAGAAGAAAAGGGAAGAGGAAGGCCCAGCACATCGCATGATAGTACATGTAGATGCACATTTCGAGTAACACAGATGATAATTGAGACGTGTATTTAAAAAAAAGTCGAGTAGAGCAGCTTTGTGGGCCTATTATCGACTTGAACAGAGACACGGTAGTACATGACAAACGATCGCATCACATATAAGATTCCAACAAGCACATTAGATTTGCATGATTTTTAATGTTATAGTGTTATACGCGGACTTGAACCACTTTGTAGGTGTCCGTCCGATGAAATGTGGGCCGATCCCGAAGGCAGTACAATCTAACACAGCGTCTCAAGCGCTAGATGCCATGAGAAGACTGCGATAAAGTGGCACGTGACGCAGGCGCGGGACGTTCCAAAGAGCGACTTTGACCCGAGATGAAGCATGCGTGCGATTCTTGACTAAAGACAATTAAGAAAGAAAAAAGAAAAGATCGTGACCTAATGCTTAGTGCATTATACTGCTCTGCTGGAATACGGGTTCGATCCCACCATCGGTCACGCATCTCCATATAGCATTACTATAGAGGGACTTCAGCCACGTGGGACATATCTAACAGAAAACTCGAGGTGCGTTGAGCGTACACCTGAGCACGTCACGGTGTTCAGGAAATCGCAGGTGTGTGAGAGATACACGAGGTATAGAAATGTCACTTTGTAAAATGGGAGTGTGCCTCGCAGTCATCACCAGCTAAATATGCTATCGCAAACGTAGGAAGCTTGCTAAGTTGTACCGTTTCTTTTTTTTTTTTGCGTCTTTTTTCACTGTCCTTCTTCATTTAACTCTTCGTGATGATAATGATGGTTTATTGGCATCCCCTTTGAGTATCAAGCGTAATTTGCTTGTTCTTAAACTTGCTCTCGCCGTTTCGTTAATACTTATTGGTTGGCACTCAACATTTGTTAATTGCTTGAAGTTATGCACTTGAATTTGTTTCTAAGTGTGCGTAACCTGTCTGCCCGAATAGTTCTTGTGTACTTGTGTAAAGGGGGCCGAGACACTGTCATGCATTGTTCACCGTTTGTCTCGACCTCCCCTTAGACTATAGATGTCTGGGGAAAGAAAAGACGAGAAAAAAAAAACAGGGTGGTGGTGAAAAGTCCCCTAGCCTGCTTGATCTAATCCGATATGCTATACATGCTCGTGCGTCTAATATTTTATTTAGATCTGCTTCATCTTTTTTCTCTTCCTTAAAACTTCTATGTGTACCATATATTATACCGTCAGTAGAAAAGCAAAATGATTTCTATAACGAGTTTTTCCCAGCTGGGCAGCGCTTTTTATTCACTTCGTATCCAGTTCATTGCTATGACCGACCAATCGTAGTCCGTTCTACTCCATGGCACGACCTACTCCAACGATTCCCTAGAATTCAGCTATATGGAACGACATCTATTAGTGCTTGCTCTCACACTCATTTTTTTTTCTTCTCTATCTCTTTCTTTCTCTCTCTCTGTCTGCACATTTCTATATTATCAACGCGTATTCGCGATAAGTGCATTAAAAGCAATCTCCTGTTTCCGTGGAGGCTGCAACAACGATGTAACCTGGTTTGTGCGCGCATGCTCACAACTGCCGACGTGCCTGAGTCACTGTATGTTTTTTTTTTTTCCTTACACAGCGGCAGGTGAGCCAAAGTAGCCCTACACACACCAATTGTGTTGCTGACTAAGAGGTCACGTGTTCGAGTGGCGGCCCCGGAGGAAGCAGTCCGATGGGCGCGGAACGCAAAAGCGATCGTGTGCCGAGTTAACAAAGGAACTACGAAGCAAGCGAGCAGTCTGTCTTCACCACAGAGCCACGGCAGTCAAAATCAATCCATATCTCCGTGAAGTCTATAATAGCTCCGGTCAGTCAGTCTCTGTCTGCAAGAATGCCCCGGCTGTACATCTCGTCACTCGCTGAGTGCATACGAAGATTTTCGCGCAGACTTCCCATTCAAGACGTACAATCGCGTAAAAAACCTCGGTATAGTAATCAAACACCGTGGTTTTATGGCTATCGCGATAAAACCTTCGTATAAACGACAGACACAATCTCATTACAACGTTGTTCCGTTTACTATAGAGGGCAAACGCTGTCCCGTGTACAAGCGCTATATAAAAAAAAAGGAAACACGTTTAAACCGATTTATCTCGAAATCGATCCGTTCATCCATTACGCCTAGGGCAATTAGCTACGCAGTAAAAATAAAATGCGATAGCGCACGGAGTGCAACCAAGCCCGATTCCAGACTACCGATAACCCCACCCTTCAGCGGCGAGCCGCTATCGATTCCATCCTAATTCGATTACCGCTAACGAGGGCGTATTGGTTGCCGGCGCGTACGCCAGCGTGCTGCAGCGCGGCTGCTGCTTGACGACGTCTGGTGCGTGGGGAACCACGGAGGCAGGACCGGGAAAGGGGATGGGGGGAGGGAGAAATAGGAGGGGGGAGGACAAATGCGTATGTCGCGGGACACGCCTTCCCGCATCGACCGCACCCAAATGCGCATGCGCGGCGCTCAACGGCGCGGACGAGATTTCCTTTGTTTCCCCGTGGCTCGCTTTCTCGCAAAAGCTCTTACGCTCTGCGTTGACAACCGCGGGAGTCGGGGGGCGCAAACCCTGCTTTGGGCCTGCGCCGCAGAGACCGGCCTCCCGGAGCTTTGAACGTCATACGTGCAGGCCAATGACGGCGTGCCTTTGCCAACGCCCGCGGAGGCAATTTCGTGCCTATAGCGCGCATTGCTTATGCTCAAGCTTGCGAGTTTTAACTGGGAGCACAAATCGGCGGACGTTTATAAGCGTTGGATCGTTATTCGAAGAACCCGCCCATGAACTCGGCGCGATGTCCTGCGACCTTCTAACCCTCCACGCGAAGTCGTGTGCGCATGCGCCGTCGATACTGCGAAAAAAACGACGGCACCGGTGCGAACGTAGCTCGAACGGGCGTGTAATTGCTATCGCCATAAAGAAATGGGGCGTCGCCCGAAAGACGAAGCACTGAAAGCGATAACAAGCTTCGCTCTGAAGTTTATCGGACTGCTCTAACAATACGCGGAGGCGACATGATAAGGCAAAGCATAAGAAAAGGCCGCAGCGTGTACCGGGCGACTGTCCTTAATGTTTTTCCAGAACTGCAAAATCATTTCGGAAGTTATCAAACTAGCCTGCACACCCTAAACGGCAAACAGGCGTTTCTCGGAATGTCCCGGAGTATTCTCTTCTCCGCACATTCATACGGCGGACAGCTTTCTGCGCCGATGCTATACGGATGCGTTCGTCGCCGAACGTAAACTATTATATAGCTCTTTGAGACGCACACGCTGCCGCATGGCTGTTTTGGGCAATCTTAAGGTTTCAAGCGGGAAGGACAGCCCTCCTCTTCTCCCACCGCACTCTCCCCGTCTGCCAGCTGCGGGAGATGAAGTTGGCAATCGGCTTCAAGCTCTTACTCCCAGGGATAACACACATGCGTCGAATTGCCTTTTAAATGCGAAGCATTTCTTGGCCAACATCTGCCACTTTGAGAGTATCTATCTATCTATCTATCTATCTATCTATCTATCTATCTATCTATCTATCTATCTATCTATCTATCTATCTATCTATCTATCTATCTATCTAGCAGCCTACGTCTTGGTGCTCTCACGGTCTTTTCGTTAACTTGGTATGTACCAAAAGTGGCATAGTATGACAAGAGTGTATGACGAATACAAATGATAGGTCATGACATGAATGTCACGACGTGCGTGTCATGTAGGTCATGAAACGTCCGCCTACGTCTTGGTGCTCTCATGGTCGTTTCGTTAACTTGGTATGTACCAAAATTGGCATAGTATGACAAGAGTGTATGACGAATACAAATCATAAGTCATGACATGAATGTCATGACATGCGTGTCATGTAGGTCATGAAACAGCCGCCTACAGCTGCTCTCATGGTCGTTTCGTTAACTTGGCAGTCTCCCTGCACACTGCTTCGCATAACATCGATTCTCACAGGGCGTGGGATCTGCCGTCCTTTATGTTATAGCCACCTATACTGTCACTACAGATGTGCTGGTTAATGGCTCTTTTCACAACGAAATTTCTCACTAACAAATATGCTACTTCAAGTGCGTCATTTTTTAAGTAAACGAATAGTTTTCAAGCGCTCGGCTGTTCGTTTTCATTGACAATCGTCGACAACGGTACCTGCACAATTTCTGGGAATATGTGAGCACACGGGTTTGTGCAATTTATTCATTTACGTGAATAAAATTAAGAAACGTTGCTGCCAGTGGAATTATTCATTAAAACTTTTCGATTTATATGTTTGCATAAGGGGAACGCAGAAGTGTTTGGACAGAAGATATCAAAGCTCCCAGAGCTACTGCGGAGTGTGAAGTGCATGCATAGTGAAAGCGTAGGTTTGTAATGTCGGCCCGTCCATAGAAATTGTTGTTCCGCGCGTTCTAAGCCGTTATTAGGTTTTTATTGCGATAGCAATTATATCGACACTCCAAAGCAGATTTCTGACGTCGTCGTCGCCGTTGCCGTGATGTTCCGTATGACGTCAACGTCGATGAAATCGTCGCCGTGCTCCGGACGCTGTATGTGCGAATGAAAGGTCGCGAGGGACGTGCGCTTTCACGGGGAGCGAACGCACGTCGGAGAGCAAACGCGCGTTCTGCGTCATGCTCCCTGAAGGGCTGCGTCTCTTTACTCCGTTACAATCACCATATATAGAGAGCAAACGCGACTTCTTCCGTGGCGCGAAATGCCGTGGGAGGACGGGAGGGAGGGAGGGGAGGCGACGTTTAGCTGCGGCACCAAATGCGTATTTATATAAAAACGTTGCGAGGCGAGAAGGTGGGTAAGATTTCCGACGCTGCTCGACGAGTGTCCCATTTTGATCTCGTCGAAAACCTCCGAGCTGCCCCCAGAGGCACCGGTAACAGTCACCAACGCCACGCGCGTTCGGTGCGAACGCGGATAAAACAACAGTTCTGCGCGTTGTTGGTGCTGCTGCATGTCCAAGTTTATACAGCTGATAAAACTACTATCCTTACTCCGTATAGCTCTCTACTAATTTGCTATCGCAATTGATGATTCGCCTTTTGGGTGAAACTGCGACAATCTTTTTTTAGTCTATGTAGAGGTCTGTTTCCGCGTACTTACAGCTTCGAATATTATATTCACGACCGTGCTGCAACGCGAGCGGGGATGTTTTAGAGATTTTCAACAACTGTGCAGCTATCCCAGGTGCCCAGCAGTCGTTCAGACGTGTTTGATCGGGCCCCAGGAACCCTGCCACTGATTGATATTTTCGCATCCATAACTAAGCTGAGGCGATTCGTGGGCTTCCACTTTCCCTAGTGTGCTAAAAAATAATAGTTAAATGGTGCTGATGCTCAAATTGAAACATTTTAGCATTCGCCAGGTACCCACACCGAGATCGTTCGCTTCCACCGAAAAGGTTAGGCCTACCGTAGCCGCCGAGTCCATCTACACTCTGTCGGCCCGTCTGGGCTAAGGAATCAACGAGTCTAACCGAGGATAAATCACTCTGTATTTCAGCTTTCCCATCGGTGTTTATAATAGGCCATATTTTCGTGTCTAAAGTGTCAGGACAACGAGCGTTTGAGCACCGATGTGACGCGTTAAAAACATACATATATGTGCTGTCGCCGAAGGCTGCCAGCCACACCAAACGACGCTTCGCTGACGGAGATACATGTTACTATGCAGACGCGTCGATTGAAACGCATTGTTAAATTAATGAAATGTTGCATTTCCCTTGCACGAAGAACAAGAGACGGTTTTCAAAATCGGCAGTACGAGTAAACAGATCACATCGATCGTGCCGGGTTGGCGGTTCCCGTAAAAGTCTTTTCGTAGTTAAAATTCCCATCGCAAAAGAAATTCAGTGTTGCGGCACTTCCAGGCATACTGCTGAATACGGACAACAACTTTTCTTTCTGATAGAGGCGTTAGTTTTAGTTCCGCGGCCGCGGGGCGATAGCGCATCTACCATGTCTGTGCGAGATGTCTGTGCGAAGCTGAAACTGCGTCTGCGTGTTGATATGGCAAATTGGAAAAAAGGGAGAACCAGCTGTACTTCGACAACGACGCTTGGACATGCTCACGCTCCCTTAATTTATTATTGGCATTGCTAGGTCACGGTGACGAACGCAGTACGGCTCGAGCGCCTTTCTGCACAATCGTTCGACGCCTACAAGCACATCGGTGGCACATATACCTTTCTTTCAAATACCTTTCTTCTTTTAGCATGGACCTCAAAAATTTCCAGTGTGAAGAAGTGCGCCACGTCCAGAGATTTCGCAGGCGATGTGGCAACTACCCATGTTAATTTGTATGGGGTGCTTCACAAGTTGCCCGATTAGCTTCACAGTAGAGCGTTCATCCATCAAGTGGCGCGTTCTTGTTCGAGTTCCGACGGTGCGCGATTTATTCCATGCAATGATATTGTGCGCGTCGTCACTTGAGACTTGGCACAAACAGCACTTTGCAATAAATCTTCAAGAGCAGAGACAGGAAACACAGAAAAAAAATAATAATAACTTCTTTTCTTTTCCTTTTTTTGCTCTCAACGTAGCCCAGAACAAAGTGATTGCCATAGCGGAAAGGTTAAACTGTGAGCTTCCAGACCTGAGTGTTCGTTTTATGGCCCCTCTCTAAGCTCCTCGGTCCAACTTTGTATTAGCTTCTACGTCCATCGGTAAAACGCCAACTGTCGCTAGTTATCATTGCTATCTCTACCTCCCTTCTCTCTTTCTCTCTGTTATTAGGCCAAGAATTGGGTAATGTGTGAGACAAAGAAATCTGCGTGTATAGGATCACGTCGGCTAACGTCAGACTCGTACCACTCTCGAGATAATTGGCGATCGTTGGTAGACTCTATCCCACAGAACACGTAAAATAAGGTGGTGACGATTACGACGTAAAAGATGTAGTACTATATGCAAAGAAACTGTCTTGTGTCAAGGAACTCTAAAGCAGGATAGGAGTAATTTTGACATCTGTTAAAGAGGACATGAATCCCGGCAGCTCTACAGATTTTCTCATTTAAATGAAAATAGTAAATCTGGCAGGACGAAATTTTTTTTAGAACCAGGTCGGGATACTACAGCGATTCAATTTCAGCGTTATTTCTTTTCACGCCTTGTCAGGGGCGCGAGCGGCGTTCCGCCCATGATATCTGGGTTATCAACGATGGATGACACGAAAGGAATAGAATCGAGTTGAAGGAATCCGTAGACTATACTGGCCCTAGTCATTCACAGCACTCGGCGCAATGGAACAGCGTTACATCGTTCCGATGGTGAGCGCGAGGTCGCAGTTCTGATTACCGTCTATATCAGTAATTTATTCTTATTTTCTTCGTCCGGCTGACCCTCTACTGTTTCCTAAAATGAATTTCCTTACTTTCTTGATTTGGGTTTATACACTTCCAGAACGCATCCTGCCCCGTGACCGCCGCGATGTCACTATAGTCCGCTTTCCCGTAGGTTCCTCTGGCTTTTGACAAACTGGGTGAACGCAACCTCCTCTATCACGTGTCATTGGCTTTATTATCTTTTTTTTCTTTACTTATTGTACATTTTGCTGGTCGTTCACTACGAAGCACACGCCGCGTCACATCTCGCCTGCCTCAACTGCTCGTGCTACCATATACGCGTCAACAACTCTTGCCAGTCTACTGATATATGAAGCGCGTGTTACGCACGGCGCACACATGCTGTCGATAGTTCGAGTCTGCACACACTGCTATCGCTGTACATAGTAAGTCGAGTACCAGAACATCGAAGTTTCACGCAGTTAGGAAGTCCCGAAAGTAACGGCAACGCATTCGGCGAGAAAGCTGGCAATTGACCCACCCATTGCTAAACGATCCTCGACTCGAAAGTTCTTCCATTCCGCCGAGTTTAGCACAGTGCCACCCACTCGACTAGAGAAGACGTCATGTTTCTCAAGGTAGGGTAGCAAACTGGACAAAGTCTGGTTAACCTCCCTGCCTTTCCTTCCTCCCTTCTCTCTGTCTCTGTCTCTCTCTCTATGCGTCTCAAGAATGGTCGTGGAGTGTCAATGCAGGGCCTACGAAATTGCGCGTGCTGGCAGGTTTTGCGCCGGTCATCCCATTCGCACGGAGAGAGCGTAAGTTCAGTGGTAGATGTGGTTGGTTCTTTATCCGCACCGTGGCGCTCGCAACCGAGGGTTTTCATGCGTTGAGGAAGCTTTCGGGCGCTCTGATACTGTTGCTGCGGCTTGGTTGAGGCGACAACAAATTATTTTGCGCTGCTAAATATCATCCCTTGCCGATTTGGAAATAACGGCTAAAGGACTACGAGGGGCAAAGTGCGTGCTCGCCCCTAATTTATTGTAAATTTTTTTTCTCTCTGCACACATACCCCCAGTACATGCACGTGGGTGTGTAAAAGTGAAATACTCGTGCAATACATGTGCCGGAAAAGCCTTATACTTCAAATTTTGCGGGTTATATGCATATTTATCATTTCGTGAGGCGGTTTCAAAGCTTTGAACAAGTCGCCTGCTGGTGCCGACGCTTGATTTCGTCTGTGGATTTCACCGTCGTGTTAGGTTGTGAATTAGGTAAGACTTAGCATAATCCGCCCGCAGATACCTGCCGCAATCGATCGTGTACTTTAGATTTAGGTGCCTTCAGGTGGTTAGAATTCAACCAAGTTCCCCTACTACAGCGTTCCTCATAATCATACCGTGTTTCTTGCACATACACCCCAGAATTCTTTTTAGTGTTCCTTTTATTACTTTGAAGTCACCAACACCTAGTGTTGGCCTTCTTAGCAAATGAACAAAACTAACTCGCAGGATTAAGTACACCAGTCCAAAGGCAAATATTCAAGGTGAAGTATCACTGGAATGTCACTGGAACGTGAAAACGGACAAAGAATGTTTCAGCTAAGGCACAACAAGCTTAGAGAAAGATTTATTAGCGGATTAAAGAAAATACGTGTATTCTGCTGCGTGAGTTTGCATTCTATTGCTTGCGGCGTGTCCGATGAAGCGATAAATTGTTCACCAAGCATGAAATGATCAATTATGAAACTATTTGCTCCTTTATTAGTATCCGTAGTTAACAACTACACTACAATAACTAAAAACCGTGATGAAAAACGTGTCCAAGCAGGCATTAGCATTACTAATAACAGTAATTACTAAAATATTAATTGCACCGAACAGAAAAATGCTAGTCCCTTTCCAGCATGTCTCTTTACGGCACGTTTAGTTTATTTACGCGTATTTACTTATCTTTTACTCAATTTATTTATGAATACCTTACATACATTGACAAAGGCATTGACTAAGGGGAGAACTTCGAATACATCAACTTAAAACAAACGTTATTCAACAAGGCAAGAAAAGAGCATCAATGTAGCAAAAGCATTGTTCGCACAACGAAATGGCGCGCAACATCGATACAGTCAATATAAAAAGTACAATTGAAATGAAAACTAAAAAGAGATAAACGTATACTCGGTAAGATACTTATTTATTAGTACACGGAGATCATTGCACTACAGAGTTGGCGTACAGCTCCTGACTACAGCTCTTGACTATGCATATTTAGATTTTTTCTTGTTCTTTTTTTTTTCTCTCTCTCTCTCTCTCTCTTGGCTAGAATACTAATACTGAGTCCACCCGTTACAAAGGGTTCATAAGCCACAAACTATCATAAACCATCATCACTGAATCAATGCGAAGTGTTGCGGGTACAGGACGTGCTATATAGAACACGGGGATGCTCTGCGAAATCCCGGCGGTACTCACCTCGGAGGAGTCGAGACGTACGCAGGAGTATCGGACACATCACCTCGCCGAACCGGAGCAAACCCCCCCGAACGGCACAATCAGATCACCTCGGCGTGCCTCTTCATGTGCAGCGAGAGGTGGTCCGACCGGGAGAAGGCCCTGTCGCACAAGCGGCACTGGAACGGCCTGTCGCCCGTGTGCTTGCGGTAGTGGCGCGTCAGTTCGTCCGAGCGAGCAAACTTCCAGCCGCACCCTTTCCAGTTGCACTGGTAAGGCTTCTCGCCCGTGTGAGTGCGCAGGTGCGCCTTGAGGTGCGAACTCTTGGAGTACGTCTTCGAGCACCCCGGGTAGGAACAGGTGTGCACGGTCACCTTCTTGGGACCGCGCGACCGGCGACCCCGGCGGGGCTTGGGCGCCGGAGGCGCGGGCACCAGGCTGGGACCGGGGTAGAGGGCGGGAGGAGGCACCACTAGTCCGTCGTGCTGGAGCGGTGACGGCGATGGCGACGGCGACGGTACCCTACCCTGCCCGAAGCAGGACCCGATGGCCGGGGATGGCCTCAGGGGAGTACCGCACGGAGGGCCGTAGCGGGACGAGTCCGGCATGGAACCGCACCATTGGGGAGGGTAGGGACACCGCGCCGCGGCTAGGTAGCCCGAGCACTTGGACGGCGCGGGCCAGGCGTAGGGCGCCGGGTAGGCGGGCGGCGGAGGTATGGAGGATGCCGGCGAGTCGGTGCCTCCTCCACCGGCGTAAGGGTGCTTGGGGTCGGCCACGGTGAGGCCGAGGTCTTCGAGGAGGTCGGGTCGTGGCGGCGCCGTAAACGCGGCCGCGCCGGCGAGGTGGTGCTGGCCGGGGCCTCCGCCACCTCCGCCGTGGTGGTGGTAGCCGGGGCCCGGCGCCGAGGGCGGAGGCAGGGGTGGTCGCCGAGGGGGAAGAGGGCTCGGGCCGCGGGGCTCGGGGCTGAAGCCAGGCGCCATGTCGCCCAGCAGGACGCTCTCGATGTCCTGCCACATCTGCGAAGCAGCGAGAAAGAAATGATTACGCGCGGGAATGGCTAGAAACTGGGCGCGATTGGGATGATTTAAACTTTGCAACAAGAATATGAGTGAATAGACAACTAGAACACCGTCCCCGCCGATCATCGGCTCAGAAGGCAATGAAGGCATGCACTTTTGTGCTTTCTGAGAATGTCTGGCTTGTGCGAGCGCCTTTGACTCTTTAGTACTGTTCGTGCACGTCTATATACCTCTCTCTGTTTTTTTTTTGTATTCCCCTTTTCCCTGCTCCCAGCGTAGGGTAGCCAATCGGACTCTTAATTGACTGGTTAACATACCTGCCTTTCTCTTTTCTCTCTCTTTCTCTCTTGCAACAACAGCACTGAGATGCTAAACATGGAAAAGAGGACCCTGCGCTTCTTGTGGCTTTGAGAATCCGCTGTAACGACGGTACACAAGAAATTCGAGGCAAGACGTGACGCTTCTCTAAGATCTCCAGAAAACACTACGGCAGTAACTCAGGATAGCTGCTGAAGTTTGCGCCGCTCATTCTTCCAAACGAAGAAAAATGCCATAGACTTCCTTAAAGATCAATGGGTAAAGACAGAGGACTTCTGATAGACGAATGAAAGCCAGGACTGCTAGGAATCCTAGTATTCAGAAATGTTTTAAGCCACTTAACCGATGGAAGAACTCTATAATATCTTGCCTGTTGCAGTAAGAGAGCACACGAGCGCATACGAATGTGATGACGCAGCCCCAATTAGTGACGAAAAGAAAACGTTTACGCTAAGAGGAGAGTTTATTAAGAGTGGTGTTTGACGAACACAGAATGCGTTCTTAAATAGCTGGACGAGGAACGCGACAACCTGTTGACTATACGCCCCAGCGCGTCTAGAGAAAGTGTCTTTATGTTAGGTGTACATAACGACACAGACAGAAAGTGGTTTAGTACAGACGTCGGTATAGCATGGGGTGTCTACAGTGGCGATCGTATATGCGCTGTAGAGACATCATGGGATATTGAAAAACAAAGAAACATCAACATTTATGTATGCTCCTCATATGCCCATTGTGACATAGCAAGGTATGTTTAATGCTACAGGTATCCCAATATTAATTACTCAAGCCAGTCGAATAGCAAGACTATTTTATACTTTCGTGGCGTGTCGATAATACATCTGAACAT
The DNA here is from genome assembly GCF_013339745.2 of Dermacentor silvarum. Taxonomy (NCBI): domain Eukaryota; kingdom Metazoa; phylum Arthropoda; class Arachnida; order Ixodida; family Ixodidae; genus Dermacentor; species Dermacentor silvarum. The sequence continues at coordinate 75,344,859 of NC_051164.1, read as the reverse complement.
AGCGATTGTTTCATGTATGCGAGGTTATATTACCGCGGCCGTCATATGGCCAACGGGATTAAGTCGTCTGAGCGTTAAAAAAAATAATCCATAAATTTAATTGAGAATCTGCCACATCGATTAAGTGCACTGTGTAATAACCCCCTAAACTTCTCTAAATATTCGATGACACCATCAACATTGTGGGTCTTGCAACAGTGTACCAGCGATTTGTTTATCCTAAGGGAAGCACACAATAGCGGGTCCTCCTCGTTAGTTCGCTCGGGAAGACTTTTATCCGCTATCAGGCTGAAACCTCGCATCTACACACTCGTCGATGCAGTTGCAGTGATATCAGGTGAGCATCCATCCACGTACGATAACCAGGACGAAAAGTTGGGTAAGCAGCGGAGTTCCTGGCGAGTACAGCTCACCAGCTGTTCGGCGGCAAGGCAGACCGTAATTGTGCATGCAGAAACTTACCGTACCCTGAACGCTCCAGAGTATACTAAAGGAAATAAGCCATCACTATAACTTGCTGACAGTCCCGCTCTTTTTTTTTTTGTTCTTCCCTTTCTTTGTCCCTCTTTGTTTATATATATATATATATATATATATATATATATATATATATACTCGAAATAAAATATCACGCCCTTGTGGGGAGGGGCAACTGCCCGATCTTTTTTTCTTTTTTCTGCAGAGCCCGGTGGCAGCGGCAAGCGGCCCGTGCGCGTGCCAAATCCCCACCGTCTCCGAAACCGGATCATTCGAGACGCGCGAAGACGCATCATCCCGGTACATATTTATTTACTTTTTTCTTCCTTTTTCCTGCCTCTCCTCGGGCGTGGCAGCGGACGACTTCGCATTTAACAAAGGGACGCGTACGTCCCTTCCTAAATGCGCGCTGCGCGCGCGCGCGCGCGCATTTAGTGCCGCACTCTCGGCACAACTATACAAAACCGCACGACCACCGTCGTCAGGGTTCGGTCAATCTACATCAGCGCGCAAGCGCTCAGGTTCCGAGAAGAACAAGAAGAAGAAAAAGCGCGCAGACGCACCGGAGAATCCAGCGTCGCCAGGGGCAATTCCGCACCATATAGAAGTATAAAACATACACACACGCACAGACGCGCGCGATTCGTATGCCCGCGTGGCGCGAGCACAAAAGATGAACTTCTTCTTAGTCTCATGGAGGGGGGGGGGGGTGAACATTAAAATGGCCTAATGTCGCGCTAGCTTCCCCCCCTCCTCTTCCTCCATAAGAGACGAAGCATCGTTTGGGGTCTCATCTGCCGAAGGGTGTAACGCAGAGAAACCGTCACACCGATGCTCGGCGATGAAAACTAGTCAACGCCCGTCTCGAAGGCACCAGGAGCGCGGCTCAGAACCCCCCCCCCCCCCACCCCCCCGCCCCCCCTCTGGCGGTCCAAATTTAGCGATACTGGTGGGCAACATAGGCGGGTTATTATATACGGAGAGACGGGAGGGACGGATCGTGATGACAATAGGAAACGAGCCAAAACTTCAAAGTTCCGAGGACGCCGCGGAGCATCCGTGACTGTAAGTTTAAATGAACGAAAATATATATATACATATACATATCGTAGCAACCACACAACTCGGGAGGACACCGCCCGAGTCAGTGGTCGAGAATGAGCACGGCTGAGCAGCTCGATGGCCCCGAGAAACGGTTCCTTATTTCCTTTTTTGGCTTCTATTTGTATCTTCACGTGTAGGCGTTCTTCCCGAGTCGCTGTCATTAAAGACGGGCACGTGACTGAAGTATGACCCCGCAGTGCGACCGGCGCGTTAAGATGTGACCCGTCGACGAAATGAGCGGGAGAAGTGGAAACTTTGAGAAAGAATAAGCAGAAGGGTGGCAACCGTACGCGCGGTTTTAAACGTTCAGCTACTGCGCGAAGGAAGCGAGAAATAGGCAACCGCCATTCTCTGTGAGGGCAACGTCTCGAAAAGATGCAGGCCGCACCTCTATAAAGGAGAATGATGTGGCGAGTGTGCTTACTAAAATACTCCGCGACCTTACCTCACCCCTTCCAATCGAGGGGTGCTGATGTTTTCCATCCCGATGGCGTACGTATTCTAACCAGTCGAGAGGCGTTTATTTGTGGCCAATAGTGTTCTCTGTAATATATAGGATGCGAATTGCGGACGGCGACTGCGCTGCTGTCAACTTGAATGTAAGGCGTATAAGCTGTTCCTGCATGCCCTGGTGTCCGTAGGTGCTTTATATAGGCAGATGCGCTCGTTGTACGGCGAGCAGACCCTGCATTACTGACGGAGGACGATACGCTTGAGTGGACAGCGCATTCCGTAATGTGTGCGAAATCGCCAGTGAATGCTGACCTGATAGCTGTTGGCACACCGATATAATTTCTAGGCGACTAAAAGAGAACAGTAGAAAGCCAGCGCTACCACCTTTCTTTGCGTGATTGCTGCTGCATCCTTAACCAGTGCCAACTGCATCCTACTGTGCCAATATCCTAGGAGGAGAAATATATCCACATACTTCGACTTTATACCGAAAGAAAAATAATAAACATCTCGAGAGAGAAGTTTAATGATGCGAAATGCAGAGAGGTCGGCCTGAGTTAAATTCCTCTAGCCAGCTACTCGGCGTTGGGGGAAGGGGAAGAGGGAAAGAAAGAGGGAAGAAAGAGGCGCATGATGGGTGACGATGACGAGAGAAGGAGGATGTGAAACATATGGCAAGCAATTTGGCATGCTCAAAGCCTACAGTCCAGACATCAAAAGTAAAGGCATCAAAAACAAGAAGAGCATCGGGATCTGGTTAATTATTCAGAGCACTTAAACGTATGCACGCTTAAGTGCTCTGAATAATGTTTCAGGCTCTGTCAACCTTCCCAGCGTACAGCCCTGCTCCCCCCTCTTAGAAAACAAAAAAGCATCGCTTAATCTTCAGAGGTCCCTCACGTTTTATTCCAATCCGCTAAATAAGAACTATGCAGCAGACCATTCACAAATCGGTTCTTTTTACTAATACATTTCAACCACATGCATTCGTATACTGTATACAATATTTGCGTCGCGCTCTTCGCAAATCACATATCTCTCGTGTTCTTTCTTGTCACATTCTGTGTATGTGATCGTTTCTGCTTTGCTCAGTTTGGTATCACTGGATTCCAGAGATATTACCGCGCGAAACTAATACACTAATCCACTGATAATGTTCTGTGCACAGGAGACCACACAGTGCCAGTGGCAACGTTCCTAACCTCTGGCTGATATTTATGCCACCTAATCCTCTACAACATCGCACTCTAAGTACTATGGAACTGTAGTGCAGTACTACAATACCCACCCAGGATGGCTCAATAGCTATTGCATTCCGCTTCTGAGCGGACGTCTCGGGTGCGACTCCCAGGCCGCAGCGGCTACATTTTGACGGGGTGCGGAACCGAAGAATGCCCGTGCGCTTCTGGCCGCGCGCATCGAAGAATCCCAGGTGATGAGTTAATCCGAAGCCATCCAGTGTTGCTTTGATTCGTTACAATACACACCCTCGAAAAAAACCATCCAGCTTCGTCAAATCCCCCCAAAATTTGGAGGACGCTTAAGCTTCGCGTTCAAGAGTGGAACGCGATAGCATTCAAAGATCCTTGACTTCTCACGCTTCCCGGCAACTGCAGCTTGTGTAACCGTAATGTTTACCGGGAAGCGCTGGCGGTGAACGCTATATATGCACGAAAGCACGCTTTCTGGTCGAAACGCGGCCTCTTGCGTGGGCCGACCTTCTGTTATTGTGTCACACGTTTAATATTTTCGCCTGAGAAGATTTAACATAAAAGGCATGCGCTATCGGTGTTTCGTTTCATGATATTCGTTCGTAGGCTGTTATTCTCAAAATTCCGGCGGGTAACTTTGTAAAGAATGTAAGACGAAGTGTGGGCAACTTTCGTGGTAAAAATGTATTTAGTATCTGTGGAGGGCTCGCGTGCTTATGGTTCGGAATGAATTTTCGCGATGCGACAGTCGGCGCACACTTTTTCGCGACATCGGGCCCTTAACGCGTTAACACGCGTCTCGGCTGCATTCCCATATCTAAAACCGCACGATAACTCGCATTACTCCACGCACCGCAGTCCCCCGCATGTGTAGAGTCGCTGCAGCCGGTGCCTGCGAGCGGCGGCGCAGAATCCATTGCGCGTTTTACAGGACGCGCATAGGTGCGTCGTACCGTCCATCTTTCTGTCTCTGCCGCGAGAGGAGACAGGGGGGGGGGGGGGGGGGGGGAGGCCATCGTTTCCCGGGTCAGGCGGCGGCGGAGAAAGGTTTGGGCGCGTGGTGAAGAGAGCGGAGCCTGGAGACAGAACAAAGCAGATCGGCGGCCGGGGACAAAAGAAAAGAGAGCGTGGTGACGCTCCGCCTGAATGGCGTCCGTGACGGGACCACACCCATCGGCCCGCACCGCGCACACAGGCCGGCAGAAGAGAGAGACTCCCGCCGCCAACACAAGCCGCCGCCGCCACCGCTGTTTCGCGACGCTTCTGCGCCGGTGAAATCGGCAGCGTCGATGCAGCAGGGTCCAGTGGCGAGTTGCCACTGGATCCCGATGATGCAGCGTGGAACGGAAGCGTCTCTATAACGGAAAGTAGGCGGAAGGAGTTGCTGGCCAGTTGTGGCGCCATGAAGCAGGTCAACGGGAGGTTTTATTATGTCACATGTTTTCTTCCAGTAAACTTTCCTGCGTTTTCAACGTGACAACGAACGGGAACAGGCTGGCTGTATGGACAACAATACTTTTTTCGCGGTCTGGTTTGTTCGTACGTTTTAAGGATAAGCTTACAAACGCACGACGCTAAGCAACAACCGCCAACGCATGAAACGCGCTTCGCCGCGGCGTTCGCCATGGCTACACAACGCGCAATAACGTCACTCGTATTAATACTGGAATACAGTCGAACTCGGATATATCAAATCTGAAGGGGATCACAAAAAAGTTAGATGTATAGGTATTTCGATATATAAAACTAAAAATTGTACGCCAGAATGTTCAGGTAGATTTTTAGCTGTTTGTTATACGCAATATTTCGTTATATGTGGGTTCGATATATCCGGGTTCGACTGCACACGAGTGAGGCGTACAAGCGCGTAAAACACGTATAGGCCAGGAGTTACGGTGCGGTTGCCGCACCGTACGTAATGGACGCACCGACGCACCACGGTCATAAAAAAATACGCCGAAAAAAAAATGCGCTCCGCGGTTTCCCGCTTTATACGTTCAAGCAAGCAATGAGTCACGTTAAAAGCAGCGACGACGTCCATAATCCCGTCATCCGCTGTGTGCCACATTTCGACGGAAGAATGCGGGCAGCGCTCGGAAAGAAACAATTCCGAGCATCTCGTCCGGGATGGCGGAGAGTGCGCAGAGACGTCCTGCTTGTAAGTAAGGCGCCGCGTAGATCAACGCCGCCGCGTGCCGTCGTCGCCGGCAGTCAACGGCATGCGGACACGCGCCACGGCACTTGCGCGCACCTTGCGCGTTCGTGCGTGCGCATGTGTGTACATACAGGGCAGCGCAGCCCCCCCCCCCCCCCCCCCCCTCTTCACGCTGCGTCGCGTGGCTTCCTTTGAAGCCGAGGAGAGCGTCATCTGCGCGCGAGCCGCGCGCATCCCCCTATGCGGCATCGGCTGCCAAAACATGGCGCTTCCTACTAAATTTTTTTTAACGCGATATAGCCTTAAAGGGACTGACAACTGGCCGGAATGTGTTGTGAGACGTTGACGGAAATGAAATGACTATAATATATAGTGATATAACCCAGCACGCTGCTCGCGATTTAAGTAGGAATTATAATTTTAAACTGGTAAAGAAAGTCTCAAAGACCAGTAAGTGGCGAGACCTGGTGGTGAAATTTTGCTACTTCGGATGTAGTCTACGAGATTACTGTACGTAAGTCGACTGTTATTAAGTACAGCATAATAATTGCTTAAAATTGCAGTTGGTATATTATTAGACAGGCAGCGCTTTATGCTATGCTTCGGAAATCAAAAGCGTGCGCATGGCTACGGCAACACGCTGAACAGCGTATCACGTGTGAAAGCGTCGTTTCGTTTCCGATCCGATTGGTTTCGTTTTGAGCGGTTAAATACAGAAGCATTTGGACAGTACACCACGAAAACACGTAGTTATTATCGCAGAAATGCTTGAAAACTTCGGAAAGCACGAATGGCAGGAACATCGACTTGATAAACAAAATAATACTTCCGCACAGCTACGGCAACACTTGTCGTCTGCCTCCCACTAGTGCCGGCGTATAATCGCTATCGCACTTACCTATCACCGTTTTGAGCATGCTTCCAGTGAACGACTACATCCTCACTGCTGATCGAAAAATTCAGATGAAAAATGTTCCACGGCGTTTTCCGCGTTACAGCTTCATGATTAGACACTCTGACCGGTAAGCTTTCCATCGCACTAAAAATATGGGTACCATGAAAATTGGCTGTCAGTCCCATTAAGGGTCCCGTGTCGCAGAAAACTCAGTGTCGGCGTTGGCGGGGGAACAAAAATTTCCCTATATATTTAGGTATATCTATAAATGCCACGCCTCGCTATGTGACATGCGGTATCTGTGGGTTATATTACCACACCGTTGTATCACTAAATTGCTCGTACCTTGTCTTACATTCGTGATAAAGTTATTCCTCGGAATATTGAGAACGACAGCTCATAAAAAAAAGGCCGTGAAACAAAACACCGACAGCACGTGTCTTTTATGTTAAATCTTCTCAGACTGAAATATGAAAAGTGCGAAACAATAACAGCAACCTGAAAATGATGTAATTGTTTTGGTACCGTCGGATGATAATGCCGTAGTGCTGAGCACTCCAGGGAGTGCTGCAGCCTTGTCACCTTTTCTATGACAGCTTTTATTTTTATTTTACTTTTTCTAACGCGAAAGCATTGTATGCCCCAGGAAGCGGAAAATCCGGCGTTATCATACGATGGTATACCAAAACCCACGTGACCAAGCGCTGGCGTCGCGTTCCCGGCGCTGGACCTGCTGCGGCTCGCACTGCGAAATGCTCCGGTGAACAGCCATGGCGTCGGACGAACGTCGTGGCCCCCACCCAAAAAACCGACCTAGATATAGGTAATGAGAGTGGCTTGTTAGGCTAGTTGGCACATGGTATACTACTAGGAGAATGCCAGCAAACTTGAAAAGGGGAAAAATAGAGAGGCAGACATAGACAAAGCGACCTTTCCAGCCACCTTCATGTGGCTTTGTCTAAGTCTGCCTCTCGGTTTTTCCTCTTTTTTTTTCAAGTTTGCTGGCATTCTCCTCGCAGAACTAGATATAGGTGCACGTTAGAGAACCCCAGGTGGTCAAAAGTATTCCAAATTCTTCCACTATGGCGTGCCTGATATTCAGATTGTTGGTTTGGCAGGCAATGCACCATAATTTAATTAGAGATCAACATTTCCACGATGCGATGCGCCGTGTGAGGCAATGACAGTGCTAACCATCTCGCCGGCTATGAACGATGCCCCACAACAACGCATCAGAGCAAACGCCTCGCTGTGTGTTCCGAGTGCTACGTGGTCAAACACAAATGGTGCACGCAAGGGGAACGTCACCTCACCACTCTCGCATTGCACCCAGCGCTCAATAACTTAAACAATCGCCGTCAACATCAACGCAAACACGACAAAAAGTTTCGCTTATACACCGATTCCCACTGTACGTGAGAACAGTTTTTATCTATAGGTGGTGTCGGTTTATACAACTGCCCTATCGTGTCGCATCATTTCGATTCGCCGTCCTAGCGCATTACCGCGGTTTACATTAACGCTGTGCGCTGGAGACGCGATGCGACACCAAACTTGTTGCGTTCAGGTGAAGCCACTATAGAAAAGTGACAAAAAAAAAGAGTAATAGATGGTGTCGCAGTATAGATTTCTTTTCCCGACAATGTCATGACTAGGGCCCTATTATGACAGCCTGACGATGACGGTATGACGACTTCTGAATGATGTCGACAGATTGACACAGACGACGGCATGAAGAGTAGACTGCATGATGCCGGCTGTTCTTTACGGTGCAGTTCGTGCGCTTCCATTTTAATTGCACAGCCTATACTTTTAATTGCACAGCCTATACTTACTAAAGTGACGCCGAAACGGTGGCGAATTTATACGCACTAGCAGTGGCAACATTTGAATTAAATAAAACATCGCCTGCAGTATACTGCCACTGGGACATGAGTCTATATATTCCCGAAGAAAAGCAGATTAACGTGTTCTCGTTCAGAAGACTCGTTTCTGCGGGAAAAGCGTGGAGCTATATATAACTGCCGACATGGCACCGTCGTGCTTCGCCGTAATAAAACCGTAATAAAAAGTAGAATCAAGGCGTAAAGTTGGCCTCAATTAACTACCTTCTCTCCAGGCAGAACTTGCACCAGCGAGATTTGTACAAATCCCGCAAAGTATACGCGCTCGACATCATTTGCGCACGTCAAGCGACAGGAATATAACCACATCAGCACCGCCGCATCTGAGCGGCCCCCGTCACGCGCTGTAGATTGCTCCCACATTGGTTAAATACACAAGAAGTCTCAACCAGAGCCGCGGCCCTCAACTGATCCCCAGGAAGAACGAAGAGGAACTAGGCGAACGGTATAATCCTCAGTATACTCATGTCTATAATCGCTCTCGTTCTGAAGTGATCTCTTTCAGAGCCATAGCGCGAGAGCCAAGAAATCCCCCCCCCCCCCCCCCCGCCTCCCAACCCGCCTTCTACACAGAGGATCACGTAGAACCACTCCTTCTTCGAGTGAGTCCTCGAACAAGTCCCGCCGGCAACCTGCTATCGTCGGCGGCACTGTTTGACTTCGTGACCGTTCCGCTGGCGTGGAGCTCTCTCTTCGGTCCGTGGGCACGCCGATCGCCCCCCTTCGTCCTATAGGACGGCGACGGCAGCGGAACGAAGAGCAAATACGGACTCCCCGCAGAGACAGTGTACTGCCGCAAGAGACGCACGTCGACGTCCGGGACAAGCAGGAGCATATAGCGTGTGTGTGTGTGTGTGTGTGTGTGTGCAACGCCACGGACGTGCAGTGGTCCTTGCACGCTGTTTGCTGGCAAGGCCAACAGAGCAAGCGGGTCTCTCCAAGCCACGGCGTGCGCCATTGTCGGCCCACCGCTTGTACATATATACGTCGGGATGCTGGCAGCTGTATCGCTGCTACACGTTGGTTCATCCGCGAATGTTCGGACTGACACAATAAGGTATACACAAACAACGCTTAGCAATCCTCGTTTTTCCTTAATACGAAGAAATATTGACGCAAATCAATCTTCGCTGGCCCGTCTGTACTAATAGCGTCTATCCGCCGTGAAGAAGGACGTCAAGAAAATTCCGCCAGAACCCACCTCCCGACGAATGTCGACGCCATTGCGATTAGCACTGAAGACGCACCGTGTCGGCCACCACCGAAACACGTCATACATGAGGCGTATATGCAGCCTGGATTCTTTACTTCCCTCAGCACAGCAGCGCCACCTATTTGATCATGGACTACAGTAATTAGAGAGCAGAACTTCAGCTAAAATGCCTGTTTTTTCCCTCATGTTCTTATAGCTCCTATTTAAAATATACGCGCGAATTATGTGTCTAGGAACATTTTAGTAGCACTTTTACCGTGCCTGCAAATGCCTATTACAGTGTTCATTTTCAGAGCCTAAAAAATGACCTTTTTCATGTTTTGTCCTAGTCCTGCGTTGTTTATAGTGTTGTAAACAACTGAAGAACTGATTAACAGCCGATTATTATCACAAGCACTTGGGATTCTCGGCCCATGGCCTGATACTGCAACTGCAGTGCGGTCAGCGAAAGCGCCGTAGAATCTCTTGCATGACACAAAACTGGACGAGCGGCTCTAGAAGGGCCGCTGTCTGATGTGCATTATCATTCACTTCTCTCCTCATCATTGATCACTTTCCCAGTGCAGAGTATAGCAGACTAGAGCGCACCAGCTCAGGGGTGACCTCTCTGTTTTGCCTCTCAATAAAATCTCTCTCTCTCTCTCTCTTGCGGATGCAAAGACTGCTATTAACTGCTTCCCAGCAGACAATAGCTTTGTTGTGCGAAAGACCCAAACGGCGTTAAGCGACGATATGCTTTAAGGTGACTTGGCCTACATACTTGTGAGCAAGCTTCACATTTTAGCTTAGTTGCGTGGGTGAAGCCTGACGGAAGGCGGGTGTAACAATCCGAAACCTTAACACAAAATGATGTCTGCAGTCTTTCTGACAGTAAGTAGTGTTGCAAGATGATGGGAACGGGCTCGGGCAAAAGTGCGTAATGTGCACTATAAGCACTTCCACCGCAATGTGTGTTTGTATTTCTTGACCCGGGCGACTGCAATAGTCGCCACTGTGGACGTGCATTTTGGCAAACCAAGACAAACTCTGAGAGACCGAGCTTGAATAGCCTGTAAAGCACGAAAGGTTTGTCTTGCAAGTTTTGGTCAGTACGGGCAAACTGTATCTCAAGAAGCCCAGAAAAAGAGCCCTGTACTGACATTCCCCAAGAGCCCTGAAAAAAGAGCCCTGCAAACACATTGCATGTACTGACATTCCTCAAGTCTTTCCGCCCAGAAACTTGAAAAGCTGGGAGATTGCTGTCAAACGCTGTTTCGAGTAGATCACGTGCGGGCCCCAGGAGAGATCTCCAGCAATGATTATGCCAAGAAATCTGTGAGTCTTCTCATAAGAAATGATCTGGCCATTTATAGAGATGGCGTAGGGTGTCATTGGTTTGAGAGTGAATCCCATCAGTGCAAATTTGTCCGATGAGATTTCAAGACCTTGCTTGCAGAGGTATAGAGCTGTCAGAGTAGCAGCTTTTTGAAGTCTTGCACGTATCTGAGGACGTGCCACACCTGAAGTCCATATACATATGTCTTCTGCGTACATTGATATCTTGATCGCTGCTAGCAGATATGTTTGGCTCGACCTGCAGTGCACTTCAGCGTACCAGGAATCAGGAGAAAAATCTGAGCTGTCATCAACTGGTCTTAAACAACTAACTCTGCTCCTTTTGCACGAGAGGTACGCCGACCACGTACATATTTATACAGATGGATCAGCAACTCTCCATTGTTCCTCTGGAGCCCTGGCTTTCCCAGCGAGAGCCACCACCATCAGTTTCAAGACGTGTCACCCAACGACATCGACGGCGGCGGAACTCGCAGCTCTTCGCGCTGCACTTCGTCTCGTCAGCCGAGAACAACCTCAGATGGTCAATATTGAGTGACTCAAAAGCAGCACTGCCGTCTTTGCCATCAGCCCTGCGGCGTGGACCAGATGAGCAACTGGTATTCGAGATTAGAGAGCCAATCCATACCTTGACGGGGAGCGAACGCACGTCGGAGAGCGAACGCACGTTCTGCGCCGTGCTCCCTGAAGGGCTGCAGAATTAAGCATCTCTTTCCTCCTTTACAATATCCATATATAGAGAACAAACGCAACTTCTTCCGTCGCGCGAAAGGATGTGGGGGGGGGGGGGGGGGGGACGGAAGGGAGGGAGGAGAGGCGACGTTTAGCTGCGGCACCAAATGCGTATTTATATAAAAACATTGCGAGGCGAGAAGGTTGGTAAGATTTCCGACGCTGCTCGACGAGTGTCCCATTCTGATCTCGTCGAGAACCTCCGAGCCGCCCTCCCAGAGGCACCGGCAACAGTCACCAACGCCGCGCGCGTTCGGTGCGAACGCGGGCAAAACGCCGACGGCGTCGGCAACAGTTCTGCGCGTTGCTGGTGCTGCTGCATGTCCAAGTTTATACAGCTGATAAAACTACTATCCTTACTCCGTATAGCTCTCTACTAATTTGCTATCGCATTTGATGCTTCGCCTTTCGGGTAAAACTGCGACAAATTATTTTATGTTCTTTTCCACTAACCCAACGTAGCCTAAGTAATCATCGCGGTTGTTAGTTAATCCATGCTGCGTATAGCGTCACCTGTGGCACTGTGCCTATGCATCGCACAGTATGCGTGTATGGTGACTGTAACGATGGTTCGCGAAGGTTACACTTACACTGTTTAATGGTTGGTACCCCAAGCTGCATTCGGGCCAGATATGCGGTTACATTATCGTAAGCGCCACAGTCTTCCGATATCCTATTTCCGTCTACGCCCGTTCACTGCAGTGAGTAGAAGACACATTTCCTGAACACTAATAGTAAACGCGCGCACGCATTCTTCCGCGTTTCCTGCACTTCTATTGCAGTTTACTGCTGATCTGAAAACTCTGTTCCTGCCCAAAACACCACTCGCTACGATACTTGTATTCCTTCCGCCGCAAATATGTTTTGCAAACTGTTTATCCACCCCATTCTAACAAACGTTATCATACACGGGTCCGTTTCGTTTCCTCATCCTCGATTTTTCACGCGTATACCGTTACCCTTCACGCAAGGGAAACCGTTTCCTGCGGTCATGGGCCGCAGGCAGGCAAGAAGGCAACACAGCCGGCGGCAGGAGGAGGCGTGACTCACGTGACCAGCTCTTCTTCCGCTCCCTAACTGCGCAGGGCGCCCCCTACACTGTGCGCGTGCTCCGCGGGCGCTTCAGGCGCGCACGCACGCGCGCACGCTAGATCGATACGGCGCGGCCATTTTGGCTCCGCCGTATCACCGCTGCGGCGCCGTGCCGTATGGCGCGCGCTCGCACGTGAGGCAGGAGGGGAGGTGGGGGGCAGGCCAGGTGGTCGTGCTCTTTCACCTCATCCCGCCGCCTCCAGCGCGGCAAAAGGGAAAGGTTAAATCACCCCGGCCAGCCAGGGGCGCCGGCGGTGGCTTTGCGCAGCCAGATGAGAGCACCTGCTCGCTCTCTCGGCGAGGCATGGTCGCTCACTGGCTGTGCCGTGGCCTGGCTCGGCTAGCCGCGGTACAAAGCGGGCAAACGTGACTTCGCGTCCCCCCCCTCCTTCTCCTCGCCTCCGCACACCTTTCGCCTCTCGGCGCACACCGAGGCTCGGCATGAGCGATGCTGAGCCCCGGCTTTATATCTTTTCGGCCCGTTACTACACGAAGGCTTTATAACCTCCCCGTGTTTAGAAGCGCAACCATTTCTCTCTCTCTTGGGGCTTTGTTTTTTTAGTGGTTGTTCTTTTGCATGGATGTTCCTGTTTCATCGCTTTCTTTTTCTTTTTTTCTTGTGCAGTTTGTTGCGCCACGAATTCGCTACTGGCTTCTCTATGGTTTTGCTACTGAGAGCAAAGCTCCTGCACGGGGAAAAAGGAAAGAAGCGAGACTGTAAAAAGAAAGATGCACTGCTGGCCGCGTTTATATGGCCGCTCGCAAAGCGTGGCAATGAGCCAAGCCTAGATAGCCTTTTTTTTTTCTTTTTTTCTCTTGGGGGGGGGGGGGCGCTAACATTTCTTTAGTAGGTTCAGTGTGAAGTTTAAAATCCATGCGTTTGTGCCCCTTTGACTCTTAGGGATGCTTAATTTTCTTCATTGTCCATTATTTCTCTGACCCGAACGGCCTCTACGTTTGCATTTGATGCTCGTAGTATCGTTATCGAAAATCTTCTTTTTCTTTAAGACTTCGAGGGTTGAAAGTAAGACAATTTTCCGAGTCGCCAGCGCAGTCATCAAACGGAAAATTCGAATGGTCTAAAGCTGGCTTATAAAAGTCAATAAACAAAGCACGCGCCTATCCAGTTATACGCCTATTATGCACATAATAATGAGATATTTCAGAGCTTAAGCGTTTTGACAGCTGCCTACGGCAGCATGCCAAAACTTTCGCACGAAACTTGCTTCTTGATTTCAGCGGTTATACTAAACGCGCGCCTCTACGAGCAAGTCTCGCGAAGTACACGCGACTTTTCGATCTTGCCGTATCGTGCAAAGGAAGTCGCGGTAGGACTCTAACTTGAGAGATGTTTACAAGGCAATCTCTGGCACTGATCAAAGATCAAATGAGCATGGATCCCATCTCACGTAGGAATTGAAGGAAACGAAAATGATGACGCTCTCGCACGCCTATCGCTGACACGTGTCCCAAAAGTGAGAGCGCCAAGTATTTTTCAGAACTATAAGGATGCAAGCCGCTATCACTTTAGGACGATCCACAAGACTCCACACCAAGCCTGTCAGATCCATGGACTTACTCGTCAGGAAGCGACCTTGCTGTACCGCACCATGCGGAACCGGCTCCGCGTATACACCCGGCCTAGCTTGGTCATTCAAGGCTGGACGTTGCGATTCCCCGGTCAGTGCCTTCTGTTGCGATATATCGGCGACACTGCATACATTTAATTTGGCTATGCCCGCAGTTCGACACAGAAAGAAACGCGATGGTTGACAGCCTGCAAAAGAGCGGTCTTTCGCGCGCGGGACCTTTGAAGACGTCGTTTTCCCCGGAGGGCCCACGGTAATCAGGAAGACAGTGCAACGATTGCCCATTGCCTTCTGGCGAGACACGGGGCCCATTGACACCTGGTGGCACGCCCTTGATCTCAACTCAGAGGAGGCTCAGGCGCAACAATTGGCGGCTACGTGCGCCAGGCTAACCCCGCCTGCTGCAACACCACCACCGCCACCACCATCTAACGTGTTGCGCTTACCTTATGCAACGTTAGGTGCCATTGGTACGCAGAACACAAATTCCATACGTATTGCAAACCCATTTCTTCCCCGAAAAGTTGAAATGAGAAAGGCGTAATCATTGCAGCTGCGATAAACGCAGCGTTACTATAGTTCGCTCCCTGTGAAACGTAGTGAGGCCCGTTCCCTTTGCCCTTGTTGCCACGTCTCGCTGTGTTGCACGAAAAAAAAGAAAAGAAAGAAACAGCTTGGCATTCCGTCGTGGCGGTCGCCTCTGCAGCCCAGCACCACAGCGGGCGTTTGTCCAACGGTCCGCGGAACATCGCTCTGCGTCGCCCCGTTCGGCGCGAGCCAGCCGCGAGGACAGGACGAGAAGGTGCGTACAGCGGATGTGGAGCGTGGAAGAGAAACGGGGAGGGGAGTATAGGTGCAAGAGGGACACGCCCTTGGCTGCTGCTGCTGCTGCTGCTGCGGTTCCCGTGTGTGTGCGTGTGTGCAACGGCGGCGCAACGACGCATTCGCGGTCAGTAGAGCTCCCCCGGCCCGCCGCGACGACGACGACGACGCGCTATGCAACATGCATGAGCGCCGCGCGATGGGCCCCCACGACGACGAACGCGCGCGCCGAGCGCACGCGCGCGAACTGTCGCACGCAGCTAGGAAGACTTGCGGAAGCCACGGCGACCCCATCTTCAGAGACAACGGAAACCGGACGTGATGCAACCTGGGGATGCAATATGCAACAGTCATTTATTTATTTATTTATTTTTCTAGGAAGAACCAACAGCATGGCCCATGTAGTAAGTGCACGGTAAACAGGGGTGCTATACTCTGGACATCGATAAATTTCGCCATATTGTCAAATTAGTCGTCATCTTTTCAGCTCTGATTAGCCCAAAGGGCTGCTACGGCGTCTCCGATTGGCTTTAGGCGGAACATGAACTTGGCGGAATATGGCAGCATCCATAGAATAGCACCTCAGGAAGACAGAGAGATTTCACCTACAATATACAGTCTAACCACTTTGTAATAGCTGTTTTCTTGTAACATCCTATAGTTCACTATACTGACATGAATAACTGATTCTTATTCTGTCTGATTCTTTCAAGGGGGGGGGGGGGGGGGAACATTAGCATGTACGTAAATGCATTTAAATGACGAGGTTTGACGGCCAAGAGCTGCACAGCGGGAAAGGCGTATAGTGGAGAGCCCCGGATAATGTAAAATCCCGCATATTATACGAAATTTCCTTTCTATTTTTGGCTCGTTCCATTTGCTTATCGTATTAGGCTCGCGTAAGGGAGCTTTTATGAGCTGAAATAATATTTTTTCGCCCTGAAATGGGGAAGCAGGGGGGAGAGGGGGGGCATCGCGCGGAGGACGTTACGCGACAGAAAATCAACAAGCGCCTCCCCGAAAGTGAGAGATTGCGAACGCGTCATCGTGAGTGCACATCGGAGAAGAAAGAGTATACCTATAACTGAGCGACTATAATGCGACAGCATTATCCGGATCTGCCCATCCATGCATTTGATTACATTGTCCACAGAATCGACTTGCATTACAACCCACTTTCAAACTATTGCTAAAACACATATCGCACGCCGGTGTCAGGGATCCGCCCACCTATACGCCTTTCATTACATTGCCTTAGGCAAAGGCCCGCTTTATTTTGAGTCGACGCAAACAACGAATGCCGGCCAGAGAGAGAGAGAGAGAGAAGAAAGGGGGAAGGCAGGTTGGTTAACCAGAGGAGAAGGTCAGGTTTGCTACCCTACGCTGGGGAAAGAGGGGAAGGGGGACGTAAAGATGACACGAAAGTAGATATAGAGAAGGAAAGGGAGCACAGATGCACAATCACGGTCGGTCACCGTCACCGCAAACGACCACTGCACAGCACCGTGTCCCGTATAACGCTAGCGCCTTGAAAGGTCGAAGGCAGCGCGATCGAGTTGTACTGGACACACTGCGGGCGATTTCCTGCCTCTAAACGAACGTTGAGGGTCGCGACGCGTGGAACTCCGGCACACGCTATCGCGCGCGTGGTGGCACGCGCTGCGAAGAGGTGGCGAGGAGGAGGAGGAGGTCGACCCTCTCTCTCGCGTGTAGAGGATCCGCCGCGTATGCCAACCGGAAGTCGGCGGAGCGTGTCGCTCTTCCGGTACGGTGCACCTCCGCAACCGACTCCCCTTCGCGCCCCCCTTGGTGATCCCCCCACCACCAACTGCGCACGTACCTGTCGCGTCCACGCGTCGCTGGGCGAGGCACGTGCCAGCAAAGAGCCAGCAGAGACAGGATGCCAGCAGCCCTGTATAGCCCCCCCCCCCCCCCTCCCCCCTCCGCTTCTCCAATCTTGCTCGCCGCAGACCGGCCGACGACATGACAAACCGTCTCCTCCACGCTGTGGGAGACGACGCGCGCGTGGCAGCATGGTACTATACTATATACGTGGAGAGCCTCACGGGCGGCCGGTGAAGGGACGACGCCGCGTTCTTCGTTTATTCGAGACATTTGCGAGAGAAGTTTCGCACGTGGTGCTTTGGTCATTTCGTTCGAATGTTCCCCGGCTATGGGGATTCCTTTGTTTTTAACGCGAAAGCGTTAAGGGCCCTGTGTCGCAGAAAATCCGGCGTCGGCGTGGATGTCGGCGTCCGTGGCGGAGAAAATCATCCCGAACCAACCCGACCACGCAGGCCCTCCGCGTGGTGCAAGGTGTTAGTAAACAAAAATAGAATTTCCCACAGTGAAATCCGTGAGAAAAATGGTAACGCACGACTTAACCACAAGCAACAGACATGGTGGCGTCGGGCTGTTATTTGAATGTACGAGAAAACATAATTCTGTTACGAGGAAACTCATACACAAACCTCTTTTGACAACATTTCTACCATACCAACAGCGGCGCGCTCGGGTAGGCTACTTGGGAAAATCTTATCCAGATGGCGCTCGCATCCTCCGCAGGTCAAATTGGGACTTGGCCTGCCTAATGCGTTTTGGACACGCGCGCGCGTCGGGGCAATAGCAAACAATAAAATAATAAGAAAAGGTCCTCGGGCCTTCCCATTTTAATATAAGACGGCTTATATTGCCTCTGGAAAAAGTGCTTCCCAGCAATGCATTTCTGTTCAATGGTGAAGCCGACTTTAAGGGGATCGGTGTAAGCTTGGTCTTTGAAAGCTGGATTTCCCACGTTCTGTGTTGCAGTCAAGCCTACTCAAAGGAAAATGCGATGCGAACGGGTCCCGGCGCTCCACATTTAAAGGTGAAACTTAAGCGTCCTCCAATTTTTCTCTAGGAATATATTTTTTCCCATAGCCCAACAAAAATGCGATACAGTGTAACCCACATATATAGAACCCATATATAACGAATTGTTGTGTATAACGAATACCAGTAAAATCCCCTTGAAATTTTAAAAATATTTTTATTTCATTTATCGAATGAACTATATATCGAACTTTTTATGTGATCCCCTTCAGATTCGACATATCCGGGCTTGACTGTAGTAAACACACACACACACACCGTGGCCAACTCCGTGCTTAACCCAAACCCCGTGGTCTACGAGGTGTATGTAGGAATTTCATAGAAATGTTATTGCGCAAGTAATGATGTAGCTGCTGAAGACCTGCAAAATATTAGAACAGACCTCCCCTCGTGAATACAGTGCGCAAACGAATTGCGCAATACGAAAGGAAAGACGAGTAAACGACACTTAGCAGTAATGGTATACGTATTAAAGCGAAATTAGCGACATCATAATTTTTTACATACTTGATCAATCTAAATTGATTTATGGTTTTGCTTTAGTATCCCGTTAAGTAGGACCGATATCGCACGGCGACTTCAACGCCAATACTTACGTCCCGGTAGCCCCCCCCCCCCCCCCCCCGCCCCTTTTTTTCTTCTTTGAAATGAAAATAAACAGAGGAGTTTATGCACCCGTACGCTGGCGACCGTTAATTCTCTTCGCTTGGTTATCAGATAAGCGTACACTAAGAAAAATACGTAGCCTTGCACTGGTTAACAGTTAAGTAAAACAGAAGGAAATGTCGCGGAACAAAAGTGTGCAAGTTTTCCGTTAGAAGTTGCAAATGAAACAGAGTTCGTGAATGTTTTACGTATTTATACTCCACCGAATTTTCCGTAAAGCTGTTTTCCGTAAAGAATGTTGCGCCAAGTTTTGCGAAGTATTCTGTATATACTTCGACAACACCTTTGGAAGTCGTCTGATGGTGAAAGTACACAAGAGGTAGAGCGAGTTTCTAGTCTGTCGAGCAGCCAAGTTCCTATATATCAGGCAAAATTAGCAACAGTAGCACCAGACAAAAAGCCACTGCGATCTAAAAAAAAAAAAACAACGGATTGCATGTCATTCTCTGGTGATACAGTTTCGGTATGGCTTGCTTGCCGCGTCTAAGTCAACGTTAACTAAAGTGCGTACGCGTATATCACAAAATGTATCTGTTCATGGTAAACATTAAAAAAGAACGATCACCACCCATGCAGCCGGTACAGATGGCAAACCAGCGAAGCTGAAATGTGCGGCCCCCGGCATGTGCCACACGTGATTTATTTAATTATTTATTTATTTCTTGTCCCTGGCTCATACCCTCGTATCCCTGGCTCATATGTCCTGCACATCCAATGCGAGTATGCGCCACAGGTGATTTTATTATCGTTAATCGTGACGTAACTGACGAGCACGTGATGTTATTTATGTCATGACATATCAGTCATGCTAGTCATACATTCGTACCCTTCCGTATCAATTTCGGTATATACCAAGTGAACGATACGCGAGTTTTCGGTAGCTTTATTCCCACCGGAGGGTTTCTGTGGCCGGACCGGCAGCGTTTCGCCTATAGGCATGCACATCTTCACTGTAAAAAGCATCCTACTATCCCCCCCCCCCCCCAACAATTTTCACACCTTCGCGAGTGTTGTTTCCGCTGAATATAGTTACGGATTTCAAAGTTCGCAGGCTGGCAGGTGAATTTATTCTACGACGGAACTGCGAGAAAAATTTTCCCCCGCAACTTATTCTGCGCGCGAGAAGCGAATTGACGCGCCGCGCAACTCCAAGCAAGCGCCGACAGGCGCGACGCATAACGAGGCGAGAATCGAAAGATCGATAGCACGACAATAGCGGCTCCGAGCGCGCACGCGCTGCCGCAAGCGCTGCAGAGTCGAAACAGCGGGTGCAGACCGCGCGGACAGGCTCGCCGTGTTTGGCTTGGGCGGCACCCGCGGATGGCCACTGCCGTATATACACGCCGCATGCGGCCGAGAAGCAAAGACGCGTATACTATCTACTCCGTGATGTGGTGCATGTGTACATATACAGAGTGGATCGCTCGCGTGGCTCCATATATATAAGCGTGCGGAGACACTCCGGTAGCAATAACGCGTGCGCGCCTGCAGTTTATACTCGCGGCTGTGTATAAAAAACGGGACTACCGTCCGTAAGAGCAAAACATTGTTTTCTCTTTTCGTTATAACGTGGCCTCTTTCTCTCTGTTTCTCTTTCGATGCACCTCCTGCGCTGATGAATTTAGAGGCCATTACCCTAATGAACCTCCACTTGAAGTTGGCCAGAACGG
Source organism: Dermacentor silvarum (assembly GCF_013339745.2). Lineage (NCBI taxonomy): Eukaryota > Metazoa > Arthropoda > Arachnida > Ixodida > Ixodidae > Dermacentor > Dermacentor silvarum. The sequence goes on along the minus strand of NC_051164.1, from coordinate 75,324,670 downwards.
CCCACTTAGATATTTACTTCTAGCTCTCTCCCTATTCTTGTTGTTTCCACTTTCTTTCGGCGCCTTGGACTTTGCTGCGTGGAAGATATATACTGTAGGAAGAACGGAACACGTTGTCCTTATAGCTGCCAGTTGCGTACGGATTCATCTTGCCGAGGGAACCCGCAATAATACGGGTATATACGAGGTGGTATACCAAAAACTTTCAAAAATAGGGTCTGTTTTCAAGAAAGTTGTTTTTTATTTTATTTATATGCGTACATTCCAATGCAGCTAGAACATTCCAATGCAGCTAGAAATTGGAATCACCTAGCGCAAGACAGGGGTAACTGAAGATCGCAGGGAGAGGCCTTCGTCCTGCAGTGGACCTAAAAATAGGGTGATGATGATGATGATGATGATGATGATGATTCAAACACTGTAATCTTCTAAATAGTCCCCTTGCACAGCAATACAGCGCTCCTGCAGCGTTCCTGACACTTTGCAAACACGTCCTAGAAGTTTGCTTTCCGGGGTGAGTTGAACACCTTTCTGCGATTTGTGATTGAGTTCATCAATCGTGTCGAATTGGCAGCCATTAATTGAATACGAGTCTTTAATTTTGGGAAGAGAGTAAGCGGGACAAGAGAGTGATAATGTGGGAGTAAAATACGGCGAGTACTGCAAACACCCCTTTTAGGTGTAACAGTGTGCTTTGTAGACAAAATTTACACCCTTTTCACTTTTAAGGGTGTACGTTATGTTACATTGTATGGCAGGTGTAGAAGAGAAACCGTGTCGTTACCAGCGGGAAACTCGCGTGTGAGGAGAGCTCATGAAACAGGGCCCGTTGTGGTCGTGCAAGATTCCGCTTCTCTTGCGCTGAAGATCTGGTCATTTTCAACGAATGACCTTCCTAGCTCATGTACACTAAATCTTGGCCGCAAAATTGTCTGGTCATGGTCTAGCCGTTCTACGCGGCCCTCCTGCGCCTCTTAAAACAAGCGATATCTCCTCAAAAACAGCACTTCACGATCCGCTGTTATAAAAGCCCTGCGCGGTCACTCCCGCCGCCTCGGCGCGGGCGCAATAGTTAAAGAGCTGTGTGGTGGTCAAAATTATTTTGGAGTCCCCCACTATCGCGCGCCCGAATAATTATATCGTGGTTTTGAAACGTAACACCCCCCCCCCCCTCCCAAACATTTTTTTTTCTCGTTAACAACCATACATTCTCCCTTTCCTTATTGTCCTTCTCCTCTCCCACTTCGTGTACTCCTCTGATCAATACAGGAGACGCGGCGATTTGACTTACGTATCTGCACCGTTCTGCCAAATGACGAAATATAGCCCGCTCGACCAGGGCGCTTTTTTTTTTTTCTGGAAGCAAATCACTGAATTACCCGCAGACAACAATAAAAAACGGTCTCAGCGAAACTGGACCTATATGAGCCAGCCATGTAAACGCGTTAAAATAAAGAAGACGTAGATAGTCTAGATCCCTGACCTCATGTACTTTACTCAGGACTTCGTCTTCTCCTCCCCCCCCCTCCCCCTCCTTTTTTATTTTTATTTTTCGTGCAGCATTCAGCTTCACTTGCGCCGAAGATCAGGCCATTTTAGCCGAATGCCCTTTCTCATCTACAATAAATCTTTGCAGCCAAAACTTGCTGCTGATGGTGTGGCCGGTCGGGACTAAGTCTATACGCGGCTCCTCTTATAAAACAAGCGATATCTCCTCAAAAAAACCAGACTTAACGATCCGCGGTTAGAAGTCCTGCATCCACTCCTGCCGCCTCGGCGCGGGCGCATTAGTTATCATGCATGCGTCCCCGCGCTCGCGAACCACAGCATAAGAAGTCGCGACGAACGTTATCACGCGGCCCCGGTGGTTAAGCTCCCATGTGCAGAGACGAGTAACGCACGCACACAAACACGGCGAATAAGACGACTCGGGTCAAGCGCGTTTACAAGACAACTAGCCGCCCTTTGCGCACATTGGCACCGCTCGCGAGCGGCAGCGAGGGAGCTTGTTTATACAGAACAAGCTGAGAGGCCTGCAGCCTCTCGGCTTCCCTTGCTCTCTCTCTCTCTCTGGTGCACCGAGTGACAGCGCGTGTCAGAGAAGTTTTGAAAGCGAAAGCGTGGCCGCTCCAGTCTACTCACGATTCGGCACTCTCGACGTTCGCAGGCGAGTTGGCTGGAGACCTACTAATGCATTTCGCCCCCTCCCCCCCCCCCCCACCCCTCCGCCCCCTCCAAGTGGATATTGCGTCTCTTTCTAGCCTATGGCTGGCCGCCGCCGCCGTCTCTTCAGAGCGTATATACAGACACGAACAAAAATTGCACCCTCGACGGAAAACGAAAATGTGAACGGGCAGAGGAGTCTCTCGTCAAGCTCGGCGCGGAGGCGTGCTTAGCAGATGGGTCCTTATTTGCGCACCCGGTGGGTTGAAGCGAGAAGGGGGCGGTCTCGAGTGCCTCCGATGCACGACCGTGCATCTCTCGAGCCGTGAATTTGGGATGCCCATGGAGGGTGGAGGGCGGGAGCAGCATCGCATGGAGAGGACAACATCTTTCTTTCGTTGTTGCTCGTAAGCGCAACCACCGGTTGCAGCGTTAGTGGAACGTGCGTGCCTGTTTGTGTCTTAGAAAGTTTGTGTGCTCATGCGGTTGTGCGGGCGTTCGCATGTGTGTATTGGTATGTCCGTGCATGTGTATGCATGTGTGTACGTGCGCGCTTATGGTTGTGTGTACGCGCGTGCGTTTGTGTGTGTGCGTTCGTGCTTGCGTGTGCAAGTGTCTGTGTGTGGAGGGGTACGCGCATGCGTGCTTGCGCGCGATATTTCAACGCTCCTTGAGCGTAAGGTGCGATGTAGGAGATGCATCTGTATATGCAAGGGAATCATAGCGTGAAAGAATTTGACGCTGTTTGACCGGACCATTCCATCGTAATTTCTTTAATTGTGAGATGACTAAGCCGACTGCGCTACTCTCAGAAAATAAGACCGTTCACATAAAGAGCACACCTAAAGAGAGAAATAAGAGTAGAAAGGCAGGCAGATTACACCAAACGCACGTTCGGTTTGCTGCCATGCGCTGTAAAAAAAAAAAGGAATAAATAAGGAACGACCAGTGAGAAAGAAGGGGAGAGATAAGCTCGTATTGAAGGATATTTTGTATAATCTTTTTCTACCCTACATTACTAGCGAACAAATAGAACATGATGACCCATCAATATAAATCACCACCGTATACAGTTCACGCCATGCATGCACCTATAGCTTAAAGCATGCAGGAAACATTTGATAAAAAGGTCGCTGTAGGCCTTTGTCAAGCTGCCTCTACAAAGAGCAGCTTGTACCTACAGCTTCCTTCGCCATGCACTGTGATGAAAAATAAACATTATTATTTTAAATTACTACAGCCTCTGTATTCACTGAATCAATTTGCCGGCGAGCTAAAAACGAGTTCATATGGCGTCGATGAACGAAATCGTGACTGGTAATCCCCTATCCAGTCCAAAGTATACTAGATTCACTTAAGCCGGTTTCGCAACGAAATCAAAAAATAAAGAATAAATGTCTCTCACTGACCATGCGAGCTTATGGCTTATATCCAAGGTGTGTATTTATCGCGGACCAAGACCCGTTCATGCCTCTCGGTGACTCATTCTCTTTTTTTGCGGAGTCGTCGATTGCCGGGCAGATGTTTATTCGCGTATACACGAATGACTCTCCCATAGCCTTATAGGTGTGTGCGCATGTTATCGATCGCGGACGTAAAACTGATAACGGAACTGGTTCGTTCTTTTGCTGCAGCCAGCAAACACGCGCTCAGACGATCGCGCCCGAGTCGTTGATGCCCAAGCACTGGGATCCTTGGAATAGGCGTAAGTTACGACACCGTACACGCCATCAAATCAGCAAGTTGCGCTACGAAAGTTCTTACTGCGCATTTTTCTTTCTTTGCGTATAAGAATGCGGAGCACTTTCGTTGATCTCCCTCAAGATGTCTGCACGCTTTATCGACTCACACTGGAGCCCGCACCTTGGCTTCGGGTGCCGTCGGTCGGATGGAACTTCCGCACAAGTTCATTTGATATGCAACCTCCTGAATCTGTAACCATCCTTTTAAGGCTAACGTTCGTTGCGTTACCATACCATTCCATTCATCCGAATTCCTTGCGATGGTATTTAAAGCGTGCGAATAGCAGGGTCATGTGGGTGTTCACTTGCCGCAATTGTGGCTGCCAACCTGTATTTGACGGATACAAAAATTTGGACGGGTGGATCATTTTTTTTTAAGTTTTACGGAATTTAAAAAAAAATTGTATGTGGCAGATAGCATAAATCTTGGCCTCGAGCTGGATTATTCGAAGAGACGGAAATTACTGGCACGAGAAATTAAAACACATGTTGAAGTAATTAACGAAAGTTCATTGATTAACTTCCTAATTGATTACTTTACGGCACATCTTACAATTTACGAATTGTATAGCCGATGAGCTTGCAAGTCCTATATCTATCTGCTTGAAACGAATTTCCAGGACGGCACCTGTTTCGAGATATTACTTCCCAAAGTGTGGGACGAAGAACATGGTCGTTGCAGTTGCTAATGCTCTTTAATGCATAATAGAGCGTTTAAAAAAAAGAAAAAAGAAAAAAGAAAAAAAAGTGCAACAACAGTGCATTTGTACGGCGAATTTGACGGCGCATGCCTCCAAACTGGTATCATTCTGGAAATTCATTCCAATTGTATACGCCTTGAAAACCCACCGGCTACAATTTGTAAAGTTAATCCGGAGGCTTCCGATACGGTGACTCGAACAATGTGTGCGTGTTGCTTGGAGACGTTGAACTTCATATTGAACAACCCCACGCTTGCTAAGCCAACTCAATAATATCGCGGTGTCAACGTCTACTGACGCAGAAACATATAACCAAGTATACAAAATATTTCCTCGTACCATTGAACGTTGGTATTCTTTGCCTATAGTGTTACTATACGTATATAGCGTGTAATTCCATTAAAGGAGTTCTGCTGATATAATTGAACTTAATCACTAATAGCCGAAGGTGTGCCTACGAAATTCTCTTCTATTATTGTACTCATTAACTTATTCCCTTTTGATGCCCCTTGTATTTACTAGCAAGATTCATTTTTATCACAGCTGCCTCTTTCTTCTTTTTTTTTGTGTGCGTGTGTGTGCTTTACACACTTCAAATACAAAGGGCTGCAGTTTAAAGAATGCATAGAAAAAGCAAGCAAGTCAATGAAGCAATAAATGAAGCAAGAAGTATCGGCAGAGCGCGTCCACTGAAAGTACCTATATATGCGCAGGGCAGGTGACCACAATCTCACGGGTTGGCAGGCGATCAATAGATACAAACTATTAATCAACTACGAGGCACATATTACTCTGAAGCGCAGGCATAATGCCAGAAGCACCCTTCAAGGCCATTGCTGCCAGACGCCTATATGTATAGCATGTAGAAAGTGTTGCAGTATTTCACTCGTATTTCTTATGACATTGCCTCGGCTAAAAGAGCAAATAAGTTTCAACACAACGGAGGCCCGAACGCGGTGCAGAGAAAGAAAGACGAATAAAGGCAAATGGCAGGGAGGTTAACCAGATCACAGCATCCAGTTTGCCAACCTGCGCTGGTGTAAGAAAAAAAAATGGAGGATAAAAGATAAAGAGAGTTCAACACCATCAAGGAAAGCACAACATAAGCGCAAAATCAAAGACGCTGAAGTACGTAGTTGAAGTACACCGACTTCTGTGCTGACAATCGGTGAGACCACTTTCAGATTCCCTATAATTGATCAAGAGATGCCAGCGCTGTACTCAGTGTATCGAGTACGTACGAGTACTTTGCACTTTGATCAGGCGTAGTGCGCCGATTGTTGACGAGTACGCGGATAACGCCCATTAATGACTCTATAGTATAAGAATGTGACTTGTCTCTCTGCAACTGGAATCTCATCATCATCAGCCTATTTTTATGTCCACTGCAGGACGAAGGCCTCTCCCTGCGACCTCCAATTACCCCTGTCTTGCGCTAGTTGATTCCAACTTGCGCCTGCAAATTTCCTTACTTAGCAGGTGTATAGTGCGTGGAAAAGTATATAGGAGCCGCACACTGTGATTTCTATATAGACAAGCTGTGCGTACGATAGTGAAGGCCATTTTTCGGAACAGTCAGGCTTGCCGGCTTCTGTCTGCAACAAGCTCTCAATTTCGGATGTGCGCGGCGCTGGATGGGTTTGTGAAACGCGATACAACCGATTTTACCATCATGCTGAAATGAAACGTTATTGAAACGAAAGGGGGTCTCTTACGGTTTATTAGTTAAAATTGCGGTGTGTGAGCCGGCACGAAACCCCGCTAAATGCACTCTGACCAATAAACAATGAGCTTATATTAATAAATTAACACACAATAATGCAGCACACAATGGAGGAATTGGAAAAGAAAATGTATGCGTTCTGGTTTATCTTTCCGTGTTGAGCTTGTTCATTCTGCTACGTTGTTATATAGCAGTTGTGCATCATCGGTACTTTTTGATAGCCAGTAAGACAAGTTCTTTAACGCTAAATAGCAAATCGTATTTAACGCTTTAATACCCATGCACTGCACAACGTCGAATATACATTTCAACTGTTATTTTTTCTTGGTAGAGAACTGCATTATTTTCAAATAACCGCGGTTGCTTCTTGTCCCCATGAGCCTTCCCATGCGTACACTCCATGCAGTGCTAATTAGCCTAGCTACCACATCTCGTTACTTATGAGGAATATATTACCAGTTCCTGCCGCTGTTGGAGTTATTGTCGCTTGCTGCTGCTGCACATACTTATATCTCGCTTATTAGTGCACGCACTTTTTGGCTGTAAAACGCAAAATTAATCATTTTCTTGGTAGCAAGTTATATATAGTTATAGGCTGGGCAAACAACTGTTTTGGCCGCTCTCACTGAATTTAGGAAAATCCAGTGCCACGTATACACGTCGATGTCGGGAAGTGTTAAATTGAGACGCTGCATGGGGACCTTCGGGGTACGAATTCGCAACGCGTTCAGCGTAGTCCCGAAGCGGGAACTATACGCACATACAGTGAATACGGCTGAGCAGGCAATAAATCGTTTGGACTTCGGAGAAATAGTTTGGAATAGGTTAGTATAATAACATTTCTGATAGCCAGTATCGGTTTCATTTGCCAGGAGATTTATGTTTCATGACGTCATGACGTAGGAGATGGCCACAGGAGCAGAATGTTATAGCGTTTTGACGCCTCACTATTAACCCATGCACATGAGACTCTTCCGGCCGATCGCATATACATATAAAACGGCAAGTCCCATCACGAATGGAGGAGGCTATGCCCCCGTATTCTATAGAACGTTCCTCAATGTGCTGTTCCTCCACGTCCTCGACTCAAGAAAGTATAGATGGCGGCGTCGCCTCTCGGCAGAAGTGGTCACTGTTCTTTAAGATCACACAGGGCAATTCTTGAGAAGCGTCGCGTCTTTTTCAGTCCACAGGATGCGCTGCGCTCGACTCGGTGAAGTGGAGGAATAGCTTCGAGCCTCCGCGGAGGATCGTTTCAGAATACGGGGGGGTGGTATACACATCGCGGCGACTCTTCGCATAAAAGAACACGCGGGGCATCGCAACTGCAGATCAGGCGCAGTTCTTCAAGCGCTTACGGCAGTGCTTCGACAACGGCCGCGCGGCTTTTGAGTCGACGACAGCGCGCATGCGTGCATGCACTCACGCACCAACAGAGAACGTTCCCGACGCAGCTCAGATCGCAATCCGACGCCGCGTACTATGTACACGCGCCGATATCGTATTCGCCCTCCTCCTCTTCCGTCTTCCTCGGAGCTCGTTGGAACGCGGCGTGGGATTAATCGGGCCGATTTATCTGCCGTTCAACGACAAGGGCGCAAAGCGCCGGTAAGGTACCTCACCCATTCGCTCGCGGGGTCCGGTTGCCCAACCCACGCGCTGCATGCAGTCTCCTCGGCCTGCGACGGTTCTTTCCATCTCGGCGCTTTCTTGTCCTTGCGTTATTTCTTCCTTTTTCTCATTTCGGGACGCAGTGGGAGGCGTGACTCGTCGCTTGTCATTACTGCATGCTGCTTCGAGCGCATGCATGCCATGTATAAGTGTATATATACATGAACGGGTTCCTCTTCAAGGTGACTCATTGCGAAGGAAAAACGACGGTTCTTGTCGCCTTTTCAGCGAAAGCATTAGTTTACGCTGACGACCATAATGGCTGCGAAGCACATGACCTTTTATACTTCGAGAACAAAGGGTGGTTGTGTGAGTGAATAAATTATCGCCACTTGCACTGGACACGTGCCAGTGCTTACACTTTCTCGGTTAAGGTCCTCAATCATTTGTTGTAATTCATCTCCATTGTGGCTGAATAGGACAATGTCATCTGCAAACCGAAGGTTGCTGAGATATTTGCTGATCATCACTCCTAAGCCTTCCCAGTATAATGGCTTGAATACTTCTTCTACAGCATGCAGTGAATAACATTGAAGAGATTGTGTCTCCTCGCCCGACCCCTTGCGTGCGTGTACATAGGTGTATGTGCCGTTAGTGTGTTTCTCCTCACTTCTGGTTAACCTCCCTGCCTCTCCTCTCTCGCTTGCTCTCTCTCTCTTGTGTGTTTGTCTGGTCACAGCGTACACCATATCTTTCATCCATTACCTGGAGGGCATGCAGGCAAACATCGCCAGCTTTCATGAATGACAGCATATCTATCTATCTATCTATCTATCTATCTATCTATCTATCTATCTATCTATTATATATATATATATATATATATATATATATATATATATATATATATATATATATATATATATATGTCATCTATCTATCTATCTATCTATCTATCTGTCTAATAAAATATCGCTATAGCATATAGTTGGCGGTTCTGCTCCCTAAGCGATTTGCTTTGCAATGGCACAGACAACGTTTTCGGCTCACATCCAATGAACCGTGATATAACTACATGGAATAAAAGCGCGCAGGAAACGATAAACACAAATCGAAAGACGGGACAAGCGCTGCCTAAGTTTCAACTCGTTCGGTTTCCCATCCTTGCACAAACTATATGCTTGGTATACAGTGTCAATACAGTTGAATCGGCGTACAAGATCAATTAAGGTTGTGAAAGACAATGTTGCACTCGTAAGCCACTACGCTGTCACGGGTTTCAGTGGACCATATATAATCTTGCACTAACGCGGACGAGTTACCGTTACTAGGTAGGGTGTTAACGGGACACAATAGCCAACGACAGTGCTGACTTTGACGTCCTGCAAATGTTCTGTTCAATCGAAAACTATCAGACAATTCATTATTCGCTAGTATGGCTTTTAGCGAAAGGGTTAAACGTATAGCTGAGATGAGATTACGTCGCTATTGATACATTTGTGCTAGCAGTTAAGTGAGTCAAAAACCACGCACAGGAAAGAACGTCTGACGTGCATTCGTATAGGGACTTCTCTGTAGGTGTCGCTATAGGCGCTGGTACTCCCTTGCACGTCTCTGCATGACATCTGTAAAGTAACAACATATGTGCTCACCGAATTCGCACTCTATAGAAATTGCTCTTATCAAGACTGGTACGCTATACTTCGTTTCTTTATGCTGGCGGTTATCACACATCGTAACGACGCAGTAACCTCGAGCTGGTCAAGTGATGTGCACATGCACGTGCATGTACGTCTTCAGTACACCAAACCAGCACTAATGATTTAAGCAGCGGTAAATGTGTAGGTACACCACTGGCAAGGATCGTACGCTACAGCCAATAAAAATGTCAATTGCAATGATACGCGTGGAACAGATGCTTTCTATGAACGCCACAGGATTTACACCCACGGCGCACCCGAGCACCCATACGCGTCAGCGAACTAACCGCTCATTTCCCTTCTTTCCTTCCCTCCTCTCTCTCCCTGTCATCTTTGTGTTCCCTCTTCCCATTCCCCCGGTGTAGGGTAGCCAACCGGACGTTATTCTAGTTAACCTCCCTGCCTTCTGCCTTTCTCTTGCTTCCTTCATTGCTGTACAGCTCCGAACACACATGGTCCTGGGATCATTTAACTGCTATGGCGATGTAGTAAATAACGGGTTATTCCACGGAACTGTTTTACCATGCCTCTAAACGACTTGTATGCCGTCAGCATTAATAAAGAACAATGGCCCTCCATTAGGTAAATCACGTCTTTCCGCAGCGTTACTGGTCGTGCCGTGCATGGCAAATGGTCAGTATCCCATTGCGCATGAAACGATATCTGTCTGCAATGCCGTTGTATGACCTTTCCTGGCAGGAACCTCAAATGGAGATCTATTGTTCCACTAGATGGAAAATGAGATAGGTGGTGAAGTTCTCAAAGCTTATGATGTCACACTGTATACGCTGATCTCTATAACGCCAAACCTAACTTACATAACCCTGAGCAGGGTAAACAGGGTCAAATGATTTAGACAGCGCACTCTGCATACACAATTCATCTGCATACCTGAGGTGCATGATTCATCCCTAGACCCTCGTGTTAATGAGCAGGCATTCATTTAAGCCTTGTCCGCCAGTCATTCCACATGACGAAGTTCGCAATAAAGCAACCCTTTTATGTACAAGCCCACCTTATGTGATCATGCGCATGAAGACAACTATACGAATGTTGCGCAGCGCATGCTCAGCCGACGTCACGGACATTCATCACAATCCATCGCTGCAGCGTCAACTCGATAAAGCGCGAATTCAGCAAATTGTCATCCACTGCTGACAGAAACAGCAAATCGGCTTTCTACTCACGTCCTGGAAGTCAGCCATGTCGGCGCCCAAGCTCGCCTGCGGCGCCGGCAACAACAGTGCAGCACTCGTCATGGACTTGCCCTAGGGCACGACGACGGTCCGGACCCGTCTCCGGCGGGCAGGAGGACGACACCTGGCCGCCATCTTGCCGCACTCCGCCGCCTGACGATGCCCCCCTTCCTTCGCAGAGAGACGTTGCAGCGCCCCTCTCGACGCACGTGCGCAGAAACAAAATCGTCGTCAAAACGCCGCGTCAAACGCCGCCGGGCAGCTGGAGCGCCACACGATCGCACTACCAGCGGAGCGCCCGAAGCGACACTGGCGCCGAAACCGAACACAGCGCCGCCGCGCGTCGACGTGCCAACGCTCTCTCCTACGCCGCACCGTCGTCGTACGCAAAGCGTCGCTCTCGGTCGCTCCTCCTCCTTTCACCCGCTCCAAACCTCGAAGCCACGCCTCTTAATGATCGAGAGCGACCAATCCCGGTTCGCGCATCCGAATCAAAACTCCGCCCACCGCTTCTGGCAGAGCGGCGGCAACGGCGCGAGGAAGATTACTCCTCCTTTTCGGAGCGCGCCTGCGTCTCCCAACGGTTCATGCCTCGCTGATGCTGTTTCTTTTTCGCGTCGCGCGCTTCTGACGCGCTTCTCCTTGCGCTCGCGCGCGCACGTGTGGAGCGCTGAGGAGGAGGAGAGGAATGAGAGAGAGAGAGAGGAAGATGCTCGCGAACGCGCGCGCGTGCGCCCTTCTACCGCACACACACGCACGCGCTCTTTCTGACGCCGCAAGCGCCTCCAACGAACGACGCAGCGTCGTCATCGTGGCGGGGTCGCCGAAGCGGGGCCGATTAAGACGGGGAAAATTGAATAGAGGAAAAGAAGTTGTGTGGCCGGTGGCGGAGGGGGGAGTAGCAAAGCGGCTGCGGGCCAGCATGCTCCTAGGGGAGGGGGGGGAGGGGGTGTTTGAAAGGAGGAGCAGGGCAGCAGTTGAGGTGGAGAGAAGAAGAAAAAAAGATGATTTTCGGAGCGAGCGTCGGCGGTGGCAGCAGCAGCAGCAACCGAGGCACGGCGAAAGACCGCCTTCCTTCTCCCTGTAGTGCGTGGGAGCAGTTTGTCAACAATGGTAAGATTTCTGTCCCCCAACCATCATCTGCGCCCCCCCCCCCCCCTTCCTCACTTCTACTCGTTCTTCTTGCGTGGCACTAGTGGCAGCGCGGCCCACGGCAACGTGACAGCGGTCGGTCGCCGCAAGGGCTGTGGTTAAGGGCCATTAAAGAGCGCGTCTCTTGGCTGAGCATGGTGTGCGCGCCCGCTGGGAGGACTATAACGCATCGTCGTTCGTCGCTGCAGGGGTCACCCGAAGGGGGCACCGAGAGATGCCTCGCTGACAGTTTTTCTTCGTCCTCTTCTTCGTGCTCCGCGCGCGGCTTCTCCTCTCCTCGTCCCTTGCGAGAGGGCGTGTTAAAGACGCCAAGGCGGAGAGAAACGTCGCGTTTGTGCTGCGAGGCGCGTGTAAGCGCGGTGATGTGGCGCGCTTTGCGCGCGTGCCCAGGCGTCCCCGAGCGCTGCTGACGACGACGACGATGGCTTGTCTCGCCCTCACAACTGCCGCCGGTGGGCTTGCATTGTGTGCGTGTGTGTGCCTGTGTGCGGTCGTGCGTGCGTGCGCTCGCTTTTTTCTTTAATGGTTTATACTTCCTTGTTCTGTGCGCGTTTTTGTTCGTTCGTAATTGCGTTGCTTGCCGAGTTCCAAGACGTGTGCACTCCTCCGTTGGCTCTTTGTAACGCCGCGGCGGGCCGCAAGGATTTGTTTGTGCGCCAACCGGGCAACGACGAGCCATTGGTTCTCGTGTAAGGAGAGCCGGGATATGCGAGAGACGGCGTTCGCCTGCCGGAGAGCGTATATACATATGCCTCGAAGAATGCGCGCACGTGAGGTGTATGCGTGAATGCGCATGTTTTGGCCCATTTCCACGGCACAATTTTCCGTGGCTCGTTATTCGGCGCACCGACTTCTCGAATGCGGCATTTCTTCACGCCATACTTTGCCGCTGCTGCAGTGTAATCGCGGTGCGCGGCATTTTGCGGCAGAGCTGAAGGTCGTGCGTTCGGTTCTCTGCCGTGACATCCACGTTTTTATGACGCATGCATAATGTGCTTGAATGTAGTGTTGCAGACGTGTGAACATGGTCAGATATTAAGTCTGAAAGCTTGCGATATACAGTCGAATCCGGATATATCGAACCCACCTATAACGAATTATTGCGTATAACGAACAGCAGTAGAATCCCCTTGAAAATGCTTGTATGAAATTTTTAATTTTATATTTCGAATTACCTATACATTCAGGTGTAAAGTGGACGCGCCGACACATTGCCGAAGCCACGCTCTGAAGGCGTCCAAAATGCGCTCCGTGTTGTTATAGGCGCCATGAATGAGACAGGTTAGCACAACGTTGACGGGTGGATTGAAAATGTCTGAGTTACTGGTGATTCAGTTTGCCCTCATTAATCGTCGCCTATAATACATACCGCTCTGCGCTATCGCTAATTGATTCGGTTGTGCACGACACTATCAAATGTACGCATACGCGTCAGTCTACACGGTCATTCATCAAATGCAACAAACTCGAATGTTGAGTAATTGACTATGCAGTTTCTTGTTTCAGAATTTCTTCAAGTCAGCCACGTTATATGAAATGTTTACTGTGTTTGCTCGAAGAAAAAAAAAAGAAGCGCAATCAATACTCTTCTAATATTGTCACGACATAAACACGACATAATATACATAAACGGCTGAGTTTGTTATATATCTATAGCGATGATGTACGGCCTATAGACAGTACAAAAGAACAGGCTTGCTATCTCGTGTATACAATAAACATTAAATGCAGTGCCAACTTCTGCCTGCATTTATACGGGGCGGTACGTAATAGTCACATTTGTTAAGAGGAGTTCAGGCAACGTATGTGTGGCTTCGAATAAGTGATGCATTATGCGTTGCACAAAGGTAATATCTTGCTAGATTACATTAAGCGTGAAGTGAACAGCATCCGAATTTTACATTATGGTCGGCAACTGTGTAGTATAACGCACTTATGTTGAACTTAAGTTTGCCTGTGAGCCTTGCTCTAAACATAGACTTGGCTGCTAAGTTTACTTAGTTATAGTAAAGCACTATATCAACTGGTAACGCTACCACTATTGCAGCGCTAAATATCACCATTCGACACTCCGTGTATAGAAAGAAGCATACACTCTTTAAAAAATGCTGCACTTTCATTTCTGTGCCCTGCATGAATGCCTCTGGTGATCTATACGAGCTGCTTAGCAACACTTATTCAAACAATTCCCACCACGAGCCTGCATATCGACAAGGGCTAGTTCAGTCTGGTCAAAGCCCCGTTAGCTTGCATTATCTACATATCATAAAAAGAAAGAGAGAGAGAAAGAAACAAGCACTTCGAACGAAACAAGCCTTAAATAAACCGGATTCATTCATTCATTCATTCATTCATTCATTCATTCATTCATTCAAGTTCATGGTACTTCATGGAGGCCAAGTTGCAGTCCAAGCAGACGTGGCTTAAAGTAATAAAAAAAGAACTTTCAGATACCAATCATAGAACATAAAATAAAAGCAGTAAGAACACGAAACGGTATGTCCTTGGATAACAAAAGAAGCAAACGCCGTTTTAAAAAGAAAAATACACCTTTCCCAAAAGGGCTATATAATACGCAAAATAATGTAAAAACATACTTTCCAATGCGTTACGGCCACAGAAAGTGTACCATTCGGAAATGGTATTAATCAAAAAGAATATAATGTTAATATTTCAACGATTCGATCGCCTTTGCGGATATTTGTTTCAACGCATTTCCTGTATACGCCGAGCCTTTCGAATCTTTATATGTATAAATGACACACGATTGCATAGCCATATATGATTTACGTTCGGAGACGCACTAAGCAGTCGAATCTGACTGAATGTTCAGCACATTTCTATGTTTCAATGCGGTTCCAACCATGCGTTTGCCCTGGTTGGAGGTCAAAGTTTAGATATTTTTTAAACATACCTAATTAGTGTCATTCGTACTATTGCTCCACATATATATTTTTTTTCATCTCTATATTTGCTGTAAATAAAACATCTCTGTGGGCTTACCCGAGAGCGGATAAGAACCTTACCAAAAGCGAGGAAGTTATGTGGGGGAAGCTGCAAATGGGGGTATTTCCGAACCCACAACTCTAGAGCAAATGGCATCCCTCGGTGTATAGCCCTCGGTGTAGGCATTGTGATGGTATAGCGGACTTAGTCCACATGGTTTGGACCTGTCCTAGCTTTGATGAGCCACATAGATGTAGAGAATCCTGGGAGTCCTTGCTACTCAACGAAGAAAATGCTCAACGAGAAGTCATAGGTCTCGCCCTGACCGCCGCCGCGTCCCAAGGGATCCCGGCCGACGCTTATAGGGAGGATGAGCGTGGGTTTAGGCTGAAGGCTCTACCCCGTCATCTATTTGACGGGTGCAAATAAAGTCACTTCTCTCTCTCTCTCTCTCTCTCTCTCTATGGGCATCGTAAATTACGAGAGCTCCAAGTGTTCATCCCTGGGCATATTCGTGACATTTCGCTCAGAAGTGTCTCGAAACAGCGCTCTCCCGAGTACAGGTGTTCGTATACATATGACGTCAAACGGTAATGGATTATTATGTGCATGTATACGGTATAAAGTGCAAGTTCGCGCAACATTTCATACCCGGTTAGCACATATAATGTGTCACCGACATCCCGTGATTGTCGACGCAAGTTAGGTGCAATACCAGCATCCCCACAGTTCGTGTTTCGTCCTTAATTCTCTGTATATTTACTCTCCCGCAACCTTGAGCACATCCATATAGGACGCTTATCATCGTTGCTATTCCCCTTCCCCATTCCCCCGGTGTAGGGTAGCCAACCGGACGTTACTCTGGTTAACCTCCCTGCCTTCTGCCTTTCTCTTTCCTCCTCCCCTCCTATCATCGTTGCCCCATTTTACCTGTAAAGCCCCAACCAGACGTACGCGCTGGAAAGCGTCCGCACGCGCCGCATCGCGCCTAGGCGCGTACGGCGTCAGGCGCGGAGACTGCGTCGCGTGTGAACGCGTTGCGGCGTGGACACTATACCAATGCTAGAATTTTTACGCCCGCGCCGGAAGCTGCCACCGCGTCTCCCGCGCGACGCTCCTCACGTGACCGCAGAACGCCTATGACGTGACCACGGCGAACCAGCGTGACTTCCGGAATGACTCTTCGCGCGGCGTGCAGGCAAACCCAGGCAAGCTGCGTGCTTTGTGTTCGTCGTTCCGCGCGCTTGGTAGATTGAGCATGGCAGCCGCGACGAAACGTGCAGGGACGCGCGGCAACTCGTGCATCGTTTGGGTGCGCGCCCTCTTCCTCTATCGGACGCGACGTGACGTCGAGTGAGCGTGGCGCGTGCGGACGCTTTCCAACGCGTACGTCTGGTTGGGGCCTAGGAATATATTTCCCGGCCTATCTTATAAAATCAATAAATAAATAAATATAATCTTATAAAATTAGATTGCACACCGTGCGCTTAAAATTTGTTATACACACGACACGGTTAGGTTTAGCAACCTTCACCAATCTTCTGTGCAGGGTCTGCTATGCATAAACGTTTCCCTCCGTACTGACAAGCATTGACTGGTGCATATACGTAAGCGTATTTGGCCACAAAATCTGAGGACGCATTTCTCAAAAGTGGGGCTAAGCACGGGATTACTGCGGAATGTATATCACTGCATCATATCGGGGCTTCAATTTGTGCAATTGAGACATCTGCCCTATAAATTAACAATGAAGAGGTTAACGACTACAAAAATTGTACTTAGCTGACATGGCAGTGCATCTTGCCTCTCTCCAACTAATCCAACTAATGTGACAGAATTTCACTCACTGCAATAGAAGGGCATCGATATGGTAAGTATATAGTTTCGCTAAAAAAAGATCACTTGGTAGAATAGCACAAAGGTGAAATCGAAGTTACGTTTCTTAAGTTATAAGAAAGACACCTGCATTCAATTTTTCCGCGGTGACGCTAAAATTGACGTAACTCAATGCATGTGACCATAGTCGTTGAACTTAGCCAGCGCTGGAGGCAGGAAAGTAACTAAGCGCTGCCGTGATTAATCCAGCAAGCTCGCGTTCACCTTATGCGCAAAACCGCACGAGAGAGCCACTTGGATGGCCAGGTTTATATTTTCGATTCAGCTAGATCGAGCAGCCATATAATGATTTCCTTGGGGAAAAAAGTATTGTGCATTTAGCATATACTTGCTTTTTGGAGGGTGTGAAAACCACCTTAAAATATTAGTTTCTTTTTTTTCATCTTTTTTTTTCTTTTTTTAGAGAATTTTGAAATATATACGGCAACATTGATGCCTTCAGGTAGCATATGTGGGTTTATTGACCAGTTGCCGTCACCCAAAAAGATCACGTGCTCGTGACGCCTGCGGCAGAAAGGATGTTTCACATCCGCCGCCATGGTTTATGAGTGGTGGCGCTGGCTAACATTCCCAGGGTTAGTTCTAGTTGTAAAGCATAAATACCCCAGAAAGCGGATGGGAAAATGGCTCCGCGGTACCTCAATGGTATAGAGGATCGCACGCGTAATGCGAAGACGTGGGATCGTTCCCCACCTGCGGACAGTTGTTTTTTTTTTTTTTTCAACCTTTTTCATTGCCTTTAATTTATCATTTCTTTATTTCAGTTACTAAGTACAAGTAATTTTCCCTATGTTGTCCCTGGTGCCATTGTTTGTTGGCGTCTTATGATATGATTATATATATGTGAAGAAAAGGAACCGAGGGGCCCGATTTTTATTAATCATAGCATAAGAAGCTAACAAACAATGACACCCAGGACAGGATATTGGAAATCACTTGTACTTAATAATTCAATTAAAGAAAACGATAAATTAACAGAAATTAAAGTGGATAAAAAACAACTGTCCGCAGGTGGGGAACGAACCCACGTCTTCGCATTACGCGAAGAGGTGGGTTCGTATATATATATATATATATATATATATATATATATTGTAAAGGGGGTTTATTTGGGTCGTAGAGCGGCAGCGTGAAAGGCAGCACCAGCAGGCAGGGCGTAGCCAGAGAGCGAACTGGGTACGAGCCACACGATGGCCACGGGGCTGTTCAGAGTGCCGATCTTCTTCCTCGCAATATATATATATATATATATATATATATATATAATACATAGGCTGTATGTATATAGGCATATATATACAGAATTTTGAAATATCGCCTGTGGTCGACAACACAATTGTACTGCCTGGGGTAGTACTCCACATTAATACGCGGACATTAATCGCATGAGAAGTCACTGTTGATATTTAATGAAATAACAATTCTTCATAATTAAATTTCTAACTAATCACATCATGAAACGTGTGATTGACGAATTGAAACCTGTTGGTTCTGAAGCTAAGTCCACTTGGGACGTAAGCATAGAAACAATGCAGCACATGTTTGGCAATAAGCGCTGTGAAAATTGCGGCAAAATACACTTTTGTTCCACTTTGCAATGCAGCACAACCTTAAGTAAAACGTACGCGCCTTTCGTCGGCACAACCTTTAAGCGCGTATCTCAAGAGTGGAGAATGGTTTCTATGTGGTGCATGTCTTGCGTATAGGGAACCCGGGGAACGAGGCGGCCCACCAGTGTGCTCGAGGATTCGTCAGCCGAGCGGTGGGTCCCGTCTCCGACCCAGGGGACCTGGTCAGCGAGCCACTGACCACATACCACGAAATTGCCCAATACTACCGCCTCGCAAGACGGACAAAACCCCCACCTCATCCCAAGCTCACCAAGGGACAAGAAGTCACCTGGCGCCGACTCCAAACGCACTCCTTTCCCAGCCCACAAATATACGCACACTTTTACCCTGACTTGACAGACCCACACTGCTCATTATGTGGGTCCATAGCCTCCTTAAATCATATTCTCTGGGACTGCAGAGAAGATCTCCCCCCACCAGATCTCCTGGCCACTCCCTCGCCTGAAGCGTGGGAAGCGATACTCATGAACCCGAACCTGGAGGTTCAACTTCGGGCCATCAAAAGAGCTGAGGAGGTGGCTGTAAGGCACCACCTGGTAGCCACCCCTCACTAAGCAAATTAACAAAATAAAGTTGTTTCCTCCTCCTTGCGTAGTGGTCGGCACGAATTTGCTAATTGCAATATGCGCTCTAAAATGACTAGTTTTACATCTAATCAATCTTCATCTCTTCGGTTCCAATTTCCCGTGAAAGAAGTGATGACCACCTCTTTGAGTAAATACAGCTCAAGCAGTAGAAATGTGGCACCGGCGACATTTAAAAAAAGAATCGCGTGCATATGTGACCACATCTACATCACAGGCAATACTTTCGTCCAGATCACCCTCTTAATCTGTCGGAATTTTGTGTTTGCATATGTTTAGCACCCGAAAATTCGGCCACAGAAACCACCACAAAACTTATTTTATGTAAATTTCGTCCGTGATTGACCGCTGCTGTGTTGATTGCCTCTTTTCACTCAGATCGCTATCGTGAATGGATGGCGCCTGAACGTACGCAGGTGAGAAACGCTCTTTGTTATTACGAGCTCAGCATTGCCTGCATTCACGACGTTCCAGATGGTCGTGCTGAATTCATTGCCTCTATGTTAACATCGTAGTTTCATGCTTCTGTAATAAGATATTCGTCAGAAGAAAAGACGACAAAAAAAAAAAAAGAAAGAAACGCATTTCAGTGCTCCTTCCAGCGACCCCCATAGGTGCGCTGGCTCTTCACGTCCCAAACCATACCGTCTTTGGCCGTTGTATCGATACTTACCAGCGAAGACTTGATTTACCTCTTTCTTGGCACAAAATGGTAACTTCTATATACCCACAACCTCCCTGAACCCTTTCCTTATGCAAGGACAGTTTGAATAAAGGTGTCAAAACTATCGACGTGTTGCTTGTGTCCTGCTTACTGGCTTTCACAGCGCTGTATACACTGCAACGCTGTGTATAGAGAGAGATTGTGGTTGTGAAGAGGAAGAGGCGCAATACAACGAGCTTCCGTGGAGAGTGAGTGAGTGAGTGAGTGAGTGAGTGAGTGAGTGAGTGAGTGAGTGAGTGAGTGAGTGAGTGAGTGAGTGAGTGAGTGAGTGAGTGAGTGAGTGAGTGAGTGAGTGAGTGAGTGAGTGAGTGAGTGAGTGAGTGAGTGAGTGAGTGAGTGAGTGAGTGAGTGAGTGAGTGAGTGAGTGAGTGAGTGAGTGAGTGAGTGCTGTTGCCACATGTATAATATGTGTTGTACCTCTGTCTTGTTAGCAGTGAGCTAGCACCTCATGTCTGCCGTGACCCGCCCACAAGCGACTTGCGCTTATGCGGGCACGAAATGTGTAATAAGTTGTGAGCTGCGGAAATAAAGGCGTATGTATGTACGTAAAAAAAAATGTCCATAGCCCACCGCTTATAAGGTCTATGTAGCGGTGATACCATATTGTCCCGATGACAAAATCACTTAGAAACCTTAAGTTCAGCATCTCTTCGTACAGCCTACCTCAAGTATACCTCCCATTTCTAGGCCTGCGTGTTCGCATTCGCAAACGCATCGAACGATGATGCTCGCCGAATATTATGATCTACGGTGACGGGAAACCTGATGACAACCAACATGGCGGCGTCGGTGGTGTAGGTGGGGGCGGGGAAAGGGGGGGGGGAGGAAAGGAGGAACAGAAGAAAAGACTGATAGATCCTGTTCCTAAGGCGCGGCTCCCGAAAACGCCGCGAGAAGGCGCTGCAAAAGCGGCTGCGTCAATGATCGTAAGCTCCTGCCGAGTCAAATGAAATCGCAGCTCGGCCGCGGTGCTTAAAAAAGCACAAAGAGACAAGAAAAGAACGAGAAAGGAGCTGAAGTATTGCGGCAGGGACGTTCTCGGGGGATGAGAGAAAGAGAGAAAGTGAGGAAGCCAAATGGAAGCAGACAGCACCGGGGAGAGAAGTGAAGGCTACGGCCCGGCAGGGGCGCTGCGAGCGGCAAGCAGCGGACTAATCGATGCGCCGTGAGCGCGTAGCGTACGCTTCCATCATCTGGCCTTTGCACCACGCGTGCTGGAGAAAAAGAAAAAAAAAAGAAAGCAGCTAAACCTTAAACGCGCGCACGTGCGTGCGGCGCCCCCGCACAGCTATAGCACGCGGCGGTTCGTATAAGCGCGAACGTGTTTGCTGTCGATTTTTATCTCGGGTGGCGCTGACGGCGGCGGCTTTTGAGCGGCGCCGTTTGGAGCGCACTACCTGTGTTTCACGAGGCGCGGCCGCGAAGAAGCCAGTTTCTTCGTCTTGAAGAAAAGATTATTGCCCCTCTCCTTCCCGAAAGGCAGCAGCAGTGAACGGCGTTTTGATATTCATTTCTGTCTTTTTTTTTTTTTACAAGCGCGAGCGCGGAACGCATGAAGCTCTGCTTCCCGAGTTTTACTGTACACTTGCTTGTCTATATATCGCCTCAGTTGTGGTTATACTCCGACACTGTGCAAGTTTCTGTATGCGGAGTCGCAATTAGACCTCGTCGGGACAGCCGTTTGTGCTGTATGCAGTATGCTGTATACCTACACGTCGTCTATTCTACTTCATTGCCATCCATTCGCTTTAATCCTTGCGAGAAACACCTTAGTGAAAAGGGTATGCTCTATTATAAAAGCTGGCAGAGATACAGCAGACTATCAGACTTAGTGGTGAACCCACTTTCAAATTCAGCACTTTCAAGGTCTATTGAAATTTTGGGTAACAGCGCAAACAGACGACCACAAGAAGGGAGACACGTACACACAGGCGCTGAATAACAACTGGTTTTATTACGACCACATACAATAAAACCAGTTGTTAGTCAGCGCCTGTGTGTACGTGTCTCCCTTCTTGTGGTCGTCTGTTTGCGCTGTTACCCAAAGTTTCAAGATGTACCAACTCGCCCAAAAAGAAGTATTGACAAAGTCTATACGACCTAAAACAGAAATACGCCTTGCATCATCAAGTGTATACAGGACAACCATCGAACTAGATGCCAGAGAGAGAGAGAGCAAGGAGAGGAAAGGCAGGGAGGTCAACCAGAAGAGCATCCGGTTTGCTACCCTGCACTAGGGGTAAGGAAAAGGGGAGATAGAAAGAGAAAAATAGGGAGAGAATGAGCACTGAGTACACGTGGGACGATGTACAGGGACACTATAGGCGGTCTCTTAATCCGGTGCACTTCAAATACTGTACTAATGCACGCAACGCTTTTTGTGCCAGTGACGGGTGTAGCCACGGTCCGAGTATCTTTGACTCAGAGAACGGTCTCGAGTCCAGCCGGTTTAAAGTTGTCCTGGGAGAGAGGCGTTGTACGTCGTAGCGAGGACAGGTACACAATAGGTGTTCGATGGTTTCCTCGCACATACAGGAGTGCGACTAGATGCCAGCATGCATAAGAAGGGCTAATGGGTAAAACTAACGCCAATAGCACCAGATATTTTATTTGGTTTATTTACATGATCGGGGGCGCTGGAAAGGCTGGCAACTCTAATCAAGGAGTTAACTCCTGCTGCAAAAAAAAAAACAGAAAAAAAAACAGAAATTGAGGGCCTACGAAGTCGTTAAGGTGAGATGGCAGACAATATTCCTCAAAAAAGCATTTGTCTAACTGTTATACAAAATATACCCCTTTTCACGACGAATATATCTTCCAAATTTTATACCGAAACATGCCCATGTGTTTAAGCCATGGCACCAAAGGTACCTCCGGAGCATCTATTAAAATCGGCTTGGCTTCATAGTGATTTGACAGAACCACTTCAATAAAGCTATACAAATATGCAAAACAGATTTTTCTTTATATTTAATCTTTTTTTGTTTGTTTCTTTTTTTGTTTTTATGATGTGGTTTTATGATGTGTTTTTGATGATGTGGTAATATAGCTGACTTTAGCTTTTCAGAAATTTGAATATTTAGCGAAAATGGCATTTCTGACCGTTGGTGGCAGCGCGCTTGTTTGTACACCAGCGATCTTGTTCATCGTACTTCAAGTTCTCTATAATTGCCAAGGCAAACAGAGTTGTATTTACATGCTACACTCACAAACAGGGATGCCTCGTTTCTCATCAAACATGAAGAAAAACCTCAGACTCGGCGAAAACCGGTATGCTACCCTGAATCAACATCTACCTCGTCAAGCCGTACTCACGAAGCCGAGCCCCATGAAGATCGCTGGCATCTCGCTCAATTACTCAAAAGCAAGCCAAATATAAAAGCCATATAAATTGCCAGGAGAGATTCTTCAAAGGAATTACTGGCAGTTAGTGTTCGAAGTTATGTCCCTGGTGAATATTAGAAATCATGGTTCATAACTGAACACTTAAACGCGATTCCTCGAAAACGCTGTTCTTGCTCACAAAAAGCAACATTATCAACGCAACTATAACAAAACTGTTTGCTGCGAAATTTGGCTTAGTTGTTGTAATGTGCTTTGTGCATCCACAGAAGCAAAACAATTACGTTAGCTCAAGAATTTTTTCCTAAAAAGATATTCTTCCCATATTCACCTGATATTGCGATGTTATTCCCGAAAGAAATTATGTTGAAGCGAATTGCAAACAAAATGTTATTGCTCCAGTTCACTCAAAAGCCCACTTCGTGAACAATATTTCACACAAGTCAACGCTCTAACTGCGTTATTTAATTTTTTTAATGTTCCTTAACTAAAGAACAACCATCGGATAGATATAAAAAAATACCATTCCAGTATTTCTCAACATTTTTTTGGATATAACTCGGTATGCTTAATGGGCTATGCAATTACTGAACATCTGCAAATTAAAAAAAAACAATTTTCGGATTTGTGTCAAAGTTCCGAATTTATGTAATTGCCTTACTTTGATTATTTCTGTGTGAACGCTTACGGTGTAATCTTAATTATTCTTACGTTAATGTACTCGTTACGTTGTTGTTTTGAAGTGATGGGATCACAGGAAAACATGCCATCGAAAGGTCGGTTATCCCAATCATCATGAAGTCCAGCGACTAAGGAACGTGAAGAAGAAAAAAAGAAAAAAAAAGAAGGTAGGAAGGAAAAATAGCGGATCATCATCACTTAACTCAGGCGGAGCATGCTGTACAATATATGAATAGTGAGAGCGTGCTGTAATAGCGAAATATGAAAGTCCAGTCACAGCGTGCGTTGCCAGACCAGTACCCTGTCTATACCGCCTCGGCATAAAAAAAAAAAACACAAAAAATAGCCCTTGCACACAGAGCCGAGGAAAGCACAGACCCCCCTCCCCCAAGAAAAAAAAAATAGTGCAAGTCCACATAAACGCGCACGAAGTCAGATACCGAGCACGTTCACGATCCATCGACTTTCAACGAAACTCACTGTCGGAGAGTGACGAAGTGCTGTGGCGCAATCACTGTAGCCTCCTGTGCACTTTAAGGAGGTCAAGGTGCCGATAGAAGACGAGTTCCGATGTTCATAGGACTGCGAGATAAAACACATGTTCACTGACCGCATTCCGCTGTACTCGTTATAAACCCAACGAAGAAAACCGAACACACTGGCGGAAAATAAGAATGTTTCGAAATACCGCTTCTCATCAAGGCACAACACGACCAACGCTACACGGTGGACTACGTCCAGAGGTGCGTGGAAAATGAAGGCACCTAATATCAATAAAATTTTCATTCATTCATTCATTCATTCATTCATTCATTCATTCATTCATTCATTCATTCATTCATTCATTCATTCATTCAATCAATCAATCAATCAATCAATCAATCAATCAATCAATCCGGAAGAACCAGAGGAGGAAGCGACATTGCTGTTAGAGCTGTACGGAAGTCACGACAGGATCGAGGAGCTGACGTGTGCGACGGCGACGTTGATTGACCGTTCTCGCAACAAGGTGTCATGACACTGTGACATATATTCTAAAAAGGTTGGTGGTACAGACTTTAGTGACTAAAGGTCAACTCTAGATCAAGCTCAGTTTTCAAACAACCTATTCGGCGAGGTCTCGCTCTTCTTAGGTTAATTTCGATCAGAATCACCACAGCCTAGAGAAATTAGCGCTCGCGAGCGTTTCAGATTTAGCGAAGCACCGGCAAGCACCGTCAGCTAAGCCTTCCGTATACGTGTGCATAGCTTTAGTACTTATTCTATACTGGCCTGTAAAGTAAGCATATAGCGGGAAACCTGCCAAGAAATACAGACATCATGGCGACGGCCCGGGCCAATGTTCACACTCTGTCACAGTGGTAAGATGTGTCGTGATCTAATTGTGCGCTGAAGACGAAATGTGAGTGCAAGATAACGTTAACCTCGTGGTATCTTGTGAGTGCGGAATACTGAAGGCAGCTCTGGCGAACAGGGTGACGACTTAAGAATAGACATACACTCAAGTTGTAAATGAAAGACCTGCACGGTGCCAGAAGCGGGACAAAGCAATTTCAAAGTTCTAAAAGCAGTGCTCTACTTGTGATGTTATTGTGCTAACCGTATTTCACAGATGACACCACGTATACCTAAATGCAATTGGTTCTTAAGTGCATATCTTTCGAAGTGGTTTGACGAATCCAATCAAGACATGCTAATAGCGGGCGCGTGAGCTTGTAAAGCCTGAACACCGCAGTGAAACAGATCGGCAATACAGTCGAACCAGTAAATATCGAATCTGAAGGGGATCCCAAAAAAGTTCGATATATAGGTAATTCGATATATGAATTAAGCATTTTGTACAAAAAGTTTCAAGGGGACTTTACTGTTGTTCGTTATACACAATAATTCGTTATACGTGGGGTCGATATATCCGGGTTCGGCTGTAATAAATCCCAAATGAAGAACTGAAGGAAAAACGCGGATATTCACGTCAAAGTTTCAGCGGATATTCACCAGAAACGAACAACGGCGAGTCGGAACAACCTAAATCACGTGACAAAGTATGTTTTATCACATGGTGCACAATTAGTCTGGTTCATTCGTCCGCGCGCAAAAGCGACGCGAGTACTTGCTAAGCCATGCGCTGTTCTCAAAAAAAAAATGCAGCATGCTGACGTATCTACGCTCACCGACATACTCCAACGCGCGCGCAGACAAAAACAACGTAAGCGTTCGAAAGACCACGTGACTATCGTCCCACGACGAACGCACGTTGACCATCAGCGTCACCGGGCGGCAGACGTCTCAATCGAGAGTCGAGACCCGCGGTCATTAGAGGACTGACGCGAGGTGGGGAGAGCATAGATGGTTGCTCGCGGGAGGGTTAAGGGCAAGCGGCAAATGGCCGGTGGAGAGGGACAACAGAAAAAACAACGTCCACACAGCAGCGATGACCACAGGGTCCGTTGCGCGTGCCCTCTTATTACCGGGGTCGCCCCTTTCAGCGACAACAATGAGCGTACCGTATAAGCACATGGCTCGCGAGCGCTTGCCGCGTTTGGTGATATATATACGCGTGTCTTTTGTGCAAACACTGCCAGCCCCCACAGCGCGCGCGATGAGGTGGCCGAGGCAACAGCACACCCTCCGCACCAGCCCCCCTCTTCCGCCAACGGAAGCGACGGTCGGTCAGCGCTTGTGCTTTACCGTCCCGGACACCGCAGCCGTATGCCCCACGCATGCATGGGCCACCCAGAGAGGAAGGAGCTCCTTCGACGATGGTCTTGGAGCGAGGCGCCGCGACGGTGAGGTGTACGGCATATTGACGCAGTCACCGTCCACGGTCATCAGAGCAGCGTACATGCAAGGTACGCTGCTCTGCAGGTACGCGCCCGTGCATTTCGTCCTACACTTTGAAAATTAATATCTCGAAACTGGTTCAGTCCTGAGAATTCGTTCCAAGCAGATACGCCTTGCGAACTCAGCGGCTGTAATTCGTAGAATGAAATATTTGCCGTTCAAAATAGTTCATTCGAAAGTTAATTCAAGTAATTATGTTAATCATTCAATTAGGCGTTTTTGATTTCTCGTGGAAGTAATGGCCGCCTCATCGAATAGTTTAGATCAAGGATTATAATTGTGCTATCTGCCACAGGCAATTTTTTTTAAAATTTGGTGCAGCTAAAGTGAAACACAGTATACATCGAGATTCCGCTAAAATGTTTTTTTTTTTTGTACATTTATTTAACACTTATTCACAGAGATGCATCACAAGACTCAGCCATCCACGACGCTGAAAAACGGTTTTCCCGCACTGAACAAGGCGAACAGAAACATTGCCCGTAAGGAAACCGAGCGGAAATGCAACCAGTGCAGCATAAGCATATACGGTAGGCTAGATATGTGGCCATACCTGTAACTAAAGCTTCATTATTATTATTACTATATCGGGGCTTCCTCAATTTTTGGAATACGGAAAACGTAGCCTACAGTAAAAGAACAGACTTCGGTGTACAATGCGACCAATAGAAAAGAATGAAATATTTAATGATTAAGTGAAACATTTCTGAAAAATATGCGTTTAACTCTACGGAGCATAAGTTCGGAAGAACCATGGTATATCTCAAAAATACGTGCTTATTGTCCACAGGTACGCCCGGCGTGAACCTTGAGAAACTTCACGGAAAATCGGTAAGAGAAAGATATAACAAAAAATCTGTCAGCCCTTCCACTGCGGTGGAGATGGAAGACCAGCGAAGCTGTACTCTGGTGGGAATTATGTATTTCCAATTATGACTATTAAGATGTGATGGTGTAATTGGTTATTTGAACTATTAAAGAATGAGAAATATAAAAGATCCGGGGGTTTTCATTTATTTAGTGACCACGGGGACCATGGCCTTATGGTCGCTACAGGTTGACACCTTCATCATAAACACGTTACCAACGCCGCGCGCGTTCGGTGCGAACGCGGGCAAAACGCCGCCGCCGTCGACAACAGTTCTGCGCGTTGCTGGTGCTGCTACATGTCCAAGTTTATACAGCTCCTCAGAATTTTGAGAATGACAGCCCACAAACCAATGTCATGAAACAATTAAAACACCGGCAGCGCGTGCCTTTTATGTTCCATTTTCTCAGACTTTGAGTCGCCAGTTTCCCTTGCGCCCGGTCGCAAGATACGCATTTGG
Organism: Dermacentor silvarum; assembly: GCF_013339745.2. NCBI lineage: Eukaryota > Metazoa > Arthropoda > Arachnida > Ixodida > Ixodidae > Dermacentor > Dermacentor silvarum. The sequence continues at coordinate 75,296,709 of NC_051164.1, read as the reverse complement.
TGCGATAAGTGGTTCTTGAGGGAAAGGGAAAGGTTGGCGCTATCTTCTGCAGCCCTTGAGGGAGCACGGCTCAGCGCCAACGGGGAGGGGTAAGTGGGAGCGAAAGTTTGGTGCCGCAGCTAAACGTTGTCTCCCCTCCTCTCCCTCCCTCCCGTCCCCCCACGGTGTTTCGCGCTACGGAAGATGTCACGTTTGCTCTCCGCCATGTGTTCGCTCCCCATGAAAGCGCGCGTCCCTCGCGCGCTTTCACTCGCACATACGGCATACGACCAATGAGAGTTTTTTTTTTTTTTTCTACAAGCGGGACATGACCATCGGAGACTGAGCCCTTAACAGCTTCGCTGCAAAATCTCAACTCATCGTTCATGCAGTGAATAACTTTGTCGAAGTACATGCTCATCGATCGGTTTCACCCGACCGGTTTCAAAAGGGGGCCAAAAAACTTGGAGCGCGCTTAAGCTTCGCCTTTAAGGGTGGAACGCGATAGCGTTATTGGACGCCGTTGACGCCGACACCGACACGGTATTTTCTGCGACATGGGGCCCGATCAAAATTTAGAAGGGCTCGGCTTTTCAACATTCCCCTCAATGTAGCCTAGAACCAAAGTACAGCGAAACACCATCAGAATTGGAGGACGCCTAAGCTTCGCCTTTAAGAGTGGAACATTCAAAGATCCCTGGCTGCTTATCAGGCTTTTTTCTCGTATATTCAAATTAAAATCCTACGCTATCATGTCTGTAGGTTGTTGTTAAGTAGTACTTTGCAATTTTTGTGACGGATTTTACTTTGAGAAATTCAATTTTTGTTGACTAACGCCTTGCGCCACACGAAGGGCCCGCCCGGTCGGGGTGGTTCGGGATGATGTGGTTCGGCACGATTATTTCCGCCAGACGCCGACACCGATGCCGGATTTTCTGCGACACGGGGCCCTTAACGCTATCGCGTTAAAATTCACCTCTTAACTCACGGAAGATGGGGGAGCGCATTCGTCCTGTGACCTTGAGCCCCGTCGGCAATACACTGAGACGCAATCTTCTTGAAATCCTCTCCGCATGCACCGCCTTTCAACGGCGACGCAGTACGACCTTCCCTTTCCCGTCTTACGCACATCCGACTACATGGCCATAAATGCGCGCTGTACGGACGCTGCTCAGAGAGAGAGAGAGAGCTTGCCGCAACGGCTTTCTCCGAGGGTGACCATGTATGCCTCTTATTTTTTCGATTTTGTCCGACTCTATTCATTCTTCTTTCCCGCAGTTCTTAGTGCCTTTTACTCTGTCTATACCACCTATACCTCCGGAGGGAGAGGAGAAACCGTCACTTTTACGACCAATGAATGAGACTGGTCGGAAGTTAAACACGGGCACCTACTATGTATACCGGGCGAGAGCGTTTCCTGTGGGCCACGGCGGGCAGCATTACCGCCTATATACGACGCGTGCCTCACACGCACACGCTCTGAGCAACATACGCACCTGCACAGCTCGGCTGGCCGGACCACACGGCGCGACAGAACGCGAACGGCGCTGGTGCGCAAGTCTGTATGGACGTACATTACCGCGGCGTAAAGCCGGTCTTCGGCGTCGTCTCCCGTAACATGCCAGTTGCCCCGGGGCTTTACGGAACTATTAAGTGAGGCGCCAGCGACACGCTTTCTTTCTTTCTTCTTTCTTTCTTTCTTTCTTTCTTTCTTTCTTTCTTTCTTTCTCTCTCGTGGTGGCCGAAGTTAAGCGGCTTTTGCTCGCTCCGCAGCCATGTATGCGTATTCATGTCCTGCCTCGAGGCGCCTTAATAGACGGTAAGTATCGAAAGAGAACCTGCAGCAGCTGTCGCGGATAAGGAGCGCGCTCGCTGTAATCTTCGAAGCAGCGCGAATTTTTCTATCCGCAGCGATCAAATGGGCCCGCGGTACGACGGTTGTGTACCGCGCGAGCACCGTGTACGTGCCACCTTGCAGGTGTAGTATAGTTGTAGTATAGCAGCAGTGTACAGTATGATATCAACGTTGGCGGTAAAAGTGTAGCGCTGCTTCATTTTGGGAGAGAAATGAATAAAACTCAGTATTTTTCGACCTTTTATGAAGTGAACTGCCTTCAGTACTGAAGCCGGACGGAAATATTTGTAGGTATTCTTGCTCAAATAACTACTGCAACGGGGAGATAGAATGGTAATAGTGAATTACATCCGGCGCCCATTGAAAGAGCGTTATGCGCCTCTAGCCATATACGTCATCATTGAAACATTAGTGTGTATAGATTTAAAGAGGCATAGACCTCCACGCTTATTGTATGTCTATGTTGTACAGACTAACCTCTCAGTTAGCTTCCAATGGAGTCAACGTCGGGCTGCTGTATACAGTCAGTCCTATAGAAGAGCCGGCCCTGGCACAGTGAGAGCTTGCCTGTTAAAGCATTATGTGTCTGGAAAGGAGAGGAAAAAAAGAGGCAACGGGTTGAAGAGAACTGGGCGCATCAACGCTATACGTTTCGCAGCAATTCTGATAGGTGCCCCCAAGAAGCGGAGCAATGCGTTGAAACTATAGGGGTGTGCGAATAGTGAAATTTTCGCTTTTGAATCGAATACGAATATACGAAAACAAAAACGGGTTTCGAATATCGAATCAAATAAAACTTTCCTAAACTGAAAAAAAAAAAAACACTCGTGTAGGGTGTTTCTCTGTATCGGCCCATGCGCAAAGAGTCAAATGTGCAGAACTCTAATGTGACTTCTGAATAAGGCTAGTAAAAATGTCGACCATCGCCACCAAGTCTTCACTCTGTGTGTGGTGCAATATGTGGTCAGTCTACAACACGCTCACACCAACATAAGCATCGACTAGCCTCCTGAACAAATTTTGCATCACGCGGAGGCTGCCGACCTCACTACGTTCTTTGGCAGTACACGCGATGAACCGCGCTTGTTTTCCGCTGAACGAACGATTCTAAACAGTTTACCCCCACAGTGCCGTATACTGCCCTTGTAACTTATAATAAACACAAACATCAGTTGCTGCTTATGCGCACGTATCGCAAATGGGCGAAATCGTATAAACCAGTCTGCATTCTGGTCCATACAGATCGTTCGCAATTGCCATTCCGACTCGCTAACCTCTTACGGCGGGTCAAGAGGACCGTTCTGGTGGCGACGTTACCGGTCCGCGAGCGCGCCCGTCAAAAGGGGCTCCCCCCGCGGCATCCGAGACGCCGGAAGTGGTCGGCCGCGGCGGAAACTGCGGCGCGTGACGTTGCCTAATGACGCGTGACCACCCGAGTACTACACACACGCGTACACACACACACACATACGCGAGCATACACGCATGAGCGGAACCTTGGCCCGTCGCGACGAGTTCCCATGGCGGGGGAGGGACGGAGTCCGTTCGCATTGTGTTCCGAACCGTATACCGTGCGTGGCCGATAGATTGCCGACCGAGAAAGCTGCTCGCGGCGAGTATACGGTTAAGACGGCGGAGAAACGGATGTGCGGACCTGTAGCGTATACGGCAACGGCTCAATTAGTGGTCATGAATGAATGAACGGACAGGCGGCAGTCGTTTCGCCGTCGCCGTTGCCCCCTCCAGCTTTGGCGTATATACTTGCGTGCAGTGCTGCAGCTCGAGTGCATACCAAGGTTGCTGCGGACGAAATTCTGCAGGCGGAGTGGCCATTCAAATAAGCCATTGTTAACGACACGCATCTAGTGGATACATCACGCATTTGCGCGTGAAATTGCGAACAATATAACGAAGGCAGTTAACGGCTGACGAGGTTTAGTAACTTAGAATCAAATTGAAAGTGTCTTACTAGGGCTTCCCAACTTTTATAATTGCTAATTTTAATATTTTTTTTACCCGCTAACTTAGCAGCTATGGCGTTGTGCTGCCAAGCTCAAGGTCGCGGATTGGAACCCGGCCGCGGCGGCCGCATTTTGATTGAGGCAAAATGCAAAGGAACTCTCGTGTACATAAAGTTACGTGGACGGTAAAGAGCCCCAGTTGCTCAAAATCATTCCCGAGTCTCCCCTCCAACCTCACCTTCCCTTCTAATTCGTGCGTCAAAACTAGATTGTGGTTTTGGCACGTAACCCTCTATAATTATTTAATTAAGCTTCTACAACTTCGAAAACATGTGTCCTTGCTCCTCTGAAAGAGCAGCAGCGCTATTGTTATGCCTTCATTGTGGACGCTGGTCGCGACCGTATACAAACAGCTACTCGCACCTGTTGACCGCTGTGCACATATCGCTTTTCTCTGCATGCCCACGTGCATCGCTATGTATAGAGCTGTAATCCATGCCAATGCAATGCAAGCCACGCCGAGAGAGATATGGCACCCAAGTATACTGAGTGGCCTTGCGAAAAGCCTGATGGTAGGCGCAGTAAGTACTTCGCGTCACAAAACCGAAGGTGAAAAAGTTACGGTATGTTCGACTGCGCAGTGTCGTAAATATAGGTGCCACCTTAATCAAAGTCGCACTCGCCTCAAGTTCTGCGTGCGCGTGTGCTGTATTCATAGTCCATTCGCGAATGGCGCTGGCCATCGAGCATTTTTGTGAAAACGGCCTGAGAATCAGAACAATGACTGATCCACGCGGTTTAACGTAATAAAGCAGTACCTGGGTTTTATGAGAGACGGGTTAGCGAAGGGCGCCTGATTAACGACCGCCTCGGTTTCTTTGACGCGAACCTAAACCTAAAACGCGCACCTAAGCCGATGGTCGAAGAGAGAGCGAGCGAGAGAAATGATTGCATAGAAACTCAGGGCGGTTAACCAGAGGTAGCTACCCTGCACGGGGGGAAGGGGTAGAAGGTATAAAAACAGAAAGAGAGCGGAAAGAGAGTCGAGCACATACAAATGTAAACGCGTTGACTCCGATCGCCGGAGACCCATCAGCATAAATCTAAGCACACGAGCATTTTCGCATTTGGCCTCACGTCTAAATGCGGTCACCGCAACCCCGGATCGAAACCGCGACCTCGTGTCCAGCAGCCAAACGCCATAGCCACTGCGCCACAGGGGCGGGCGGGCACCAGAGCTTGACGCTAGAAATTCCTAAGGTTACCCGAACGTCCCTGGTAACATGCCAAAGCTACACATCTACTGCGCAGCCGCCGTGGTTGGGAGTCGAACCCGGGACCTCGAGCTCCTCATCCGATCACCACTGCTGTTGAGCCACCGTAGAGCAAACCAGCACGTCAGCGCCTCCCCTTCCGCTGTTAACAAGCATTTTCAACAACACACCGCGTTTGTTATGTTTGCCGCTATTGCACGCATGGTGGGGCTGCCGCGTTTTCCTAACGTCCCGCAAAAGCAAACATTTCCGCCTCTTCTCCTCTCCTTTGCGTGCACGCGCATATTATACTGTTGCGAACGAGCTTGTATTCAGGGAGACCAAATAGCGTACAAAGGTGATCGTCAGTAGAGGCTGTCAACCGCGACGGAGAGTGATTCGCAGGAACCGAAACGTGCGTCCCCCATCAGCGCACATGAACTGACGATTCCGGCGGTCTATATACGACGATGCCTTATGACGATTCTTTCTGGAAGCACGCAAAACCAACATCGCAGATGGTGCGCAGATGGTGCGCAGATCTCCTTTCGTTCCTGCCAGTGTATACACACTCGTCCAATGGGAAAGAAAACACCGGATTTGTGTTCAAAGCTAGTAATGTTTCCTTGTGTGTGCTTGCAGTGGGCATGATTCTCCAATGTCGGCATGATTCTCCAATGAGGGCATAATTCTCCAAATGTGTAATGTTTCCTTGTGTTTAATGGGCATGATTCTCCAACAGAAGAACAACGTAAATAATATCAGTGAGTGAGGTTCTGATTCGCACGGCTGCAGGAATCATGGTTTGAACACATATGCGGTGTCCCCTTTTATATAGAAAGAGGGTGTACGCGTACACCCGTGAGCGAAAGTATACGGACCAGAGGTTCTCCGAAAAAAAGTGAATTTCTTCGAAATTCAGACGCACAAACTGAAGTTGACGAGCGCACTGGAACATTCGCCAACGCCAAGTTTCGACTGCATGTCCTCAGTTTCAAGCTACATACAAAAGCGGTGAAGAAAATTGGCTTCATCGAGGAAGTATTGGTCTTTATATACTTTTGCTCAAGGCGTACGCTGTTATCCCAGAAATGTGTTGGGCGGCTAAAGGAGAAATAGAAGACAAATTAGTTTCTTCTTGCAATATCAAGAATAGATAAACCTCGCTGTCGTTCTTGAGGATGTATAGGGCTCTGTCTTAAAGGGCATACGTACTGCGGGCAAAAGTTTCATTATCTAAATGACATTTCTCATTGCATTTAAGAAATTAGCATGCAGAAAATAGGAGCGAGCAAGAAGCAACTAAGTAATGGGCCCCAGTATAGCTAGGAAAAAAAAGCTATACTTAAATCGGTAGAGCACGTTAGCGATTTCCAAAATAAAAACGTTGCAGTCGTTGACAAAGTCGCCATATCCCACTGCACAAAAGACTCCCTAGACACCACCCTCAACTACAACAAAATCATTTGCTTAGAACAAATTCTTTTGCTAGAACAAATTCGTTCCTTAGATACGAGTGTCGTAGAGCGAAAACTGCACTGTGATTGACTAGTTCTTTTTCTTTTCTTTTTGTAAAGCTTCTCATAATTTAGAGAACTACTTCAGGCAATGATGTGTCAATTATCAAGGACCGTCTGGTGCAATTAGCGTATACAAAATCATCTCTCTTGTGAAACGTAAATCCTTCCATACGCTTCGCACCAAGCCATAAAGAAAGAGTGACCTCTATGCACTCTTTCATCGTGTATACGCATCAAGATAACGTGCATTCTCCACTTTCTTCGTCGAATACGGAAAATTTTGTCCTTTTCAGGCATGCGTACACTGCGACAACCCGGACGCTTCATGCATATAGAGTATATATGTCCTCATCGATTTCCTCCACCAAGAGCCAAATAAAAGCTCGCTTTGCAAACTATAGTGTGTTTGTTTTTATAATTTTGTCTGTCATGGCCTCATCGTGTTTCACCAAATCCCAAGACTTAGTCTAACTCGGTAAAGTATTCCGCGCTAAAAAAAACGAGAAAAAAAGACAGGAAGTTCACCGACGAATACGATACTCCTTAATGCGAAATTTGAGCGCAGCTCTATACGTGTTTTCATTTCGCGTTACATCGGCTGGCGCGGGCAATCCGTCGCGTGCGGCACGTCGCAAACGAAGCGGAGTGTGGCGCGACTGCCTCGCTGATTTGCAAATCTGCAGATGGCGAGAGCCAGCGCGTGGGTGACGCGTGGGCGCGATTCACAGCAGCCGCCGCCGACAGACCTATATACCAGACGTCGCGCGCTACTCTGGCGCCATCTCGTAGTCATCGCCGCCGCACTACGCTTTTCTTCTCAAGCTTTCGCCATACCCTCCTCCTCCCCCGCTTTCCTCCTCGCGTCTTTCATCCCCCGCCACGCTCCGCGTTCGCTCTTTCCTCCTTCGCGGCGCTCGTTCGCTCGTTTACGCCGACGCCGGCGCAAGCCGCAAGAACTGGCGCTGCGCTCTAGAAAACGCCAAACGATTAGGCCGCAGCCTGTCACTCGTCCTTTTTTTACTAGCAGCCGCGTCTCCAGCTTTCAAGAAGAGCATTGAATCACTGCTGTCCGCTCCCGCCCTAGTCTCGTACGCGTCACACTCTGCATGCGCTCGTCAGCTTGACGACCGGTTTTGATACAGTTTCTGCCGCTGTCGGCACAAATTTGCCCGGGCGCACTCCGGCGGGCGTTCACCGTGACGCTTTTCGCAGAGAGCGACGCACCGAGATCAGCACGCGTGTAACTTGCACGTCGCACCTTCGTTGTAATTACACGGTGATCGCGGATGTTTAAGCGTTTCTTCGAAGCCAACTCGAGGCGTCCTAGTCAAACTAGGAAAGACGAAGGCGTCTGCAGCGAAGGCGCTGCGAAAGGGTATGAAAGTATGAAAGGGTTTTCGAAACGTGACTTGACGCAACTTGACAAAAAATAAATAACCAGTAGAGTCACAAATGCAGCGAATGGTCTGACTTCGTGCGGTGAAATGTTGCTCGCGTGATTTCTTTTCCTCCGAGTCGCGAGTAACGAGAAAGGGAAAGCAGATGAGGTATTTGCCGGAGTCGGGGTTTCCGAGCCTTTACAAATATTTCTTGCAACTTTCACCACAGGCTATATATATTTCTATACTTTAATGAATGCCTTTTACTTTGCCATATCAGTGAACAACTTCTCAGCCTCTTGATGTGGAGCTCTTCTCTGAAACTTTTTTTTTTGCCACCATAGACAATCATTGCCGCTGTCTTGCCAATATATTTCTCACTCTCTTCTCATTACCAGTTTATTGGAGGCGATCAGTATTCTTATTTTCGGTATAGTGTCCTTATAATATTTAATTATTGAAAGATATTGCGTAGACCATTTGTGCGAATCTGTCAGTTATCCTCAAGGTCCTGCAACAGGTGCAGCCAAAATAAAAATTCGTAAGCAGGCCATACATACCCCGGGGTACCAACTAAATCCCATCAGGGATCCAAGAATAAAAAAAAATAGCGATAGTTTCTACGCGAATGCAATCGATTGCATGGTATATGTTGTCTGTCCTCGGCCGCAATTATAAAGGACATGCGTAAATGTCACATGGTTATATAATTAATGTCTCGGATGTACGACATGCGAGCTAAAAACCAGGAAGTGGACGCAAAAGCACAAAAGAGGTGTATCATCCTGCGCACGGATCTTAAAGCGCAAGCACGCTATCTGCTAATCAAATCGGAAATGACGCAGTGCTACTTTGACACATGTCGTCACACACGGTCGCGTGAGATACCGAACCAATTTTACAGCTTCGAAAATGTGCTGAGGACATTAACGCCCCGAAGCAACATTAGATATGTAGTATGAGAGACACAATATACATTTAGTATTGTGGTCTCCAGATTATTTTTTTCTAACCTCTGTTTTTTAAAAGTGCCCCTAAATCAAAGTGCACGAAATCTTTTGCTTTCCACTGCCACCAAAAAGTGACTGAATGGCAAGGAATCGAAACCACAACCTACCGCCTGGCAACGGAATGCTGTAGCGACTCAACCATGGTGGTAGATCATCCAGGAAACATTGGGACGTACGAAGTTTTAGTTTTAGTTAATTATTGTTTATATCATGCCGACAAGCACGGTATAGTAAAAACGAAAATTCGTTCTACACTCATGGGAGGCGTTCAAGTGAATTTGTCGAAGGAGATTACCGGGTGATGAATTCCCCAGGAGCAGAGGTTAAAAGAGTACATGGCATAATTAGCCCCTTCAGCCACAAATTATGATCGACTGTCGATACCTAAGTTAAATATACATAATTTTATGCCACGGTGCTTGAGACACCACTGAAAGCAAGTCAGGGTGGTAGAATGACTTTTTGTGCATTTTATGATGACTCATAATAATTACAGAGTAAATAAATATTTGAATATTGTAAAGTCAGTTATGCTACGTTTCTTCATAAAAAGAATTGAATCACTCACTGGAACTACATGCACAAGTTATTTATTGGCGGCAAGCATTTCAAGAAAAAAAATATTTCGAGGTTGCTACGCCCCACGTGAAACGTCACGTAAAACACGGCAGTGTCTTCCCCAAAGCGGTACTCTGTAACGATACATATCACTCAGAAGTAAAATGAAAGTAATTTAGCTTAGCAGAAGGTTCAGTTTACCCTAAGCTTAATGTTTTGTGCCCCATTTCTTGCTACCGCTGTACAGAAATGGTAAAAATAGGTCGAGTCCACAAATGTGGACGTCTTGACTGAAGCGGTTAAGGGTTTCGGTTCACGGCGAAAACCCAGTGGACAGTGGACATCGCAGAGTTCAGATTATTATGTGTTCATGTTCACTGTGATTATAGAGGGTTGATGAAAGCTAGGAGGGCTCCGATAGAGAATATGGAAGACAAGAAACCGGTGCATCATTGCAAAGCGTCGAAAGAAACTGGAAGAAAATTACCTGCACATTTATAAATGATGAATAAACGTACGTCACAAATTCCCACAGGTCACGACCCCTTCTTTCTTCTTCTCGCGATATTGTTTTGTTTCTTCTGTGTTCTAAAATATTTCGATGTTCCCATTTGTTCCCAGTTGAATTCAAGCCCTCACCCCTAATGTACATAGTCGGCTTCAGCCAAAACTTGAAAAGCTTCACTGTTCGGTTTATCTCAGCGTCGTTGGCAACCTTCAGGAGTTTCCGATACCTTTATCTCCCAAAGGACTGATTGTCTTCCGGGGGGGGGGGTAGAGATCGTGGAGTGCCGCCAGGAACACTACACCCCCCCCCCCCCTTTTCTTTTATTGAGCACCTTCTCTCTCTCTCTCTCTCTCTCTTATCTAGCACGGACTAAATAGCCGAAATGATTACCAACGTTTCAAGAGCTCATTTCGTCACTTTCTCTTATATCTTCCTTCCTTAAACGTCACTTATATAATTTTCCGTGTTGTTGATCGATTTGACAGTGACGCGACGAGTTAACAACGCGGTAAACAACCGTGTCTGCCCCAAACTTTCCTGCGTCGCAGCACTTTCCGCGTGGTCTAAGTTATGCCGCACACCTCAATTAAGTACAGTCGATATGGTATATCTACACTATAACGGTCGCAGCGAACCCCCTTAAGTGTATACAGTCCTCGACCAAATGAAACATCCGCACTCGGGTACCGACCTGTCGAAAGAGCCAGAAAACTGCGAAACGCATATCCTGCCGCTGTTTCTAAAAATGTCTATACGAATGCCAATACACCGCCCCAAACGAGGTCGGACATAGGCCGTCACGCCGCGCTCCCTACACTCGTCAAAGGAGGTACTCGCACGCCGGCTCGCGTATAAGCCAAAGGCTACACGCGCCGGCTACGTAACTCGATCACCATTATTCCCGAAGGGTTCCCATTAAGATCCGTCACGCACGACGTTCAGCACACGACCGGCGCGCGAGCGCCACGTGGCCTTCGACGGGAAAGCACAAACCAACATCTTCCCGCCCGGACCATTAGGTTTCGCGCCGCTATCAAGAGAGGCGCAAAAGAACTACACGAATACAGAAAACAAAAACAAAGGAAAGCACTTTTTGAATGACGTACACACGTATCTCGTGCGATGATCCGGACATCCAGACCCCCCTGGAAGGAGTGAACAACAGAGAAGAAGTAGAAGAATACAGACGAGATCGAGACGTAGATGGCTTACTTACGTGGGAGGCGCGGGTGGATCAACACGGAATGAAGAGGGTTGCCTTTTTTTACTGCGTGCGCGCCAGGCTCAAAGGAAACAAGGTGAAGCGCTCCGCGATCCTTCCTGCTTTCCTTCCGGAGAGATCACCCCGCTCCCTCCACGCCCATCCACTCCTCTTCTATCCGGCCGCTGCATTTGCTGCACGCAGACTACTACCTTGAGCCATGGCATACACGCCGCTGCGCGCTTCGACTGCATGCGTTCGTTACCGCCCTTGCTTACGGGAGGAAGGGGGCGAGGGAGCTTGCTTCCTACACTTCTCTCTCTCGTGTCTTTCACTCCAAAAACGTGCATCGTCGTGAATGTCTACGGATGTGGCTTCAGGATGCCGCAGGTCGAATAGACGAAGTGAGTACGCCCGAAAAACTGTTCCGCGGTGCACAGTCCAGCAGAATTGCGCATATTGTACCGCAACGTTCCTATACGGAGGCCGCGGGCGCGGAATCAACGAGAAAGTCACGTCGTTTCCCGGAGAAACGCGTGCGGTAACTTGCACGTGCGAATGGTACCAAATTCATTGCGCTGCTTGCGCACGTGATACGGTTCAAGGCAGGTTCATCGCTGGTCACCCCACTGACTACACCGCATATACCGCTGACCGTCGGGATCGGGAAAGGTCAGATCGGTCAACAGCACGTGCGAATCATGTGCTGTTGGCTTCGTGTAATCGGGGCACGTGACCGTCTGGCGTTGCCACTATTACACAGTTTCCGGAATGATGAAGGATTACATGAATTCGGTGCATGAATTTGCCTCAACTTCGTCCTTATGGCTTGGAACGGATTTGTGAGTTCGAGAATTCGTAATGTTGAACAAAGATATCGTAATATAAATGAAAGTGATTCGCAAAGACTACGTCTGTGGGCAGGGATTAATTGCTTTGTTGTGTATGAGAAAACTAGTAGCGCTCGAAAAATTTAGAAAGCCATAACGTGATAAGAAACGTCACAAGCACATTCAAAGCCAAAAGCACGAATTAGACAACGTAACGATCGCAGCTCAAGAGTTACTTCTAGTAATTTTTGTAGGAAACGCTCTATGACCTCTATAGCATTCAGAACGCTGCACTGATTTGCTGCGCGAGCAGGGATTTACATGCCAGCCCATGCCAAGCGGTGCGAGCGAGAGAGTTCGCTTGCTTCCGGTGGCTCGCAAGGCAGCGTTCGTACGTGGAAAGAGGTGACAAGGTAGCTATACAGAATCAAAGAAGGAACGATAAAGTGGAAAGGGGGGGGGGGGGGACGATAGGCTGGGCGCGAGGAACGGCGGCTGCAGCAACAGCGCGACTGCTCCCATTGTGCCTGTCATGCTAACGTCCCAATCCCGGGGCCGTAATCATCGGTTGTCAGCGGTCGACTCGTACACGAGAGCGCGCCGCCTTAAGCTCTCTTTCTTCTGCCCGGTCACTGCAGCAAAGACGGCTGTCGGCTTTATACCGCGTGTTGCGTCTTACACATGCGGACGCGTAGAGCGTCGGGCCCACGCGGATGTTGCAGAGCGTGCGTACGCGCAGGCAGCCATTGTGAAGTGCGCGCGCCAGCGTTATACGGGCATTCGTTTGCGCATAACAAAGTTATATACACTCCCCTCTTTTGCCGGAAAGGATCAAGCCTATACGCGAATTCGGGGAAGCGGAGACTGAAAAGACGTAGGCGGGCACCGGCGTGGCTGGTGGACAGGCCCGTGGTATACCGCGGGTCGTGATGGTGGACATGCTGTAATTAAAGTAGTTCGTACATTTAGGCCAGGTATTAATTGTAAGGATTTCTTTTTCGATTCTACTGCTGCCTCATCGTCCACCGATCGTGTCGATAACGACGGTAGATAGGTGGAGCGTCGTTCGTGCAGCTGACGAAGCACGAAAAGGAATAGCCTTGGAATGGAATCGCTACATTATGATGGCCTTACTTGTGTTACCTTTTTGTTAGCCCTTCGCGATCGAAAATGATTGGAGACGCTTGGATACTATAGAGTGGTTCTGCCACGTGTGTTCCCTGAGCGGAGGCCCAGCTACCAGAGATAGCACACTCAAATCTGACTATAAATAACGATAAGTACCTGCGGTGAGATCTCCTGCTACCCTATAATTTCGATGGGGAAATATTGGTGGTAACTGCGAAGATAGTACGCATCGCTGATTATAGAACAACACATTTTTGAATAGATATTATAGAAGGCATCCCGCGGCCCTAGCTCTGTCGTCATATGCGAACGCCTATACGTTCCCAGTTGAAGAGCGTGCTTTTGGGAAAACGCTGTCGCCCGCGCGTCCCGCGACAAGCTCCATTGGATATCTTCCTGTTCCTGCCTCAAATCGCACAAGCCTTATCTTATTTTATCTTAGCTGTTTATTATCGTGCTTCTTAAAGCCTCAAAATATACATCGGAACGAGTGACTCTAATGGGAGTATGTATACAAGCGCTGAATTGCGCCAGATTCATACACACCAGCGGGCAATCAGTGTTATTGGAATGGCTCCATCTATCGGTAACCCGCATCTGCTGTGCAAATAGTCGCTTCGTACGAGAGTATGCGAAACGAGCCCAGAACGCCTGTGTAGCGTGCACTGGGTGAACGTTAATGAACCTCAGGTGGTCAAAATTATTCTGCGACGGCCCCAAACTGTGAAGCTTGTAGATGAGAACTGAAATCAGATCGCATCTCGTACTCTGTGACCCGTATACTAGCAGTAATAAGACGGAGGTCACCACACGCGTCAAGTGTATAGAGTTTCGTGATCATTGAAGTAGCTAAGTCTATAACGCTACCGCACCACACGTCGCTCTAAAGGAACTCAAACTTTGTGAAAGGAACCAAATAATACTTTTTTCTGCCTAAAGTGGGACAACAAAGTTGTAGTCTGATTAAGGCGATGCACGCTTATATAACGACTGGAACCTCTTGTGCAAGAAGTAACCTCCTTGATGCGTTCGTTCAGCAATCACGGCTCCTGCGCAGCAAAATCATTCGCAAGTGTCTCCGCTCGCATCGGTCTTTCTCCCTCTAGAATGAAACAACCATTGTTAACCCTTACAGTATTTAATACAAACGAATATTCGACTAGTTCGAATAGTGAAATCTCGAATCGAATATGTCTATTCGATTCGCTTTCCAAATTTCGAATATTCGCACACCCTACTCAAAAGCATTGATGGTACAGTGAAATCTTATCCTGGCACTGCGTGAACGAACCCAAGGACGCACGAAAAAAAAATGACAATGCGAGCACTGCTGGGGAAATCAATGAACACCAGACTAGCTCGATTCTGCGCACTTCTTATCCTGGCTTTCGAGAACTTCGCAGCTCCCGGGACAGCCGTAGCAACGCAATGACTCGACGCCAGACTCTGCTCTTCAAGAGAGAGAGCTTATAAATGGGATGCGAAAGGCAGGGAGTTTAACCGGACAAGATTGTGGTTTGCTACCCCTGCACTGAGGGAAGGGTACGGGAAATGAAAGACGGAAACAACATCGGAGAGAAAAAGCAAGGAAACGGGGGGGAAAAAATAGGGAAGGTTGTGAACGTCCGTGAGAACTACAGTCTCTCCAATAGGCCACTCGAAACGTAAAAATTTCAAGAGTGCCTTCGCTGTCTTGTTGTGTGATGACTGTACAGGTCGGCGTACCAGGCTGCCTTATAAGCTGCCCAGCATGATCTCATGGGCCATCTTAGGAGAGCGAGGCGATGCTGTAGTGAACCAGGTGGTTATGAGCAAACAATGCACACAAACGTAAGCTGATATACACATGACGATCCATCATGTTTGATGTGGTGCGACGGAGAACACTTGCGGATATAACCGCAGAAACCTGACTTGAGAGAGCAACATCGGCAAAAAAAAAAAAAAAAATGTATCCCTAATGTACCTAATTGCCTTCTCTCGTGGGTCGAGACGTGGCGTTTTGGGGCAAATTGTTCGATTTATTGGGACGTAATACGATATCTTACATGGGTCTCTGGCTTGCAACACGTCGGATGGTGTTCTGGCCCGGTGACGCTGTATTCATGTAGTGCTGCCAGACGCGTCCTCAAGCGAACATCGTAGCAGCGTTGGCATAAACTTTGGCAATTGGGAACAACTCGAGATGTCCGATGGATAACGTTCCAATGTTCTATACAAATTCGCACCGTGGTTACTACAGCATTTTCGGGTAGCATGCAGGTTACTGACACTTCTATCTCAGCGTGCATGGCGCCGGGGAAACACTGGGTGTCTTCGCGCGTTATAACGCAGAAGTTAATAGAACGGCCAACCAAAGGTATTCAGGCCCGTTAGCAGCAATGTAGCGCGGCAGTGCAGAGCCTTGGCCGCATTTTTGGCAGCCTGTCATGAATGCTGTATGTCCTCGTTTACTAAAGCCGCTTTATATGTGGTAAAGTGGCGTTCCGGCTGGTAGACAAAATTAGATGCGAAGTGCGGTGGTTAACGAAACTTTCCTCACAAAGCGAAACCGGATGATCTAAGCCATTATCGCCTCTGCGTACAACAACGTGGCTGCGTCAAGTGGAGTTATTCATAATAAGGTGTCGTGCCATCCAACTCGGTGTCGTTCCATGTCTCGAGGCCTTGGCTTGCGTCGTGGACGGCGGAAACCCAATGAACCGCTTTGAAGGCGCCGGGAGTGGTGCGCCCGGCATGCTAACTGCCGTTGGGTAGTCGTGTCACGGCGGCGCACATGTTGACTTATACATAGGAAAACGGTGTAGCACAAAAATGGCAGGGACAGTGTCACCGTCAGTCTTGATAAGATTATTATTGCCCGAGAATGACCCAACATTAATCGGCACACGCATGACAGCAAAAAAAAAAATCTTCAAGAATAAATGAGACGACCACCAGTCAATACCAGAGCAGACATCCTAACTAATCGGTAGTGTTCGCCCAAATCATCTATAGTTGCTCGAGCAAAAAGAGCAGTTCTGATCGAGGGATTCACGGACCCTCGATTCCCACCCCGTCCGGTGGTGAAATAAACGTCCAGAGTAGGAGTATCGACAAATATGCGCAGGTAAAACAGTTAGGACCAAACTTTCGCCGACTCTCCCGACGTCTCTTAGCAACGACTTTCGTCACGAGCGCAATGGCCTCTGTAAGTTTTGACGGGGTCTGCATATTACGTGGCACCGACGAAGTTTCTCTTACTCATACGGGCTCAAACGCACAATGCCCGCACGCACCCTTTGCACACACGCACACGTTTCGTTCTTTTCTGTCTCAGAATACTGGCCACGCAAAACAACACACACACACACACACACACACACACACACACACACACACACACACACACACACAGCTCGCCCGTAGTGAAGCCGAGGCGTACACACACACACACACACACCACCGCCGGCGAGTGCTTCGCTCGACCCCCCAGCGAGCCCTCCAGCGAAGGGCCCGCCGGCGGGCGTGACGCCTTAATTGCCCGAGAGAGAAGAGCCGAGCGCCGCGGCCGTTCGCGTGGGTGCCGCAAGGAACGGGGACCATCGGCACGTGCCTCCGCTTGAACGCTGCCTGTCAAGCGGGCGCTCCTTCGCCTCTGCCTACCAGACGCTGACGACCCGACGCACGTCACTGAGGGGCTGACGGACCTACGGCGCGCCTGTGCGCGTGTGTGCGTGCGTACGTACGTGCGAGAGTATTAGTGCGAGTGTGTGCGAGTGAATATGCATGTGAGTGTGCGTGCGTGCGTGCGTGCGTGCGTGCGTGCGTGCGTGCGTGCGTGCGTGCGTGCGTGCGTGCGTGTGTGTGTGTGTGTGTGTGTGTGTGTGTGTGTGTGTGTGTGTGTGTGTGTGTGTGTGTGTGTGTGTGTGTGTGTGTGTGTGTGTGTGTGTGTGTGTGTGTGTGTGTGTGTGTGGTGTGTGTGTGTGTGTGTGTGTGTGTGTGTGTGTGTGTGTGTGTGTGTGTGTGTGTGTGTGTGTGTGTGTGTGTGTGTGTGTGTGTGTGTGTGTGTGTGTGTGTGTGTGTGTGTGTGTGTGTGTGTGTGTGTGTGTGTGTGTGTGTGTGTGTGTGTGTGTGTGTGTGTGTGTGTGTGTGTGTGTGTGTGTGTGTGTGTGTGTGTGTGTGTGGTGTGTGTGTGTGTGTGTGTGTGTGTGTGTGTGTGTGTGTGTGTGTGTGTGTGTGGTGTGTGTGTGTGTGTGTGTGTGTGTGTGTGTGTGTGTGTGTGTGTGTGTGTGTGTGGTGTGTGTGTGTGTGTGTGTGTGTGTGTGTGTGTGTGTGTGTGTGTGTGTGTGTGTGTGTGTGTGTGTGTGTGTGTGTGTGTGTGTGTGTGTGTGTGTGTGTGTGTGTGTGTGTGTGTGTGTGTGTGTGTGTGTGTGTGTGTGTGTGTGTCATGGTCTCTCGCAGGATCTGGCTGTCTCAATCGTACCAATTCGCTGCGTCCTCGGTCATGTCTAGAGAATAATCCTGGCTGGCTACGCCATAGTAAATGTAGCCGTATGCAAGTCCAAGGACTTCATTTGTTCTTCGCACCTTGGCTCTATATTTTTCTCACGAAGTCGATCAGGATTTCAGCGTATTGATAGAAAGATAGATGGACTTGCATAAATATTGCGATGCCTTCGTTCGGTCGCCGTACCCTCGCATGAATTCAAAACTCAGCTCGCTTCTCTTTTTGGTCTATAGACCTACGCCATGTTTGTAAACAGCGGTAGGCACCGTCGATATATTTTAGGCCCTATAGCGACGTCGCGTAGGCTCCGCCCAACGTTTGGCTCCGCCCACGTTCGCCGCCACCGCTTGCACGCGCGGATGACGCATTTTTTTTTTTTTTTAATGGGGTGAGGGAGCTAAAACCACGATTTCATTATGAAGCCCACAGTAATGGGGGCGCCGGATTAATTTTGACTACGTGAGACTCTTTAATGTGCACCCAATGCACATCGCCCCCATCGGGATACGGCCGAACGAGACGCTAGGCCTAGCTCGTTGACCGCCGCAGTGACGGCCGACAGCGCTTGCGGCCTGGCCTGCTGCTCATCATTGCGCGCCTATTTTCGACAACCCGATTAACGTGGGCTTAAATGAATCGGTTTTGTCGGTGTCGTTGGTGCGAATAACAAACGAAACGTAGTACTTGCAAGCCAGCCGAGCCGCATCGCTGAGACAGCCGGTGCTTCGGTTTCCGTCTGCGAGACGAAATGCCGTCGGGTCGTTGCTCCAGATCGCGCCAGTGGTTTAGTACTGGGCGCTGCTTTACGAAACACGCGTAAATTCGAGATAGCTTTTCTATTAAGAACTATTTTATGTTAAAAACAAGCTGTAGCCGATTTCTACGTCGCCGTGAGCGGCGATAGAAGCGATCGCCTCGGTGATGGGACTGGCAAGGTACCGGCCCTACGGCGACGCCGCCTGTGTAGGCCCGCGCAATGTGAGCTAGCTGTTGTACGCGGCCGTCCGATCGCTCCAACTCTGTACTAACACTGTACATTTTTTTTCGCGCTCGAAATTTAACTGACACGTTTAAGCGCATTTATGACTTCCACACTGCAATAAACGCAGCTGTGACCCTGCTGCCTGCGTATATGAACGTGTGATAGGATATTTACACTGCTGGTGGCTCAATTCTTTGAGATGAAAACAAATTGGAATGTGACGTGTTTTGTGGGGCATCTGCTCGCTCGACCTACATTCAAGGCTAATCCTAATCTAGCTTTCCCACAGTGCGGCAAGCAATTATAATGGCACGCTAATAAGGATCCTAAGATCGTATATGATCCTAAGATCGTAACGATCCTAAGATCGGCTAATGCACGCCAATCAAAATAAAAGAGAAGCTTAATGGTTACGAAATATTTTGCGCATAATGGATGATCTGGTATCATAATCCAACTTTCGATTTTTTCCGCGGCGGCCCATTGCTTGCGACTGTTTTCATCCACAGGAAACCTATGAAAACTTTAGTCTCTTGCGTATTTCGACGCAACTCAGCTCATCCACATACTGCGTTTCTTTCATTGTAAAATCGTAGAATAAAGACCTAACAGATGGAACCGCACAACCACCCGCGAAACCCAGCGGCTGCTGTGGTAGGCGCGACACGGGCGACGGCTCGGCGGCGGAGTGCCTACCAAGCGAAACTAAATTCCGACGACAGCGCCACCGCATTTTCGTGACGTAGCGCCGTGGTGTAGGTCTATAGGCTTGCATAGTCTTCGAGGGTCAGTAGGCATGGCGTGGCTTTTGCTCCGGAGTCCAGTCATTGAAGTCGGTCATGCGCTCGAAGGGATTAAGCCTGTCTTTAGCACCCTCACATTAGGATTTCGGTATGAGCGGCTGGTTAAGGATGGCCTTGGTCGGCATAGTTGTGGAAGAAGGAGTTGTAGTGCGCATCCTTCTGACGCGGTTGGGTAAAGGCACGCACTCGAGTGGTAGTCCTTGAAGTCGACGGCTTGAACACGTGATGGGCTTGCAGACGAGCTTCGGTGTGGGAGCGGTAGCATGTACCAAGCACCTCCACCAAAAACGTTACGTAGGTAGACGACGGAGGCTAGCAAAATAGAACTACGCAACACTATATACCGTATTATTGTGCAAGAATAGTATAGGGACAGCGGGTGGAATTGCTGAACTATAAGTTGTTCTGACTTGCTCAGAACGCGGCAGTGTCATGGTTAAGAAAGCAGTACAAAAAATATGCAAGCCTACACGTGATAGAAGCGAAGAAACAATTGAGGTTTCAGAACGGCAAGAACACTGAAAACCACGCTACACGAGCGTTGGCATTCGATTATAGTTTACACATTTCGCTAAAAGAGATGAGGCAACGAACCTCCACATCTGCGCACATACCCATCCGTCTTTAGAAGTAATATGTGTGTGTCATCTTCTTGAAGCCAAACCGATGCAGTGTGAAAAACAAAATGACTGATTTTCGATTCTGGCGGTGCTGTGCTTTCCTCTTGATATGGTTTTTCTCTGAAAAGCCTTCTAGTTTCTCACATTTCAGTATTATCAGGACAGGTCAGGTTAGATATCAGGCCTGGCATAGCTACTTGACTTAAACCCTTGCTCCTCATTTTACTACTGATGATTTAACAGAGGGTCAAGTTAGCATTTGTACAGAAAGCTAGCAAATCGTCAGCTGTATGGTGTTATTTTGATTCGTGGGTTTTTTCACCATGCATGCTTCAGAGAGACAGATTCAAAAGGCTGCTTATCGCCCGGATCTCTTCTACAGCAATCATCGCATTCTAAAGCTCTGCTATCCAATGAGCTTGCTCTATTGCTCTTGTTAACCTTAAGTTCATAATCAGGTCTGCAGGACGGAGCCTTTATACGTCTCGTTTCTAAGTTCCTACAGGTCCCATCATGGGCATTATGCCCCAGGCACCCGCCCAAACGTCTGGTCAGGCACGGCTTGCGTATGCAGAAAGCTTCAAGAATAAATGAGACAACCGCCAACGTACGGACGGGAGCAGAGCCGCTAACTAATTGCCGGTGCTCACCTAAATCGCATCCCTTCTCGAGCAAAGGAGGCGCAGCGGCGCGGCGCGGCCAATTCTCAGCCGAGGAAGAGGAGAGGAAAGGGGTTCGGCCGCGCAAAGAGCGCTCGCCCCATCCTCTCCTTCCAGCCACGCGCCCCGCTCGTACGGAGAACGAACTCATCCGAAAGGCGCAGCCGATCAACCGCGGCAGTAAAAGAGACCGCGCGCATCGACGACTCGACGGCTCTGGACGTAAGGGAGCGGCGTGCCAGTTCGAACGCTACAGGCCAAGCATCTCAGGTAGGATCGGCAAGCTAGATCGCTGAGAAGGAGAGCGGGGGGTGAGGGGGGGGTGGCAGTGGTCTTGCCGCTTCCGGTCGTGTCTCCCGGCACGTGAGCAAGTAGCGGCAGCGAACAGGTACGGCATCGCGCGCGCGCGCGCGCGCCCAGAGAAGAAGGACGAAGAGCGGGGAGTTGGATAAGCTGCAGGCTGCAAGAGAGGCTGTGGAAGGTGAAGGGGGGGGGGGGGGGGGGGATAGACTTGGAAGACGACGTCCCACGCGCTCGCGCGACGAGCGGGGGGGCCAGAGGTCGAGAGTCGTCGAACCTGCCCGCAGCCGCCGCCGCCGCAAACTGTTGCTTTTGGCTTCTTACTTCTTTCTCCGCGTCTGGTCGTTGGTGAGGAGGCTCAATGGAGGCCCGCCGCCGCATGAATGAACGATGCCGGCACGCACGCGGGGCCCTTTTCCCCTCTCTTTCTTGTTCTTGCAGAGGCAAGAAGGCGAGAGGAAAGAGAGAGAGAGAGAGGATATACGAACGTGTAGTGTATACACACAGGTGCGCATCCGGTGGGTCGCTTCGGCCGCCACAGGTCTACGGAAGGAAGGGAGCCTTGGCACGTACTACACACGTCTCCCTCGCTGCTTCTTGTACTTCTTCTTGATCCCGAAGCCTGCTCTGGCGGGCTCGGCTTGTCCCCCACTAGCTTCTCGCGCCGCCCGTACGTCCCGTAGGGATGCTGGGCACGGCAGCGGTTCTTTTTTTTCAACCTTGCCTTCTCTTTCACCGCTCGCTTGGTGGCCGACCGGTGGTGGCTAGCGGGCGCGCACTGGAAGGCAGCCGGCTATAACCAAGAAGCCGCGCACGCGAGAGAGCGTTAGCACTCGGCACAGTGCTGCTCCGGTGGTGGAGCACACTCATTAGGATCGAAAGGCGAGCGTGTTTGCCACTGTGCCGAACGCAGGGAGACCTTCCTTCCTGGTAGTCCACCAGGTCTACCACTGCTTAACGGTTTTTTGTTTTTTTGTTTTTCAATTAACCGCCGAGGTGACTCGGTGCTTACGGCGTTCTCCTCTAGAGCACGAGGTCATGGGATCAATTCCGGTGGCATTCACGTGATGGCGAAATACAAAGACATCCGCGTATATTATACCGGCTCAAGCTGTTCAATACTAACGTGAAGAACTCCACAACAGTGTCGCTCATAACACCTGCTTTGGTTTGAGACGTCAAATATCTCAGCGAAACTCTCTGCATTGAGGGGCGTTGTGGAACACTTCCACAACATTGAAGTGGGCCCGTGTAATTAGCAGCGGTACGCGACTGCCCGTCTAGCCTACCTGTAATCGTCCTCTCATTTCTTCCCTTTATTTTCCCCTTGCTGAGTAACACGCTAAAACACTCTCGTTAAATCAGACCAAACAAATCAATAAACTATTTCAATTAGGAGCCCTAAGTACTGCAATGATTCTTTTTTTTTCTTTTTGACTTGGCGGTGACATGGGGTCTCAAACTGAAAATAAGCTCCCCGTCGACCACTCTGCTGCGTCTCAGTGTAGCCGAGACAGTGTTGCTTAATGTTTAAGCAACTGCTTATTGAGTTATGAAACATCCTTCCAGCACACAAATAAACACGGACGAGCAGAGAAAGACAACAAGAACGCCGGTACTTGTTCATGTTGTCTTGCTCTGTAAGTCCGTGTTTATTTGTGCGCTGGAACGATGTTTCATAATGCTATTCACAGCCCACTAGCCCAGCTGTCCACGCTTTGCTTATCGAGGGAAGCTGTGAAACTAGGGAGGGCCACGAGGCGCCCTGGAGGACTTCGTGGGCCGCACGCAGCCCATGGGTCGCGTGTTTGAAACCCCTGATAGCGCCCTGCGCATCCAACTCGGCGTTGGCGAAAACAACTCTATCGGCGGCGGCACGGGTATGGTTGAGAGTGGAAATCTGGGCCCAGGGCGCGGGCCTGCAGCCGAAATGCCAAAGCGGCCGCAATGCGGCCGTGTTTCTGCTCTTCTGCTGTTACTGATGCGTTAACGAACACTGCTTCGTAGCATATAGAGCTGCTTCATAGCGCGTACATCGTACTTATATAAGGCCACCATACCACCACCAAAACACGGTCACATACACCGATTTATTTCTTCCGAAAACGTATACCGCGAGTAGAACCACGTCTGTCTGGCGTTATTAGTCATCATAAGCGGCGGAGATCGACATCAACACCTCAATGAGTGATGTCGTCTGACGAATGTGCAATTCAACGCGTCATTCACCTTCCTACGTTTTCAAAGCAGTGTTGTTTTCTCACGTTTATTGGTATATAAACATGTAAAAATTGAAACCCTATAAATTATTTACTCCTAGCAGTCTCCTTGCTGAAGTGCCTTACATCACGTACTGTCGTAGCAATGGCAGGCCCTCCCATCTAAAGTCCTTATTCTTACACTACATGTAAACGCTGAGCGCAATTTAAATGAACATATCGATTCCTGATGGCTTTGACATTAAATATTCGCGTCATGCCCCGAAACAACGCCTGCTAATTGAACGATACGACCCCGCTCCGCTGCCTTGCTCGCAAGACACATTTTCCGACAGGTTGCACCCGGAGTGGTCACTACAAACCGTCTGTACATCTGCAGTCACCTAAATAAACGATCGCGTAGTAATAGACACAAATTATAGGCAACACAACCTCTCCAGACATTTCCGCCCACCAGGCGGTTCGACACTGAGAGAAGGCCGGCAGACAGCCAAAGGAGAAACAAACAAGATGCCTACAGAAAATTAAAAGAGGGCAAACAAGTGGTCCGAAACTGGTAGTATATCAGTAGTGCAGCAAGTAGCATACACGCTGGGCCAATATGAGCCTGAGAGGAGAGAGATCACCCTTCGTCCAGCCGGGGCCCACAACAGGTATAGTGGCCCCAAAAAACGTTGCGTGACGGCCTGCCACGTGGTTCCTTCCTATCGCTGACACCGCGTCAGCGGTAATGAAAAGGTTGACCGCGCATCAGGTGCCCTCTCCGACCGAAGTAGGAAAACATCAAGCGGAGTTGGGGGATGGGTGGGATCGGCGGATGGGGAAGGGTGACATTAGCAAATGTACAGAATTAAGTCTGGCTGGGAAGGGCATAGACGTCAGGACTTGTCTTTCCTTCATTGTCATCTACTTCTGCTGGCTTGTTTGTTTGTTTTTTATTTCCCTTTTGCGGAGCAACGACGAACGGACACGTGAAGACCCGTGCCGCGCATTCTGGAAGGAATGGCGCGTCGCAGTTCGATGCAGCGACACCGAACTCCGAACGGGATGAAAGCGGGTGCAGTTTGTTATTGCTGGCTACCTCCCCTTCAATCACAGTGTACACAATTGTGGACCGCGACATGCTATTGCCAATTTCCCAGCCCAACTAGACTGCAATAAACGCAGCGTTCGGCTCTGATCAGTAAAGAGTGCAGGGATCTCTTATGATACAGCTGGGTACAAATGTTTTTTGAACACGGCTTCCCTGCTGAAACAAAAAACAAAAAAAACTAGCCTGATAAATTACAGAGAAATTAAAAAGTGCAAAGTGAAGTTTTGTGTGAAAGCACTGTCCTGCATACATTTTGTGGTTGCGCGTATATGCTAAGAAATTTGCTTTTTCATCAACCCAAATGTGCATGCACGATTGTCTATGACTACATGTTACCATTTCGTTGGAATGTAACAAAGCTTCCGATTTGTTTCTGCAGACGCCACGCTACGTGAAAATTCACTGTAAAATTACAGACAAAGGAAAAAAGAAAACGAAAAAGAAGGGCTCTTTGCATAAAACTACGACTGAAAGGAGCAGCGAAAACACATCCAGATTTCACATGGTGCTGCTGGCGTACGTGTACATCAATTGTCGCTTCCCATAGGGTTAATATAACAAACTCTAGAGGAAAAGCTCCCCATAGATCGCGTACACTGAAATTGGTAACCGCAAGGGCACTGCCATGTTGCTACTCTGTGCAGGCACGCTGGCGCAGACAGCGAGATGAGATTCAGACGAGACTTGCAATCAACGCGATTGCCCGCGAAGTCACACGCAAGACTGCCGCGTGACTGGCCGATCGAGGCACTTTGCACCTATTCGCGGGCTTCTTTCACGTGAGCTCGGAAAAACACTTCTATATAGCACGTATTGAGCAACAGAAAGCGGCATCGGGCGTTTTTCACGTTGCTCTACAATTTTCTCATTGCATGACACGTTTCATCTAATTATAATGTTTGAGAAGTTGATTACTTAAGACTATCTCATTAGGCAGAATTTAAAAAAATAATGATCTGAGTATCTCCGAGGGACGGCAAGAAACATTATTCCTTGGTTTTGTCCAGCTACGTGGCATTTGCACATTTTTAAATCTTGCTGCGATGAGATGTAATGTAATGTAATGCGTAATGTAATGCGTAGGATGGATAACCGGTGGACCATTAGGGTTACAGAATGGATACCAAGAGAAGGGAAGCGCAGTCGAGGACGGTAGAAAGTCAGGTGGGATGATGAGGTTAGGAAATTCGCAGGCGCAAGTTGGAATACGCTAGCGCAAGACAGGGGTAATTGGAGATCGCAGGGAGAGGCCTTCGTCCTGCAGTGGACACATATATAGGTTGATGATGATGATGAAATCTTGCTGCACGATAGTTGGGTCACCCTGTATATAGACACGGCCGACGGCACTCCCCTTTCTCTTAAGAAAAGGCAGGGAGGTTAACCCATACTTTTACGACACACTGTCAGAAAAAGTCTGCACTGCACGTGACTTCCTGGCACCGCGACAGCCGCCGTCATTCGCAGTTCGGGATAAGTAACGAAAAGGACGCAAACGAAAGGAAGCAAAGGCACCAAGACCAAGCGCAACACGTGCTCCCGGCCACCACCGACGACAGTAGAGCCGCGGCGCTCGCCGGACACGCCACGCGACCGCGGCATGCGGCCGGTCGCGTGCCGCCGACCGTCCGTCCGTGCCGCCCGGCGCGCCTCCGGCAAGCGACACAAAGGCCGCGAGTGCGTGCCTTGCGGCAGCCAACGCGTGCACGACCGGCGGCCGGCCGAGGGCGTTAAACGCTAGTTCCCGTAGAGTGGAGGCGCGTGCCCGGCCACGTGACCGCCGACGGACGGACGGGCCGCCGGGCCTGGCGAGAAAGGGCCCCGACGGGACTGAAAGCTACATGACTGCGATGCCGCGCCCCGTGACTGAGCTGCTGCGCTCTTTCAAAGCTGGACGCGCCGGGGCGGAGAGAGAAAAGACGCGTACGCAGCTTTTGCGGTGACGCTAAGCACGTGGGAACAGCGTACAGGGCTAAGAGAATATCAATTTCCCCGGAAAGCAATTCGATGCTCGTCGCCATTAAGAGAGGAAGTCAACAAGCCGTTTAGTCTTTTTTTTTTTTCTATCTCACTCTTTTTTTTTTTTTTTTTCTCGCGTTGCTATTTGCAATGGAGCGGCGACAGGGTGTTTGGACTTGCGTGCGTGTGCGTGGCTATCGATAGTAGTAGTAGCGGTTGATTGTGGAAAATGACGCTTATTTCTGCTCTGCCCAATAGGGAGCACGGCGCAGCGTCAGGGGAAGGAGAAGTGGCAGATAAAGATGAGAGGAAGGCTGCTTCTCCTTCTCTTCCCTTCGTCTCATTTTTTTTTTATTTTAAGCGTTAGCTTTTATTATCTCGTTGCTCATATTTGCGCCGTTGGCGCCGTCCGCAGTGGTGGACCCAGTCCGGCAGATGGCGTTATCTACAATTCCCACAGGCATACGCTTAAGACCGACAGAGAGAGAGAAGTCATAAGGGAAATGCAGGGAAGTTAGGTAACGCTTAAAATCCGTGGTTCACTCGTATTCGTAACCGTCCTGCGAGCTGCTTCATTTTAATTTATTATATAACACTGAACTCATTCGAGCTATGTGTTACCGATGTTGCACGCAGTCGGGTCCGCAGAACACGTATACCCGACAAATGGAGCCCGCATACCTTAAACACGTATACGCGGGAGAGCTGTACCCATCAATGGAAAATTTACCTTCTAAAGATATCCTCCATTAACGCACCCATAAATATTTAAAATAAAATGGCTGTAAACTGTAAAGCAAAAAAGGAAAAAAAAAAAAAAAAGAACTGAATCGCTGCAGTGGGCTTTCTCCACATAATCACTTCAACTGCGGAGAAGCTAGCCTTGACGAACGCTCACAAGCACGGGAACTATACGCAGGCACGCACGGGCACGTCTGTTCAAAAAAAAATATATTAATTAAATTCTGGATTTTTATGCGCAGGAACCACGAACTGATTATGAGGGGCTTAATTTTCTAAATTACGCACTAAAAAGCGCAATTTTCGAGGGGTGTTGTCCGTATAACTTCGGCGCGTTGTCCGCATAATTATTTCACAACAAAAGTTGTACTCGGTCCGATATTTCCACTCAACCCGATAAAAATGTCGAACGACGTCTGTAGAGCTCTGCTCAGTGTTCGCACTGCATACTTTTTTTAGCCGACTTTTAGTAACTCTAAATAATTTTTTTACAATAATTTTCTTTTCAGTGAAGCTGTTAATGCAGCTATAGTCAGCGACAACCTAAGAATTCAGTACAAGCGTCTGAAAGACAGCCGAGTCAACTGGAGTCCGCTCACAGCTTAATGACTTTGCTAATGTAATTGCTGGGCTAGTTGAAAATTAAAAGCTCGTTATTTCAATCAAAAATATTTTCGGCAGAACATTCATGTCAGGATCACCCGTAAAATCTCACCAGACATTCAGCTTTCATCCTAAGACAAGTGACACCGCATGTAAGACAGATGTTTACGGAAAGAACAGACGTTTTAAAGACGCAAAACCGCTTAACGTCGCCTACATATGTGAACCTGATTGACTGGGGCATGTATGCATGTTTTCTTTGAGTTTTACTGCGTACATATAATCTTTGTATTCTTAAGTTTGTCTCCGACAACAGAAGCGCTCAAAAACATTATATGCCGGCTTTCGGGGAAAAAAAGAAAAAAAGAAAGAAACCTAGATTATTCACGAAGTTTATATTTAGATGAAATGTGAGGAACATTAGACGCAATATGAGGGCAAATTTAGAAGTGTGTGTGTGTCAATTAGGGGTTAAATAAAAATCGCTATACCTCCGTTGTTGCTTCGTTTGTAAAACGCTTAAAAATTTCCCTTCTTCCATGGAAGGACCAAGAACGGCAGATATCTCATATTTAGGTCAAATGGCTGCAACATCATGGGTGACGTGTGCTGAAAGCTTCAAGTCTCTAGCCTAATTATGTGATCTGAAAATAAATAGCGAATAAACAGCGTCTCCCAACTCTTATGCGTTACACGAGGCATGTAGCTGCTTTTTCCCGGTCTCGGTGAGCTGTGCGAGGCACGTTTTTATATATATATATATATATATATATATATATATATATTTCAGTGAAGAAGGAAGCATGTCGTGAGGGACGAATGATAAATGTTTAATCTGTGTACTTTAATTGCTGACTTTCTGGAAAATTACTTATTTAAACGTTCCAGTGCATCAAACTGCCGCTATCTGCAATGTTTCCCGGAGTGGTAAAAAAAAAATTTACGAGAAGCCAACACACTCTCTATTCGGTGAAAATAGAGAGTGTGTTGTCTAATATGTGGCGAAGCTTTCACGTTTTTGGTTTAATTAGAAGAGTTTGAAATAATTACTAAACTCTTGTCGCTTTTTTCTTTCATTATTTTCATGCGGCATACGGTTCACAGTTCGTTTCTCCGGTGTCATCAATAAACTCAACAAGGCATCTTGCTTATATATGGTGAACATGAGAGACGCGTTATGAGTAATGTGTATACAACGTTCAAAGCGTGTGGGTTAATTGTGGCATTCGCCATAAATTACGTATGAAAATCTTCCGGAGCGTTATTAGTGTTTTTAGAGCAGCGCAAAATTTAGCCTCCTGTCCTGGAATAACCCCAATTGCCACCAAAACTAACGTTATCGAAAATTGGGGGGGGGGGGGGGGGGGGGGAGGCACTATGGTAAATATCAGTGGGAAGGTAAATGCACGTGAATCAAATGCATCTTATGCAAAAAAACTTCTTACACAAGCTGTTCGAAAGAGTCACGCTGGCGTTATCAGCTATGTTTCTCAATGTGCCGAAATACCGTGGCGTTATACCAAGTTTATATTTGGTGGAAATGGGTCTCATGTTAATTGCAATGTGTGGCGAAACTTTCGCGTTCCTCAACTAATTCTAAGCGTTGAAAATGATTACTGAACCCTCGTATTTTCCAACTTTTCATACGTCTTGCGAGGTTTGCATTTGCCTTCTCCAGTGTTCTCAGTGAACTGAACAAGGCGCATACTTCGCGAAAATAAGGGACATGTTGGATAATGTGTAGGTAAATTGCAATTCATGTGGGTTAATTGTGGCCTTTGCAAATTATGTGTTCTAGTCTTCCAAAGCGCTTTTACGAGCGGCGCCAAATTTAACTCGCTACGCCGGCGTTACTAGAAATACCACCAACAATAAATTTAGCGAACATAAAACAATTTAGACCCAATGTTTCGGCGAGAGAGAGAGAGAAATAGAAGAGAGGAAAGGCAGGGAGGTTAACAAGACGCACGTCCGGTTTGCTACCCTGCACTGGGGAAAGGGGGTATAGGGATGAAAAGAGAGAGAAAGGAAATAGAGAAAGCACAGTTTCGCGCACATTTGACACTTCGCACGAAGTCTACAGACGGTCGCCAAGACCTGTCGACTTGAGGTCGAGTGTTTCGGCGAGGTACAAATTAATGTGTGCGGATGAATTACTGATTTTGTAAAAAAAAATACTTAACAAGTGCCCGAAAGCATTATTATGTGGGCAAGGTTTCAAGGCAGCCAGGCATATAGATGGCAAGATTTTGAAATATGTGATTTAATTATAGGCACTTGTGAACTTCGTTTTGTAAAATATTATAGCCATTGAGAATGCATGCGGTATGATTTGAGGGACGAAAAAAAAAGAGTTTGGCGACCTTTTCAATTCGGGAGCGTGCTTTACTTGGGCCTATTTTATGGTAAAAAAAAAAAGATTAGCTCAATATAGGTCAAAAGTACATGGTCATGGCTTGTTTTGATTAATAATGACCATGAATTCGTGGAATGCCTTTATCTCCTTTCACACGTGTTTTAAGGAGACTGTAGCAATGAAATTGCATTGAAATAGCTCTTTTGTGCCTCTTTCCTATGTGTTTGTTTGACCTTTTCTTTTTTTAATGGAATAATTATTGAAGTGTGGCGTCATAACATTAGTATTTATTCTATGCATCTATCGTCTGCAAGCAAGCGGTGAACAGAACGAAGCTGAAGGTGTACCTTTCGAAGCTGGCTTGCGGGATCGGTGGTAACCGAGGCGGTGGCAGGAACAGTGGTTTTGCAGGCAGTGTCGAACAGCCTCGAAAGTCTCGTTATAATGCAACCCAGCACGCACACTCCACCCCTCAAGCAGACAACACGCTTCTGGCTCGGCAACGACCGCTACTTTGCCCGTACTATCTTGATCTTTTCGAGCGTGAGCACGGGATGGCGTGAATTTTAGTACTACGAGTGTAGCCTGGCGGCACCGCAGAATCGTTGTGCGCATGTGCAGTGAGAGTATAGCCTTCCTTTACGCGTATTACGGCATCGGAGCGCTCGCATGTCGTCTGCCAGGAGCTTTTCTTTCCTTCATTGCGGGTGGCAGCTAACTCACAGGCCACACTACGCAGTTGAAAAATGAAGTGGCTGTAAATGGGCCATCTCATGCCAGCCATTCTAAACTAACAAAGAATTGCTTCCCAACGGCACTTACCTTTGAAATAACAGCACAGGTTCTACACAAGCAGGAACGGCAAATGTCCTTTATTTGTAGACACTAGGGCCGCGATTTTGTAGCGATGTCTTATGACTTATTTTGGAATAGTCTTATCATCCACCGCTCACGGCCGGCTGATCCCGTTGATAACGCGAGCGGACCGTCGCTCTGACCACTGACAAAGCGCGATAAGCGCGAAAAGGCATTATTACTTTAAAGTCATCGCTACAAAATACCGGCCTAGCTGAACATAGAGTCACTAAACGAATAAATAAAGTGACTCTGGTCCGAATTATTCAGAGTCTTTGTCGACACTGACCTCTGAACAAGCAAACGATTGTCTCTGCAGTAATTTTCGAGGGTGCGATGACTGCTCGAGGAAAAAAGGAAAAACTTCATTTTTAATGGTCAATGTGGAGGGTGCGAGCATTATGCGAGTCAATACTCTATGCCGATCCTGTTCTTACTTCGTATATGCTAGAAGGGTGGCTTCAGTGCGGCTAAGTTCGTTTACAACACAAGCATGAGGCGGTGTTCTCCGAAAGTAAAAGAAACGAAAAAAAAATGTGGCAAGACATCGCCTCATTATATAGGGAGTTGGTTATTTTTAGTTATACTTACCGCCTTTCTGACAAATTTCCCATCACGCCCTCATGAATGCTTGAAACAAAACGGCTGTTTGCTGTAAAGCGAAGCGGTTCACTGCAGTGGGCTTCCCCGCGTGAATACTCATGCTGCCGAAAAACCAGCTTTGTAGAACGCTCACACGGAAGGCATCTACAGACACGCATGCAAGGACGCGTGTACTCTTCCGGATTGCACGCTGAGAGGATGTTCCTAAATCCAAATCGCAATGTTCAAGGAGTATATGGGTGTGAGGTAAAAACACACAAACACTACTTTATAGGTAAATTTAATTTACAAAGTACTGCCATTTTTAGGGATGCGTTCCCAACCTCCCACTGAACTGCATTGCCTTTCCGATCACTATTTTCCCAAAACGGTATTCTATCAGATTTGCAGGACAATACTATGAGAAAGATCAATGTAGTTTAAAGCGGAGTATGCGGAGCCAATATTTCAAAATTTAATATTCAGAATTGTTTCCGGTGTAGAATATTTAAACGGCGCAAATAACAGTATAGAAGCTTCCTCTCTTGACATTGCGCGAACCCCATAGTTATGAAACCAAAAATTAAAGGGGCACTTAGTTATCCCTAAGTGGATGAATGCGGAAGCATAGCGGCCACGTCAGAAGAAGCGCCGGTGACGTCCGGTGGCGCCACTGGCGGAGTCACATGACTCGAGCAGCCACGTCAGCAGAAGCGCCGCGACCTCCGGTGGCGCCACTGGCGGAGTCAGGTGACTCGAGCGGCCACGTCAGCAGAAGCGCCGCGATGTGACCAACGGAGTTCGTGCCAGGTGCGCACAACGCAAGGTCGTCGGTTCGACTCCCACCAAAGGTCGAGGTTGCGACTTCCACAAATGGTTGTGGGTTCGAGTGCCTTAATTAACTATACCTTTTTAACTTCGCGTTAACTAAACGTGCCTTAATTAAGTTCGCCCTAATGAACACCAAAGGTTGTAGGTTCGACTTCCACCAAAGGTCGAGCCTTTTCGGACCAGGGCGTGGTCAGGCCAACGCCGGATTTTCTGCCTCATGAGTAATATAATGTTTGCGCATTAATAAAAAGGAGCTCAGTCAGTTCTGCGGACATATGAACAAGGGCCATGCGAAACCACCGTTCTCCCTCGATGTCGCTCAGCATTGAATGCCAAGCGCAGTGGTGAGCAGACTTACTTGTTTTTAGTTAGTGTGTCTTAAAACATTTTCAAAACTAGACATTTTAGTTAAAAATACAATTTTTTTAACTGCGGCTTTAAATTAACCATTGCGGCGGTGAGTCAACGGCCGGCATATGAAAAAGTAAAATAACCCCCGATTTTCCCAATCGGTATCCCATCTCAATATTGGGGCTTGCCTGGAAAACCAGCTTTCAAGCACCAGGTGGCTCGCTAATAGGCTATTCGGTGTGTCTTTAGTATCACTGACTAATAAAGGCGCATCAAATGCTATAGACGCATTGAACTGAGCCAAAGTTTTCGTTGTGGTGTCTGAAAACTCAAAATCTGGCTACTTTCTCGCCAAGTTACCAAAAACAATTGAATTCTAGAGATTTCCGTGCAGAAACCACGATATAATTATGAGGAACGCGTAGTGGGGGACTCCGGATTAAGCCTGACCACCTGCGGTTCCTTAACGTGCACCAAATGCACGGTACCAACAATGTTACCAACCCTAATGTGGAAGTTCTATGAAACAGGCCCATTTTGCCAGCACTGCGAATATTTTAGACAGGATATATTTCACATCAATACACCCCGTGCAAGCCGCGGCATTTTCAGTCTTTCCTCACCGCACAACCTTGTACAGTGTTCCCGGTAATGTAACCCATCAGGATTACACCAATGAGCACAGGACTTCAATAACTCTTCCACGGTATTGCGTGTTCCCCAATAAGTCGGATACGGGTGCGTGTCATAGTCCCGCCTCCTCGTTAATCCAAGACAGATAAGGAGCAACGGCTGTGTAGATGCCCGGCTGTCGCGGCTTGGCGCATCCGACGCCGGTGGAGACGATGCCCACCAGGATCCACTGGCTTCCGTTTCTCGTCACCAGAGGTCCTCCGCTGTCCCCCTGAAACATAAGGTCGGGGAATAGTGCTCGCGTAAAGTGCGCATGTAACAGGCATCGCGTTTTAATGCCGATTAGCGTTATTATAGAGCATTTCACGCACTTTCCCGGGGTCTGTCGTCTGTCTGTAACCCTTTTCCCGCCAACTTGGTTCACTCGGTACTTGTCACTGATTATGGGCCGCTCTACAACGAACGTCTCTTACGACAACTTGTGTCACTAACTATGATTAATTGGGTATGTGCCGCTCTTCAATGAACCGATTTGACGCCAATTTGGGTCATTGGGTACGTGCTCTTCGATCACAAAAAGAAAATAAACTTCTTCGGTGCAGGGCAGAGTCGAACCTGCTTCGTATATATTTGTCTGAACGTACATTCACGCACGAGCCACGCGGGAACTTTGCTGCGGCGGCGCTAGATAGCGCGGCGTGTCCAGAGGAAAGCGCTAGTAAGCAGCTCGGCGGCATACACGCCTCATACGTCACACTTTTCAGCGGTTGGAATGCGGTGTGTCGATACATTGCCTCAATATGCCAATTGCATCAACGTCGATATTCATCGGGGGATGGGCACAGCTAGATCATTGGCTCGAGCGTCGTCGCCTTCTTCCCCAGCTGGCTCGTTGGCGCGCTCGTGCCACTGCTCCCGCGTTAGACGTCGTCGTAGTCTTCTTTCCACAGCTGGCTCCGTTGCCGCTCATCATTCCAGCGTCGAATTTCACTTCTGTCGCCGTTATGGGGAGGCCGCGTTTACGGGGGTATGAGCCATTGCTTAAGGGGGTATGAGCCATTCATCTTTTTACGTGGCGGACAGAGTTAATTTTGAAGCAATTTAATTTCGAAGAATCGCGAGCGGCAGTGGAGGGCGAATGCTGCTAACCACGCCGCCGAGCAAACTCGAGACATCGAACGCAAGCGACAACGGCGGAATGCGGGCATACTGTCAGTGACGTTCTCTCCGTCACAGCCGAACGTGTGTACAGCACCAGGACCGCGCAGTGCGAATTGACGCGCGCACGCCGCGCCGAAGTTGCACTTGAAGACACTCCATACAGAGGTAGAATTAGAGTAAGCGATGAATAGGGTATTGTTACTTCGGCCAGTATGGACTCACGACCGCTTTGAACTTGGAGAGTACTTTGCAGAGACCCTTGGCACGTGCGGCTTCTCTTGCGTGACATCAAAATCTGTCCTAAATTGGGGGGTTCTCTTTAAATTTTAGGCCGGTAGTCTGCCCTAGGGCATATAAATCCGATGCTGTATATCATGTCATTTCATATCAGATATGCAGTTACTTTCCATCGGTAAATTACATCAGAGCATACTTGACCCCAACATGGTAATGTCCAATATGGCATTGCCTTCTCGCTAAAGCACACAATTCTTGTCGGAAATTGAACACGGGGGTGGCTGCTTCCCGAACGTAGCTCATGCAAAAGTTTTATTTACTTATTTATTTATTAAGCATGAAATAATTTTAGCTCCTGTTGTCGGCGACCTTCAAGTGACCTTGAAGCAAAAGCCAGAGCCGTTATTTGGGCACTCAAACGAGAGCATGCGGGCATCGTTGCGAGAACAAAACGAGATCATCAGCTCTGGCAGTGTCCTGCGTTACGGGATACGTCACTCACGAGCGAACAGGACTGGGACGAGGCCATCTCTAGTACGGAACTCAAGCTCCAGTCCACGGCCGTCCAGAGGGCCCGTGAAAGAGTGAAGAGGCTTGGCCTCCCGATTTCCATGTGGGAGCAGCCAGCGGCGAGGCGGGGGCCCCAACGGGTCTCCGCCGGCTAGTCCCTCAGGTCCTCAATAAATGTTCATTGTCTGTCTACCCGGGCTACCAGTCAAAACTTGAGAAAATGCGGTCTCGCCCCCCCCCCCCAACCCGTTGTACTGGACCGCATCACCTACGCTAATTACTGCCCACACAAGTTACAAAAAATATTGCTTCCGAGTCCTTGTTAATGTTTGTTCACAATATCACTCAAGCTGTACCTTCTAGTACGCCGAAGCTTTATTTATCATTTCCAATAGTGACGTTCAAAAAGCAGATACAGAGCACCATATACTTGATTGTCATCTTTTGACGCAAAGACAGGGTTGCCTGTGCTCGTTTGAACGCCGGCTGTCCGTGAGTTCCGCGGCGCGGGTTTTGCGTCACCTCGAGAGATGGCGCCACGCTGCGTGGCGCCTCCTTCCGGCGCTTTTCTTCTAGCTGGGCAGTGCGCTCTGTCTCCCTAGAGTCTTTCGCTGCCTGTCGTGTCGCCTGCAGCCGGTTTTCTTCTAGCTGGACGGCGTCCATATGGACCAGTGCTACAGTGTAGTAGCTAGTGCACTGTACCAGTGCACAGTATGTCGTGCGGCGCCATGTGGTGCGGTGTGGTGTGGAGGGGTGTGCCGTTGCGAACATGCACTACACCCATATTAGGATTGTGGCTAGTATCACCTGAAACCAATCTGCTTTGTCGGTAGGCATTTCATGCTTACATCTACTCTCGATTAGCGGATAGCCAGCAATTTTCATCAATACGGTGTGCTTTTACTCTGCTTGAATTCTAATTGCGTTAACGTCGACAGCTAGTCATAGTAAGAATTTTCAAGCGTAATAAATTCTTTATAATACTGTTTGGCCTTCTGCAGTATATCATCAAAGGTGGCCATTTCCAACATTAGAACGTCATCGGTTGTCTATGTTGAGCATCATTATCTGTTTTCTACTCATTTGCGTCTTTTAGTTAGGCGTAATAAACTTAAAAGACATAAGTTATGAGCGAAATCTCGAACTTACTTTCTCGTGGGGCACCATCACAACAAAACTTCGGGCAAATATTCCCTCATAACTCTAACATGTTGCTGTGGCGACAAGAGATGCTTTGGACAAAATGTAGTACAGGGAGCAAGCAGACGTTTAGGGTTTGAAAAACTCCTCGAAGTCATTCAGTACACATAATGTGGTTCATCTGACGTGCATAAAATCACGTGATAAATTAATGACACTGATGATGAGTAGAAAGTATGCGTTGTTTTTTGATCATGTGAATGATCTGCAAACAAGCTATGCGTTCTAAAAAACTTCCTCTGGGGTACGCAAAATTTGAGTGTCATTGAGCCAACTCGTTGTCTAAGTGTGTAGAGAGAGTTATGCACACTTGTTTGCGATTTGGTGCACCGAAGCAGAACGACTGGAACATCGTGGCGCCGCCATAAATGAACACAAGTTTATCTATTTATGTATATATCTATCTATCTATTTTGTAACGAAGAAGAAGTGCCGGTTAGCCAGGCGCATCACCAGCGCTTTTACGCACGGGGCCGGTGCTGACTGCTCGCAGGGTTCTGACTGCCGCACCGAGTTCGAACTCTCAATCCTGTCAATAAACACCTTGACATTTGGTGGAAGGTGCTGGGTACGAATCGAATCCACCAACGCTGGAACTTCGAAGCCGAACCCTTCAACCATTTCGGCCCATGCCGGACGATCCCGCCCAGCCTTCTCGAACCATGGCTGACTGACCGTCATTTATTCGTCGTATTTCATACACCGGAGATGCACCTGGCTAACCTGCACTTCTTCGTCATTACAATTTATTTATTTATTTATTTATTTATTTATTTATTTATTTATTTATTTATTTATTTATTTATTATTGCGATAGCAATTATATGGACACTCCAAAGCAAATTTCTGCCGTCGGCGTCACCGTCGCCGTCACCGTGAGGTTCCGTATGACGTCAATGGAGATGAAATCGTCGCCGATGATAAGTGGTTCTTGAGGGAAAGGGAAAGGTTGACGCTATCTTCTGCAGCCCTTGAGGGAGCACGGCTCAGCGCCGGTCGCCGGTGGTAAGTGGTTCTTGAGGGAAAGGGAAAGGTTGGCGCTATCTTCTGCAGCCCTTGAGGGAGCACGGCTCAGCGCCATCGAACGCTGTATGTGCGAGTGAAAGGGCGCGAGGGGCGCGCGCTTTCACGGGGAGTGAACGCACGGCGGAGAACAAACGCGCGTTCTGCGCCGTGCTCCCTTAAGGGCTGCAGAAGTAGGCGTCTCTTTCCTCCTTTACAATCACCATATATGTAGAGCAAACGCGCCTTCTTCCGACGCGCGAAAGGCCTTGGGGGGGGGGGGGGGGGCAGGGGGGGGGGAGGGAGGCAACGTTTAGCTGCGGCACCAAGTGCCTATTTATATCAGAGTTTCCGGCAAGTCACCAACGCCGCACGCATTTTGTGCGAACGCGGGCAAAACGCCGACGGCGTCGACAACAGTTCTGCGCGTTGCTGGTGCTGCTGCATGTCCAAGTTTACACAGCTGATAAAACTACTATCCTTACTCCGTATAGCTCTCTACTAATTTGCTATCGCAATTGGTGCTTCGCCTTTCGGGTGAAAGTGCGACAAATATTATTGCGATAGCAATTATATGGACACTCAAAAGCAGATTTCTGCCGTCGGCGTCGCCGTCGCCGTCGGCGTCGCCGTCGCCGTCGCCGTGAGGTTCCGTATGACGTCAATGGAGATGAAATCGTGGCCGCGCGCCGCCGAACGCTGTAGGTGCGAGTGAAAGGGCGCGAGGGACGCGCTCTTTCACGGGGAGTGAACGCACGGCGGAGAACAAACGCGCGTTCTGCGCCGTGCTTCCTTAAGGGCTGCAGAAGTAGGCGTCTCTTTCCTCCTTTACAATCACCATATATGTAGAGCAAACGCGCCTTCTTCCGATGCGCGAGAGGCCGTGGGGGAGGGGGGGAAGGGGGAGGGAAGGGAGGCGACGTTTAGCTGCGGCACCGAGTGCCTATTTATATCAGAGGCTCCGGCAACAGTCACCAACGCCGCACGCATTTTGAGCGAACGCGGGCAAAATGCCGACGGCGTCGACAACAGTTCGGCGCGTTGCCGGTGCTGCTGCATGTCCAAGTTTATACAGCTGATAAAGCTAATATCATTACTCCGTATATCTCTCTACAAATTTGCTATCGCAATTGATGCTTCACCTTTCAGGTGAAACTGCGACAACTTTTTATTTATTTATTTATTTATTTATTTATTTATTTATTTATTTATTTATTTATTTATTTATTTATTTATTTATTTATTTAAACATAGTTTGGTCTGATGACCAAGCGGATGGAGTATAAGACACATAATTGGCAAGGTAAATTTAAACGATCTACAAAAACGGAGTACTGGTTAACCAGCAGAGCACACTATAGTTAACATATATAGGTGAAGCTCAGTGCAACACAGCAAAGCACAAGTAGTGCTTTCTCGCTTTCAATTGCAGCTGCAGCCTTCAGTTGCAACCTTCTGATCACTACACCTGATCAATATAACGCTGTCCAGCACTTACTATAGAAAGTTCTCACAAACACTATAATTCAACCGCACACAATTGTGTTCGCTAACCGATTTTCCACAAAGTTCTCCCGGCTTTTACTTAAATTGATGAACTTCTGCTGAAGGCACCGGACTAGCTCTGCGCCGTTCGTAAAACACTTAACTTTCTGGAGGGCTTTTATACATAATTCATTGCAAAGGCCGTAATTGACCAACAGACTTCAAACTTTACCTGCATATCACCCTTAACATATTCCACGCATTTCCTGAAAATATAAACAGTGTGAGCTACCTAGCTTCTTTCTTTCTTCTTTCTTCTTCTTTTTTATTGCGATAGCAATTATATGGACACTCAAAAGCAGATTTCTGCCGTCGGCGTCGCCGTCGCCGTGAGGTTCCGTATGACGTCATTTGGAGATGAAATCGTCGCCGCGCGCCGAACGCTGTATGTGCGAGTGAAAGGGCGCGAGGGGCGCGTCTTTCACGGGGAGTGAACGCACGGCGGAGAACAAACGCGCGTTCTGCGCCGTGCTCGCTTAAGGGCTGCAGAAGTAGGCGTCTCTTTTCTCCTTTACAATCACCATATATGTAGAGCAAACGCGCCTTCTTCGGACGCGCGAGAGGCCGTGGGGGAGGGGGAGGGAAGGGAGGCGACGTTTAGCTGCGGCACCAAGTGCCTATTTATATCAGAGGCTCCAGCAACAGTCACCAACGCCGCACGCATTTTGAGCTAACGCGGGCAAAACGCCGATGGCGTCGACAACAGTTCTGCGTGTTGTTGCTACCAAAGCCGCTCACCTTACTTCGTATGACATTGCTGTGTTGCTATCGCATTCATTGCTTCGCCCTTAGGGCGAAACTGTGACATTTTTTTTCTTTTCAGGAAACGGTTAAAATAGGCAAGTAACGTTTTCGATCGCTTATAGACGCACTGGCAGCTTCGCGGTTAAACTGTTTGTCGCAGCATCGCAGAGGCAACGTCGAGCACGCCTCACCGTACAAGCATCTCGGGCGCCACGCTCGTAGCCGGCGCACAGATGCGTCTGTCCGATCTCGCGGTCCGTGAACCAGGCCTGGCACTGTTTGCGGTCCACGATCGGTAGCGCCACCTCTCGCAGAAAATGGCGGCTCTGGGTCGCTGCAAAGAACACGAAAAAGAGTTGGGAAGTCTGTATATTGCGCGTAAAGTGTAAATGACTTGCCGTATCGTGGCAGGAAGAGAGGGTGGCGACAGTGCGAGGTGCATTTTTTTTTTTCACGTATTCGACGGCGCCCACATGAAGCATATTACGAAGATATTTTCAGCGGGAATCCACCAGGCATCGACGCGTCCGTTTTCCGCTGCCTTTTTCTTCTTTTTTTTTTCATTGAAGTCAAAACAAAAGAGATGTAGTCACCCTATAATGGTGACGGCTACTCCTTTTCCAATAGCAGAAATAACAATATAAAAAAGCTATCTATAGCAATAAAAGGAAGAGAAACACCGTATTCGGGCAAGAAATCCACAGCACACCGTCCTATACACCTATACCCACACGAACATATAAATATAAAAGGCAAAGGCAAGTCGCACCACAATGAGTTTGTAACAGTCACAAATGAAAGCGTGCTATGATTTAGGCCGAGATGCCGCATGACATGCATTTCAACCATGAAAACGGTGCGGTTACATCACGTCTTGTAATACGCAAGCAGCGAATTCTTGCGATGCCACGTCGAGCACAGGTCTGGAATGCGTGCTTAACTTAAAGCTTATAGCTTAACTGTGCACAAAGGTCTGCTGAGTCTCCGTTCATTTCTTAATTTTAAACAGTGAACTGTGATCCTGGCCTCTATATCTGTCATAAGTGTGCATCAAAATTGTTTCGAAAGGCGTTCAACGTTCCGATATTATTAGGACATGCCAAGCGTCACCTCATCGGAAATGGCTTGACCGACAAGTACGAAGCATACTTTTCACCGGAGGTGTTACCACAGGTAAATAATATGCCTGTGATAGTTTCCTACTTTTTATTTTTTACTGCATTCAATTGGTTATTCTGAAAAAGACAAAAAGCACCAAACGCACAGGCGCTGCCTGAAACGTATACGGCATTATTTAAACATTTACTCCTCGCCACTTATTGAGAGCGGAGTTACTAATAACGGAGGAATACTTAAGAAAATAAAGCAACAGACGCAAAACGGGTTTCGTATATATATATATATATATATATATATATATATATATATATATACATATATATATATGAACAACAAGAAAGGGGATCGAGGGGCCCGATTTTTATTAATCGTCTTCTTATGCTATGATATATGTATGTATGTATGCTTTATTGCCACAAAAACTAAATACAGCCGCCTTGCGGGGGTAAAGTGGAGAAAAAAGCTGCTCGTAGCAGCTTGGCCAGCTTCTACGTGTGTCCGCATATATATATATATATATATATATATATATATATATATATATATATATATATATATATATATATATACAGGGTATCCCAATTATCATGCCCCAAGATTTAAAACTATGCAAATGCAACGTAGCTAGACGGAACCAAGGTAATGTTGTTTGCCGTCGCTTGGAGACATTCAGATTATATTTTAATTACATAATTATGCCTAATTACATCTTTAGTATTACTTAATTATTCATCTTCTCAAATATTGTAATTAGATGAAAAGTGTCAGTGAGAAAATTTTAGAGCAACATGCGAAATTCCCGATGAAGCGTCTCGTTGCTCAATACGTGCTACAGAAAAGTGTTTTTCCGAACGTGAAAGAAGCCCGCGAATACACACAAAGTGCCTCAGCGGCCCGCCAGTCGCGCGGCAAGTTTGCGCGTATTCGCGGGCTTCTTTCACTCTCGGAAAAACACTTTTCTGTAGCACGTAATGAGCAACAGAACGCTGCATCGGGAAACTATGACATCAACAAGCACATCAACAAACACATAGCGCACTTGAAATCCAAACTACCCGTCCAGGATCAAGAAATATTGTGTTTTATTTTGCTCTCGCATCCTGCACCCAACAAACTTTTGATTCTGCGTGTACGTAGTACAATGCGCTCCACACAACAAGGATCACAAATAAGGCTATGCAGATTGCACGCAAGTTTGAGGGTCGGCGAAGCGAGCGCAGTGCACGTCGAAAACGAGCGTGTGAAGCTCGATGGTGGTCCTAAAACCCTACAGCTGGAATTCTGAAGCCGGGATGGGCGGCACTTACGGTCCAGAGTGACTCCCCAACCGGCGACGCGGCAGAGTGTTCCCTTGGCCGGCCAGTAGTCGGGATCAACCGGTAGGCACACGGGCTGCACCGACTCCGAT
The DNA here is from genome assembly GCF_013339745.2 of Dermacentor silvarum. Lineage (NCBI taxonomy): Eukaryota > Metazoa > Arthropoda > Arachnida > Ixodida > Ixodidae > Dermacentor > Dermacentor silvarum. The sequence continues at coordinate 75,254,525 of NC_051164.1, read as the reverse complement.
TCCGGGACGGGAGCGTTCAGCTCGATCAGGGCCAGGTCATGCTCCTTCCGCCAGAGCCACGGTGTCGTGTGCTGTAGCGAGGTATAGAGCACAGCACGCATCAACGCCGTATTCATCGGGTGTCCCAGCTAACAGGTGACCCAGGCCTTTATCTCCGGGCCTATGATAATGGTGACTCGTTATCGCGGCTTCTCCATGTGTTGTCAAGACTGAAGACAACCTTAAACTTCGATGTGCATCATCTTTAAATAAAAAATACTTAGGACGTTCGTGTGGATAAAAAAAAAAAGAATGCGGTTCTCCGCGCCGAAACGACGATCTGATTATGAGGCACGCCGTAATGGGTGACTCCGAAATAATTTGGACCACCTGGGGTTCTTTAACGTGTACCTAAATCTAAGTACACGGGTGTTCTCGCATTTCACCCCCTTCGAAATGCGGCCGCCGTGGCCGGGATTTGATCCCGCGACCTCGTGCTCAGCAACCCAACACCATAGTCACTAAGCAAGTGGATGAAGTCAACTGCGATAGTGTTGGTAACTTCCTTTAGAAGCCTTCAGAATTTTCCGTATTCTTTATTTAAAGACGCGCACGCGCACGCACGCACACACACGCACACACAAAGAGAGAGAGAGAGACAGAGAGACAGCCGTTTTGTACACGCGCGCACGGCAGTGCAATAGCACACAATTAATAAAATAAAGAAAAGGTCCAAGGGCCTTCACATGTTCACAGAAGACGGTTTAAATTGCTCCTGTAAAAATGGCTTCCCAGCAATGCATTTTTGTTTAAAAGTGAAGCCGACTTTAAGGGGATTAGTCCAGGCTTGGTCTTTGTAAGCTAGCTTTCTCACGTTGTGTGGTGCAGTGAAGCCAACTCATAAAGAAAAATGTGATGCGAACGGAGCCCGATAACGCTATCGTGTTCCACTTTTAAAGGCGAAGCTTAAACGACATCCAATTTTTTGTAAATAATTAGGATTAATTATTACGTTTATAAGAACACGAAAATAATGTAGGCTTCTAGAGTTGGTTGCTAACAACATGGAGACAAATGGAAGTTTACTGGAATGGCAACAACAGCATAGGTTATCGTAACTAAAAGAATTGTGCAAACTATTACTCAGAAGCAAAACACGAAACAAAAAAGGAAAACAATTTCACTCTCCCTCTTTACTCAGTCGCTGTGTTGGTTTCATGAGCACCAAAGGCTTCGCCTTTTCTTTTTTTTAAGCATAGTTCACATTAACTCATACACCCACCTATAAGCACAGATCTAATGAAATGGTGTGTTGGGCGCGCCGCTATGAAGGCACGGTAGAATTTAGCACTAAAGAAAGGAGAATATGAATCCAAATTAATAAATTTGCGGGTGGAAATTGGAATCAGTTAGCACAAGACAGGGGTAAGTGGAGATCGCATGGAGACGCCTTTGTCCTTCAGTGTAAATAAAAATAGGCTGATGATGATGATGATGATGATGATGACGACGATGATGATGAAGCCATAAAAAGTGTCTGAGTAGGGTACTGGTGTGGGCAAGTTGGTCACTGTAATCTACGGCCTCGACTGCTGAGGTCGCGCAGATTAATCGCCTGCCATGGGTATGAAATGTGTCAGTGTTGCGTCAATAGGGCTGTCGCAAAATGAGGCAGATTATTTGTCGCATGGACCGCCGCTTCAACCTCGCTTGTCACGGCCCAGTGTGTTCGGCATTTCTGGGCTTTCAGCGCGTTCCTCGCGTGTTAGCGTCACCCCGTGATTTCGATTGCTTGTTGGCTTCTTCTTGCCTGTCATTCTAGTTCCGCCGGAAACACGTCGTATTGTGCATGAGCTACACCGTGCCCCACTAATAACATTCAGTTGGAAGTTCGCGCTTCTCTCTGTCACTGCATGCGTCCTCGTCCTCCATTTGTACGCAAGAACACGCCGATATGGAACGAGGTGTCTCATTGTGAGCAGAATACATCTAGGGAAGGCTAATAGTGCCTTCATTACGCTAGACGCACAGACATCGTTAATCTACAGGCCATGTGTTTGGATCAACTCTTGGGTGAATATTCAGTGCGGGCATTGGGGCTGTTCTTTCTAATGTGAATAGCCTGCAAGAGCAGATGATGTGGGCTGTACGTATATTCCCGCACGTTGTACACGGGGCACAGGGCCGATCGTGTCCGCTTCATTTTTTTAAAAGGGAGTATTTAGTATTTGTGACATTTAGCCGAATGAAGTATAGACAAACCTGATAGCGCCTCTCGATAAGAATGAAGACATGTCCTGCGCAGGTTTTTTTACGTAAGCCAGGATCTGGCTCAACCGACCTGCCCAATTTCGTACTGTGGTATATGCAAGTTTTAAAACACTAAGTTTCACATCAAGATTATACTATATAGAAATTCACCGCTGCTATACCGTTCAGTCACCGAAAAAATCACGAGTCACAGATCTTTCTCCCCCTTGCGGATTTCAGCAGAACTGATTTGACGAAACCCCATGTGCATCATACCTGGATGTCTTGCAAGGTTTGGCATCGATTCGGTGGCAAAGTATGCCTGTAGGATTTCTTACTGTTTTTTTTTTTTTTTTGTCACAATTCAAATTGATTTCATCGTGAATAGGTCGGCTGAACGTCTCAAAACTGCGCAGTGGATTATGAGAGACGCTGTAGCCGAGGGCTTGTGAGTAATTTTCACTAACTGAGGCTCGTTAACGTGGTGCCCCTAAGCCTGAGCATGCAAACGTTTCTTGCATCTCGCCCCCGTTGAAATGCGGCCGCCAGGACCAAGAATCGAACCAGCGAGCTCGCGCCCAGCAGCAGAACATCACAGCCCCTGTGCACCGAACCGTGCGCCGGGAACGGTCCTAAACTCACAACGTATCCTTAAGCAATGTTAATTTTTTACGTCATCAATGAATTCGTTTCACGATGTAATTTCCAGCACATAAATAAATTACGACACTCAAGCTCAAACTGTCACACGTGACAACATCAACGGCGGCAGAGCTTGCTGCCCTGCGTGCTGCTGTACAATACCTTCTGCAAGAGACACCTCAGATGTGGGTCATCTTTTGTGATTCTAAGGCAGCACTTCAGAATCTGCATTTTGCCATTTATCACAGGACTCACGAGCAGCTGGTATATGAGATAAGATAAAACCACCATAGCTATCGCTAAAGGGCATGAAATTATATTTCAGTGGCTACCGGGACATACCAGCATTGCTGGTAATGACCTCGCCAACGAAGCCGCCCGGTCTGCTCATCTGGAAGGCCGACCAGTCCCAGTCCCAACCCCCTTATCCAGGACCGACGCTACAGGAAAACTTTATATCGTGGCTAAAGCTATGACATACAAATATTGGTCTTCTCTGAACCTCCCGCAGTCTCATCTCCACAAAATTGACCCATCCTTGAAGCGACAAGTGCCATCAATCATTTCCCGCTCTGAGGCGACAGTCTTGTGCCGCCTCTAGCTCGGGGTGGCATTTACAAAGGCCTACTCGTTCCGCATTGGAATTGGGGATACGCCTATGTGCGACTCGTGTGGAACTAGAGAAACAATTGATGTCTTATGTCTCTGTCCCCAGTTCGACGTCGAGCGTGAAGCTCTCTGGACAGCATTGAACCGGCTGGACTCGACCATTTTCTGAAATGAAGATCCTTGGACCATGGCCCTATGCGTCGATGGCACAGAAAGCCACGAAAGCCTTGTTGCACTACCTCAAGTAGACAGGTCTTGGCGACCGTCTTGTAGACTTCGTGCGAAGTTTCAAATGTGCGCGAAACTGTGCTCTATTTTCTTTCTCTCTCTTTTCATCCCTATACCCCCTTTCCTCAGTGCAGGGTAGCAAACCAGACGTGCGTCTGGTTAACCTCCCTGCCTTTCCTGTCTTCTATTTCTATTTCTCTCTCTCTCTCTCTCTCTCTCGGGTGCGTACGTGTCGCTAAATCTAGATAACGCTGGCAATGTATAACACTCACGGCGTCCAACGTACAGGTCTTCATATTTTAAACAATTATTTTCTTTCGTCATTTTTTTTTTTCAGACCATCGATTTATGAAGACTACAGAAGCTATAGGTGAGGCTAATTGCGGTCATACAATAAATGTGTGAACCAAAGAAACAAAGATGTTATAAAGAACCGCGAGGTCATTCGACGCCACAGAGACGAAGTTTAAGTGAATCTACGAACTTCCTGTCAATCCCGAGAATAGGCATGCACATGGTTTTTCATTAGCGGGGCCAAAGTACGTGGCAGCTCCCCACCCCTCTCCTTTTTCTACTTTATTTTTCGCGTACTATACACTTTGGAACATTTCGCGGCATCACAATTAAAAAATGAGTTAAGCCGTCTTAATATGTAATGTTAACTATTTTTTCAATATTCGCTTATCACACTTCTACAGTGTAATTCGCTAGGATATTTTGCGACGCCTATTTTGTCTAAAGCTTATCTTAAGCGACCTGCAACCATGCACCAAGCCCTATATTACAAACTGCTGCAGAGAAGCGACCTTAATGGTTTTCTCTTTTTGTACAATAAAGTCCACAAGGTTGTCGTTGTTGCGCAGCCATAAATGTCTAGGTTCCTTTGCAAAACTCTCCACGGGACAAACAAATAATTAAAAAGTCCCATCTTCCCAGAGATGGAAGGCACCTTCTACAAATATCTCGCATTGAACTTTTCAAGGCTATAGGCAATAAACAACTCGGAATACCAATAAGCACGGATAATCTCAGCAAACGTTCCAGCGACTGCACATCTTGTCCTGACCTACTTCACCTCACATCACCCAGCATCACCTCACTGTTTCAACCGATGCTGAATGATCGAAGCATAGCTGACAGGCGCAACAAAAGACAAAAGCGCCATCGAAGATGCTCATGGGACATCGAACTAACGACTGTACATTAGATCTGCGCACCCTCCGCCCCTTTTGCAGGCAGGCCAGGAAGGGCGGGGGAGGGGGTAATGATACCTGCCATGACCCCCCCCCCCCCCCCAGCCATTTCTCCATGTTGTCAAATTGTCTGCCATGTTTTCCGCCATGTTTCCGTTTTTAAGCCAATCAGAAAGGGTATAGTCGCAATGTCAGCTAATCGTCATAGGAAGGAACAACTAACAATATGGCTGCCGTAATACTATAGTACACTATAGTAATATGTCGTAATTCGACGGTGCCCAGAATAGCAACCCTGGCGGCGTACACAGACATCAGCACCAGGTTTCATTTTAGTACTCTCATTGTCAAACTACATGGACACACAGGATGGAGCCGATATAGTAGGATTCGATGCAGCTTACGTTCCATGGTTTGAAGCCGTTGTATCCCGGATGGATGACGATGCGGTGCACGTAGCGGACCACACTCTCGTCCTCCTGGAGGATGATTCCGTGCCGGCGAAGGTTCACCACCCACCGGTCCGGCTTCAGCGAGCTTCACCCGAGCAATTTCGATGGTTAGCTTTGTCAGCGGAGAAGGTTGCTTCTTTTTGCGATAAACAACAATGATACGACTTTATTCAAGTCGCAAAATCAGATTCGTTTTATACCTAAGGCTGTGCAGTTATCGAAAATAATTAGGTCCATTGTTCCCCAGCACTTGGTAGGCGTCCCTAACAGAGCGCTTACACTGCACTCCAGTGAGATCGGTATATCGTAATCATTCGCACACAACCGCTTAGCGGGAGAGCCAGTGCCCCGGCGCACAGCGCTTATACAGGCAGCGGAACATACAACGCTGTCTGCGCTCATATTTCCACGTGCCACGTGACCGCTCTTCACCGGCTCACAAATGTTAACCGTTATCGCTCGGCGCAGGACGCGCCTGTATCGGAAGTTTCTAGAACGTTATCGATGCTTCTTTCCGTTGTCTGTTTTCATCGACGCTTATGTTATCTGATTGTGTGACCGACGCGAATTGTCTAGAGCTTTCTGGAAGACACGCGGGCACCAGGGAATAATCCGGAACATTCGATGACTCATGTATAAAAGCCGACGCGTTTCGCCGCTGATCAGATTTTCGACGATCGCCGACTGTGTTCGCCGATATCGTTTACCTTCGAGTGCAACTTGCTTTTGTGGGCACAGGTTCGCCCAATAAAGTCCGTTTCGTCATTCACAGTTTTGCAACTTATGCCTCTCTCACTTTGTTTTCTTCACTGTCACTACTACGTGACAATATACAGACCTGATTGAGTGGAACGTGAGGGTGCGTCTACTTTGCTTAATTTATTTGTCGTTACACACCCAAGCTACAAAAAGTTCTAGTACAGTCTAGCCAAGCTGGCTGCTCACTCCTATAGCCTTATGGACAGAGCCGGCTACCTGAATCAACACATCCCGAATATGTCCACCTAGTGAACATGTCCATTTCGTCCGCTGCTCAAGTGCCGATTCGCTGGGGGCGTCTGTCTCGTTCTGACGCTTGCCCCAGCCCAGCCAATCAAAACTCCAGCAGCAGACGAAATGGACATGCATCCTGATAGCATGCGCTGATGACTGATAGCACGCGCAGTCCGCTCGACTGAGTGTTGCGCGTCGCGTTTCATACATTGCCCCTTCGGCAATCTATTGAACTTCAGTGCAATACACCAGCGTAACTCAACGGGCAGCATTTTCAGAAGATTATATTTCAAAAGACCGGCCGAGCTTCAACAAGTTTTTGTTAGAAACTTCGAGAAGGCACTTCCCTTGCATATATTACACGCGCATTTGCGGCACATAGTCGGCACTCATCGTTGCGTTATAACAGTGTTTTGGTCAGGACCAAACAATCGTCGGAGCAGAACTGCTAGAAAACGTCAAGCTAAATCTATCGAATCCTTTCATTGGGCGCTGACCTTAAGAGGAGGCCTAACTATAAAGAAAAGACGCAACAACGAAGGACGGGTGGGGGGGGGGTGACGCAACTTTGAAGTTCACGCGCAAGCTATGTGTGACGTTCCAGCATCTGTTCGGTCCCATTTGTTATACCGGTGTCATACAACCACATTTCATCGCGATCAAGCCCAATCTGGATCGAAATTCTCGACTTCGATTAGCTCCCTGGCGCAGCTTGCGCAAAGGAGCCAATCAGGACCGAGAAATTCTATCCGGATCGGGCTTGAACGCGATCAAAAGTGCGCCGTGTGACACCTGCATTAGTCGGTTAAGATGGACTGCAAGTTATTCTAGTAGAGCCAAACCTTGAACTTAGCCAGTTTAGTAAAGCTTTAATGCGCCAAAACGGCTCAAATATGAGAATATGCGCCACACTGGTGTACCGGTACTGAGGTTCCGGCACAAAATCTTTAAAAAAAAGAAAAGAAAGTCTGGCTTTAATTTTTTCTTCTAGTGATCACCATCCTAGCGAAATTAACGATAACAATTTTTAAAAAGACTACTTATTTAGAATACTTATTTAGAATACTTATTTCTCTTCAGTGTCTCTTTAGAAACGGAACACACGCTATCGAGGATTAGCGCCATCTTGCCTGGTTCAGTGTTTTGCAAGCGAAGGGCTGTGTCTGTTTACAATTCGTGACAAACGTCTCCGCTTTTTTTTTTTGTTATTCTTCCGGATCAGTATACACACGAGGGAATAAAGTAGGCGTTGCGCTCAATGCAAAATTCCGGTGTGTAATTAATTAACTGCGAGCCGAAGCCAAATACGCCATCGAAATTCACCGCATGTCTTGTACTGCGCTTGAAGGAGACCGAATGATTGGCAGCGCAGTTAGAAGAAAGAAAGAAAGGCGACAAATATTCTACAAATGTCGGGAAAATAAGACGGCGCTTCTCATCAGGCGCTAATACTTCGCGGCAACGTTCGGCATGTATAATTCGTGTCTTTTCTTTAATTATTGCTGTAGACAACACTTGTTGACCAAGTAGGGTTTCGGCATTGATGGGATGAAGGCCACCGGAATTGGGGGTGGGCGGCGTACACAGTTCGCAAAGTTATAGAGCGACAAGAGTTTGTGCCACGGTATCAATTAAACACTCGCCTCAGCGTATAACACGCAGACGTAACCAACAGTAGTATTTAAAACAGGTGTGTGGTAATATATTTAGCTGTCATTGTGTTTCCGAAAATAGATGAAGAAAAAAGACTCTTTGCGTAGCCATGTCCTTGCTACTGCATATGCTTTCGATGACTTACTGAATTGAATTTTTTACAATGTAATTATTAAAAAATAATAAATACTGACATATGATTAGGAAACGGGAGTAAAGAAAATGAAAGAGGCCGATGTAGTTTAATGTTGTAGTACATATTCGATTTGCTATGCTAAAAACTTGGGTCCCTTTTTTTTTTTTTTTTTTGTAAGGAAGTAAGTGGGGTACCCGCGTTTGTTTGCGTAGGTGAAATGAGCTCGGGTTTGTGACCCCACTATTTATATGTATATTGTTTTTTTTTTTTTTGCTGTTTAGTAGTTTTGTTTTTCTTTCTACAGTGTTTCGCTAGGGCACCTTTTCCTGCTGATAAATGTAATCATTCATGTACAGTCAGCCACAAAATTTTACGGAACACGAGATCTGAGAAAAAGCTCACTATGTAGGCAGCCCCACAGCGCAGCCTAGTATCCGCATTTACAGCCTCTACCAGTATATGTGAAATACATTATGAGGTTCGGTTTTGCAGACTGCTATTACAAGCCGCTAGGAAATTGAACGTTTTCTCAGATTCCGTGGTCTGGAAATTTTTGTGGTTGACTGTACATGACACTAAAATTGAGTAAATATTCAAGTCCAAGTTGACCTTCAACTTCACAATCCAAATACACTTCTGCAGCGCATGCGCCTAACGCGGCCATACGCAACCGGCGAACCAACGAGCGCACTGAAGGTGCGCGGAGTAAACGTGCGGTGGCGCCACTTGCCGGCTCCTGCGCCGAATCTCGAGGTTGTCTTTGCTGCATGCCCTTCTTGTACTGCACCGAAGCTCACATCCTGAATGCGAACGGCATCTTCCATTTCTGCGTCGTGTTTATTGAGCCATCCATGTGTTTGCAATTGTATAGAGGGCGACAATAAGCGCAGCCATAATCTCTAATGAAACCGAGATAATTAAATATCGTTGTCGAATAGAGTGCATCTGAAAGCAATGCCGCGCTTCCGAAGTTTTCTTTCTTCGCCGTAACGCTAGGGCGCACTGCGGTAAAGAATACGTGAACATCATGGCGTGGAGTGCGAAGAGAAAGTCTCTCTCTCTCTCTCACTGCGTGCGTGCGTGCGTGTGCGTGTGTGTGTGTGTGGCTGTGCTTCCTGATAAAAGTCATTATCGCTCTTTTCGACCGTGCGATGGCGTAGAACTAAAGGAGACAAGAGTGCGATCACGCTAAACATTTCACTCACGCTTTGAAGCAGTGCGCCGCGGTGACAAGCCACTTGGGCGCTATCAGCGTGGCCGTGCAGCGGTACCCGTTCGGCTCGTCCCGGGGCATGCGCAGCTGGGCGATCCAGGGCCACCGGTCCATCGAGGCCTCCGTACCGCCCACGATCCGGTCCGTGTCTGTCGGGGCACTGCCGCAACTTGCCCGAAGACAGAAATGGCAGGAGCGACACGTCATTCTAAGGACACCAGAAACAGCCGCGCGAATACAGGCCCGAGGACAACGCCAGACACAAAAAATCTCGCCAATAAAGTTGCATTTGGTATTCGTTGCGGACTAAATGGACAATATGCGAAATTCCGTAAGCAGGCTTTCCCACGCGTCTCACTTGCCCTAACCAAATATGACCGCTTTCCAGCTAGTAGCGCTGTTAAAGCTGAGACACGCGTTTTGACAGCTTGGACAGTGCGGGCAACGGAAGGGTGCAGGAATGATGTCACCGGCCCGCATAATGACACCTTAATTACCTAATCCATTCAGGTTAATCTTAATTACCTAACCAACCAATGTCCTAACCATCCAGGATAGGTCAAACGAGGTGTGTGGAGAAGCACACTTGCAGGTTTTGCACATCGTCTATTGATTGGTATAATTTGCAGTATGATAGCGAAACATCGTGACCGAAAATTTGGGGCGGTGCACACAAGGATGTGCAGTTATGTGTCTCGTGTGTAGTTTTCATCCTCGAGTTTTGCGTGTTTTGTGGAACAAGACAACGGCGTCGTAACTACGCAATTTGAGACTATCGCTCCTTGCTTTGTCGGTGACGTCAGGTCAGTCGAGCAGTTAGCAGGGAAACGTTAGGCGTGACTACACGCAGCGAAATAAATTGAAAGAGCGCAAGAAAAAAAAAAAAAGAGAGACATGGACGAGACAAGAGAACAGTACAAACACTCACTAACTGATGTACTTCAGGAATAATTAAAAAGACAGTTCACGTGGTCTGCACACGCGCGTAAAACAAGTGCCACCTGGGGTGATCAAAATAAAAGCAAATACTGAAAAAAAAAGAACTATTCCATGTCCTCTTTTTTTTCTTCGCTCTTTTAATTTATTCCATATGATGAAGCAACTCACCCGACAACACATCTTTTTACATGCAGCTTTCCTGCATGTAACAAGATTTTAATCAGGCGCATATAGCAAGAAGCGCTTTGAAGACTGCTGCAGACGTTCGCACTCGCAAGCGCTTCGTCTACGCGCGTCGGCGCGTAGACGCGAGCTTGCGCGTGCGTCGGCAAGCGTACATGTAGTCTGGGCTTCACTATCGACGCGGTGACTGCAGTTCTACTAGTACCTTCCTGCGGGGCTCGCTGTCATGAGTCTGCAGGAAGACAGGGTTCCTTCAAGCTGGCTAAGCTTGCTTACGGCTCCGTCTGAAATAAATTACTCAACGTTTTTTTTTTTTTTTATTAAGAAAAACACGCGCATAGGTATAGAGCGTATAGGGAACGATATAAGTATACTGTGACAAGTGTTATTAAACACTAAAACAATCATGCACATGCAACTCCGTCGTACGAAAGTGAATGCTTGTGTCCTATCTTCGAGAGTTGTGGCAAACCCCGATGTAGTGCAATAATGATGCTTGGAATGAGGGCTTCTATCATGCTTATTATCAATATTTATTATTACCAAACGTAATCCAATGGAGCAGCGGAGGAGCGTAGGTAAAGGCGCCACGCGCGAACTAAATCACGTGCATTAAAGACAGTGTCTTCCTTGACAAATTAAGCGAAGGCATGCTTACGCACATGTCATTTAGGCTTGCTATTTCTGCTGCTTCAATAATCAGTCTAGTGATTTCATCTCTGTCTCTAGACCCGACTTGCTTCACTATGGGTGAATGTGTCCACTTGCGCATCCTGGTTGTCGATGCGCTTACACAACCCTAAACAAGGCCGAGCGTCAACGCTTACCGTGACTAAGGTGCAGTGTTGCAACACGGCAACCTGTACTAGCCTGTCCATCATTCCGATGCTATAGCAGTAGGCATTTGTAAAAACGGCGCCCAACCACAAGCGACGCAGTAACGTTGCGTCGCATCGAGGTAGAGACCAGGCAGTAATCGAAGGCGCGATGAAGGTTCAAGAGAGTGTAGGCGTGAGTTGGCGCATTCCGCTGAATTCCAACGCATCAGACACACAGGTTGAAGAGATAACAACAAACTCGGGCTAAGCGAACACAAGAGCGTTCATGCTGTATACGTACACAGGCGGTCGGAACACTGCCGTGGTGTTCACGGCCGAGACGGAGCAGTCCTCTTCGTCGGTGCCATCACCGCAGTCGTCGCTCCCGTCACACAGCTGATCATTGCTGGCGCAGCGGTACCCGTTTCGACAGCTCACGAGGTCGTCGGCGCACTCCACTGGAGCATGCATGGTCCAGTGAGCACAAGGTGATGAAAACTAAGGTGAGGTTGTATGTTTCGAGGCCTACAGTCAGCACCTTAAGATGAAAGTGATTCACTTATCTCTTGATAAGCTCGGTGCTATAGTTCGGCGCATAATGCTTGCGGGCAACTTTCTGTGGCAATGAAAGGAAATCTACAGACGCAAAGCGCGCAAAAGTAAGAGCGCTCCTGAAGAAAATAGTCCCACATTCTGATTCACGTAACTTTAAGGTGAGGGGAAAATAAAACATAAACGTCCGGTTTACAACAGCAAAACAAGGCAAAATGCGCCACTGAGTGTTAAGTTTAACTCACTTTCCTGTTGTTTTTCTCTTCCGCGTTGCGAGCAAGCGCGAAACCGTCACACGCGTTTAAGCTACGCTGGTTCAGTGTTATAAGCCAGCTGTCAAACACTGCCGGACTAGTAGGCGCAGCAGCACATGTGCAGAAGCTCCGCTCCCTTAGGTTTCTCTTCATTGCCGAAGCGCTAGTATAGATGTCCTCATTTGCGAGCGTGTGAAATAGACACGTTTTTGACGGCGCAAACACGACACAACTGTGTGACTGTCCATGAAAAGCATAAAAGTTTCAAAGTGAAAGACTCATGTTTTCCTGTTTTACTGCAGCCCGTCTCTCCTTCGACCCTAAGTTCCTTCCTCAACCTCGTTCCCTCCCTCGACCTTAAGCACTTCAAGGATAGTTCTACTTTCTAATGGCGTAAATATCCTGCGCTCCGCGCTGCAAGTATATACAGTGACGGCCATTCGTTCACAGCACTCTCTAGGCTTATACTGCCAATACCTTCGACAAAACGCGACGAAAAAGAACCTGAAACAGAGCTAGGTGAAATTTAAAACAAATTACCTTATTCACGTCCGGTTAAGAAGACAGCCTACTCCAAAATTTCTGTCAAAATACGAGCGGGACGCACGAGTGATATCAATAACCTCTGCTCCCATCTGAATTAATTTTGTTGCATTTAAAAATAAAAGTACAATTCTAGTGAAGGGCGGCAGCAGAATATTACGAAATACCAGTCCAACATTGCAATATTTTAAGATCGAGACTTGAGTTTTCAGTTCGGTGACACCGTAACAAAGCCAGACATATCGGTTTTGTAAAGGACACCTAACAGGCTGCACTTATACACTCCTGTGACACCCGCGCGACCAACGTACTACGTTAAGGGTCCGCGATACATCTTGCAACGCAGTTAACGATGCTGTCCATCTCGCTTGGTCATTGCAAACGAGCTCAATTATTCCAGCAACCGCACGTGCAATGACCACGATATTCGGCTGCAGCTTGGCTTGACCGTTTTGCCATCATCATCATCACCATAATAATAATCATCATCATCTTCTTATTTCACTCTGTCCGTCAGTTCCTGTGAAAGTACACCCCCGCCTAACCACTCAAATAAACACATCAATAGTCGCTCTCACGCACCCCATGAATGAATTGGCATGCACCCTGCCCTCGGGCATAAATTCGTAAGGGTGAGAGAATATTCGAAACTTTCTAACAGCGAATCGAGTATGGCCTTATTTGGTTCGGTCTTCACATCGAATAGTCACTATGCGGAAATACAAATATTTTTTTCGAATAGTTTCCGAACACTTCGAACCGTCAACTGTGCGTGATCAAGAAATAAATGTGCGCAACAAGCGCGAGAAATTTCGTCCCAGTGGTCATAGCAAAATTGAAACATGAGACGTCACGTAGCGGAGCTTGTTATCCCACTCCATAAATCACTACTTTTCCGGTTAAACCGCCCTCATGCGCACTAAACAATCAGTCCTGCAGTAGGCGAATAAACTGCTTCTTTGCTCCTAATCCTTCATTTTGGCTTTTTTATAAACAACATTTCATAACGTGCGATCTAATGACAGAAACTTACTAACGCTGTTAATATACTTGAATGCGAAGACCGTTTTATATTGATGCTGAAAATGGCTGCTCGATATTCGAAATATATTCGACAATTACTTGATATTCAATTCGATGCACTTCTGCCCCTATTCGATTCGTATCTGATTCGGCCTCGAGGATTAGCCTTCGCCCACCCCTAGAAATTCGCGGAGCTCTTAGACGCAGGGAAGGGTGGTTAGCCCCGACAGCCTTCCTATTACGATAATTCATTTATGATGACATTTGTCACATTAAAAGGTAACAGCCATGCTAATTCTGATGGCTACTGTTTTGTCAAGTCTAACCGTATAACGTCGTAAAGGTAAAATATGCGGGAGTGGAGTGCCAAGCGTCACGTCACAAATGTTTATTACGCTTGGCACCACATTCATATATATATATATATATATATATATATATATATATATATATATATATATATATATATATAGTAGCCCTCACATATTTCACGTGGATATTGCTCCAATAGATCATGCCAACATATCTGTAAAAAAAATTAAAAAAGCTGTTCCCTTCTGATGTAGAAATGTGAACTTTCAATTAAAGGTTACCGAGGAGCATATACTCGAAGAGTGGGCGTGAATCGGCATGATTTACCCGGCCTGTAGGCATGCTCGAAGTAGAACATGAAGCCCTCGCCCACGTGCACCGCGCGGAACTCGAGCTCCAGGTGCACGGCCCCGGCCGACGTGATCAGCTCAGCGGGCGGGTCGGCACCGCACAGGGTGGCCAACAGAGGGGCCTCCCGGGAAGCGCCGTCATGCACACGCAGCACGCTCTGCAGGCAGTGGTCGTCCAGCGAGAAGTACTGGCTCACCAGACGCACCACCTAATAATATTAATGATAATAAAGTTTATTTGCCATCAGACATATTAGATGGGAGGGCTGAGGGGGAAAAATGCTGCTCACAGGCATGCAGCTTGACACAGTCCCTGATTTGTTTATTTTTGGCAGAATCAGGATAGCAATGCATAAAAGTATACACAAAATCGGCACAATAAGTGAATTGTAACAAACAGGGTAATGACATCGTGTCTCGAACAAAAACAAGTTATATACTGACAATACAAACCACGGAATAGCATGAAATCACAGCGAAAAGAAGCATGCAAAATTAAGCACTGTACATAATGCGGAGATTCCGATGACAACAAGTAAATCAGAGCCATCTAATTCGTAGGAGTTCAAAAGACAGGGTAACGTGTAAGATGAACGCTGTTCTTCGGTATTGAGACGAGGGTTATGAACTAACCAATTTCTACATATCTACTTGGTTAGCATGGTAAATTATTTTGCAAATTTGCGAGAATTTTTTTATGCATAGAAATAACAAATACGATAACATTGATCACTTTCCCGTCGTGGAACGTTGCTCAGTGGCTATGGTGTTGGGCTACTGAGCGCGAGGTCGCGGGATCGAATCCCGGCCAGGGCGGCCGCATTTCTATGGGGGCGAAATGCGGCGCTCATTGGCTGACAAGGCGGCCACGCACTCGCTTGTGTACACGGCGGAATTCGGCAGAATGGCGAAATTAGAGTGTCCAGGGGCACTATTCTCACCAATGTCAAATTCTGCATTAGCAGTTTTTTGAGCCAATCAGAGAGGCCGTAGCAGCCCCGTGGGCTAATCAGCACTGACGAGTTGGCGAACTTGAAAAATATGGCGGAATTTGGCAGCGTCCAGAATGGCACCCCTGCTCATACGCAGATTGCAGGGGGCAAAAGAAAATGTTCGAGAGGCCCTAGAATCTTGGCGTCTGCAGTGACTTGGCCCTATAGCGCGTTAGGATTATATGAGCCTCTGATTAACATTGTTAAGCTATGCTAAGCTTACAACTTGGCGGGGAAATAGCGTCTTGTGTTTTCCATGGCGTCAATGTGCCGCTTTGGTGGCTTTTTGTTACGTGTTTCTTTTTTTTTTTTTTTTAGAAGTGGCGAAGTTCCGTGTGCGTTTGCTGACTTTACACAACGCCTCCTATAATTAGGAGGCGTTGCTTTACACTTGCTAGTGCGTCCCACTACTTTAATGCCACCCGTTGTTATCTCTTTCAAATTACTTTTACAAAGACGATGCTGTAACGGTTATATTAGGCTAACAGAAGTAACGTTCCACTGAATTTAGTTATCGTTGCTGTTAGTGCTCTGCGAGTGTAGCAAGAAACATTTAGACAACTTCCACGCAGGTAACCGAATTAGCTATGGAGCATATTCGGTCATTCGGGTACCGCTAGCTTCGTGGCACCGCCTATATAGACGGCGGGTCACACGGGCACGCCGAGAGAGAGAGACGTTTTAATGGCAGGAAGGTGGAGAGGTCGGCCTGAGTGAAAGAGGTTTGGGGGAATAACAGAGATAGGATGTGAAGAGAAAGGAGGGTGGTAGGTATGGTGAACACGATTATGAGGGCTGCACAGCATACTGTTTCTGTGCTACGCGTACGTGCACACTTGCCAGAACAGCACAGTCGCCTTCGCGGGCAGAGGTAGAGACTATACTACAGTGTAGCTAAAAGTCTGTCTATAGATATATCTTGCATAATTTTTGCAGCTGTTAGCGCCACTGGCGTATTTAAACCAGTCAGCAGCAGCTGCAGGGCGTCGATTATCTGACGCAGCATCGCTTTGATGACAGAGTCCGACGGTGATTTTTCAGTGCATTGTCCTTGCTCGCGCTGACAGTGTAAGGCCCGTGTACGCTGCGGCAAGCGTGGCCGTATATTCGATTCCGGGCTTGCGAGGCTCGCTTGAAGCAATGGCTCGGAGAGATCGATCGAGGCCGATTGAACTGCCTTCTGCTGGACCTGCGTAATCGGAGCCAAGGAGCTCTCGTTTGCACCTACAGCTTGCCCCCGCCGACGACGCGATCGTCTCCTTCGGTGTTTCACTGACGCTGCTGTGCCTTTGTGGGACATACTTGTCGTGCTCATTTGGTTCAGTATTTTTATCTCCTTTTTCTGTTTAGGGCAATCCTTGGAATTGGCCTCGTGGGGTCCACCGCAATTCAAGCACTTCATTTCTTTTACTGTGCATGAAGATATGTCATGGCTGCCGCCACAGCGGAGGCATGCCGTCTGGCCTGTGCAGACAGCGCTGACATGGCCTATAGCTTTAGGCACTTGTGACACTGCATTGGTCGGGGCACATAAGGACGCACCGGGTGCCTCACATAGCTCACCTTGACATGATCAGGTAGCGTGTGTAGCACGCCGAGAGCTAGAAGAATCCATAACTATTGCCACTGAAAAAAAAAACGTTTAACCTTGCACTCGGCCGAGCAACGTTTGAAACAGCGAAGCTGGGCGATCGTAGCCAAGCATTTTCCGCAAGTGCGCGCGAACTTTTCATCTCATTACTCATGATGATGATAATTTCTTTGCGCGCATCTCGGACTTACGGTCGTCACTGCGCGTTGCATAGCGCAGCTTGCAACACCGACAACGCGTTGCAACAGACCCGCTCCGTGAATGCGTCTCTCTCTCTCTCTCTCGCTCTCATAGCGCGCAAAACCTCTTCCCTTCGCAAAGCACGAGCGTGCGAACGCGCCAGCTGTGGACGAAGACGACGACGCTCGAACGCAATCATATGGTTCGCATAAATGCATGGTCTGCGAGCGTGACTGTATAGCCTAGTGGTTACGACGCTCGCTGAGACCGGGGGTACGCGCGTTCAATCCCGCCTGTGGAAGAAAGTTCATTTTCTTTTGATAGTTTCTTGATACGAACCACAAATTACGGCTAGCTTAAACAGCTTCGCTGTTTAAAAAAAAAAATGTGGGCAGCTTGCACTAGTGGTGCGCAATCTGGAGTAAACAGCGGAGCTGGTGGTCAACCTAGCTTCTTGGCATGACTAAGTTTGCTAGGAAATGCTAAGTGCTGCTAGGCATGGTATTCCGAATCAGGTCGCCGCCGACGCGCACATTCTCGCTTTGCCGCGCAACGCGCTTCAAGATGAGCGGCTTCTTTTTCGGGTATCCGGATCTTCTTTGGTCGTCGTATGTCAAGGCTACATGCACTCGCCACAGAGTCAACGAGAGTTCTGCCGCCGTCGCGGCGGCTCCGAGCTTTATCTCCCCGGTGACGTCACGGCCAAGCTGCGCCTCCACACTTGCCGGGGCGTGGCTGGTCGAAACCTGCCGAGCCGCCAGCAGAGGCGCCGGCTGCAGTTACGGACAGCGCGCGCGTTCGGCGCGAACGTGAGGAAACGCGGACGACGTCGGCAGCAGCTCTGCGCGTTGCCTCGTTGGTGCTGCTACAATTTCTTTCTTTCTCTCTCTCGTGTTCTCTTTCTCTCTCCCGAGCATAGCGCGCACCGCGCGCATGCATTCTTTCCCTCTCCTTAACGTCCCATGTCAAGGCAACATGTGCACGGCACGGAGAGGAGGCGAAGCAACTATAAGGAAGAAATACGCAGTGTCGCTATAAATGCTAAGCAGGCCAGCAATAGCTAGAGCACGCGATATAAGACTACTGAAGCGAATTGAAGATTTTAAAGCCATTCAAGACAATTGAAGCAATCGAAGCCCATACTCTCTCGCAGCCGTATTAACTGCGTAAAATAGCGACAGTGGCGCGTGATACCGCAAACTGGGTGAAGTTCCCAAAGAATGCTAATCGCATTAAAACATTACAACGGTTGGTTTTCGAACCCGGTTTGCTCAGCATAGCAGCCCGACGATCTGTATACCCTTTGGTAAAACCATGGCTTTTGCTCCTATCAGACGAGTTTTTTAGGTCCTTGGCCCAATGCAAACAGCGCAGCCCTGATAACCAGTGCCACTGTAGTCTTTCTACAAGCCACTGGGCTGGACGCACGGCTTTAGAGATGCCACAACGTTGTAAACTTGTATATACACACACCTCCTCCTCTTATCATCATCATCATCACCATTCATTTCATTAACCCTTTTCCTCCCCGTCCCTTTTCCCCAGTGTAGAGTAGCAGGCCCGAGCAAGTTACAGCTCAGGCCGACCTCTCTGCTTTTCTGCTAATAATTTTTTTTCTCTCTCTCTCGTGGCTTTTGCCTCCTTTTATTGCGATAGCAGTTATACGGACGCTCGAAGCGCGTTCGCCTTCGGGTGAAAACAGGCCAATTTCTTTTCTATCATCTCTTTCACTTCATACCACTGGTGTTGTTTAGCTAATTTTACCTCGATGCTCGTCTAGTGTTTAATGGTGCATCGTAGCGCGCACGCGTGCCCGCCAACACTGACCCGTAGTTCGTGAGGCAGTGGTGTTCATAATGCTCGTACGGATAATTTACATCAGCAGATCCACGTCATTAAACTGTGAGCGTACTCTCCAGTTGTCTCGGCTCCCTTTCAGAGTTCAAAGGCAGGTGCGCAGCGTCGTTGTGGGTGGAGCTTGTACTTTATTCCGAGGATGTCCCCGGTTATAGTTAAATACAGCTATTGTCAAAACTATGGCAGTCGTTGATCACTCTGAGAACAAAACCTTGCTGAGCGCTTTTGAACAATATCTACGAGGAGACTGGAATAAAACACCTCCAGTAGAACCGATGAGCGTTATTATACTGCAGTGTCTGCGGAACAATTACCACGCACATCAAAATGTATTCAGGCGAACCTCACGCGCACACCCAGAAAAACTATGAAGGTCGTTTTTGATGACGTGCAGATACAGGAAGTGTAAGTGTGTCGTGCTGCAGCGCTTGGTATCAGTGATTTCTATGAACTGTGTCCGAACATATATCTGTATCACCCCACATCGAATGTGGAATCGTTGTACTTGTGGCACAGTTGGTTTCAGCCGGCGTTCCCACAAGTGACGGCATCAGGTTCGTTTAAGGCTAAAGTGGTCTTATTTTACCTGTACCAGGAACACACGGTTATTACGATTAGCAGGCAGCTAGCGCGACCAACAGCGACGCTGCGAATGCAGCTATAACGCGTCCCTATATCAGCTTTTGCTTTAAGGCTGTAATAAATTAAAGTGCTGCAGCTACAATCCTCACTGCTTCGCTACGAAGTTGTCATGGAGGAATAATTGTTTCTTTTGTAGCGGAGAAGACTGGCGTGTGCTTTTGGAGCATAACCAACACCTACACTCGTGGACAGAGCTCACGTTCTCAGTGCCCGAACCTCAGTCACGAGAAATTTGTGCGCATCATTCTTTTATTCATTAAACCATGTTACATTTGGTGTGGGTTCTTTATCATTTTTCAACTTTTCGTTTTTTCGCATTTCTTTTTGTTAATCAGCATTTCTTCTCGAATAATTTCCGTTATTTTCGCGCCTTGGTAAATATATAAGTAAAATTAAGTAGCAGGTCCGCTATAGTCGGTGACAACCTAAGAATAAAATGTGATATGTACGCTGTCCCGCTCAAGGACAGTTTGCATAGATGCGCCAGCCAGTTGGGTTCGCTTGTTAATGCGAAGACATTATAAGTCCCATTAGGCAGAAAAGCCGGCGTTTCCTCAACGAGTGCTACCAAACATCATCATCAGCGTAGATTAATGTGGGTTAAGGTTGGTACAAATTAGATCAAGGTGGACTAAAGTGAACTAAGGTGGTTTAAGGTTGGTGCAAACTATAGCAAGGTGTGTTAAGGTGGATTAAGGTTGTTACAAATTGTACCAAGGTGTATTAGGGTGGATTAAGGTTGCTACAAATTAGATCAAGGTGGATTCAAGTGAATTAAGTTGGATTAAGGTTAGTGCAAACTAGATCAGGGTGGATTAAGGTCGGTACAAATTAGAGCAAGGCGATTTAAGGCAGAGTTGTGTAGAACGCGTGACAATGTATGACGTCACGTATCATAGATGTAACCAATCAGAGAAGTCACAATGCTTTCGCATTCAAATCATGTAAGGATACTTTAAACCTTTTAGGGGCGAAGCTCCTTATAGCGGCACCCGTTCGTCCCCGTCGTAGTAGGTAGCCACGTCTAGTTTTATGAATTGCTCAATAGATGGCGTTGTGTGTCCGTATATGTATGTATACCCATATATACATATATATGTATACGTATAGTATAACCGGAAGCCGACTTCCGCTTCTGGTTCCGCTTCCGGTTCCGCTTCCGGTTCCGGAAGCCAGCTTCCGGCTTCCGGAGAACGCTTCCGGCGTTTTATGAAAAAAAAAATTCCGCAAGTTGTGTCCGTAGCGCGGAATCGAACCAGGGACCCCTCGCTTCCGAGCGCGCGGCGCTAACCACTACGCCACGAAGCGCACATAGACACACGCACCACGATGGCAATAAATACCCAACATTAACGAAAGGCCGCGTTTCTAACGCGTTTCTAACGCGTTTGTGCTAGCGCGTTACGGCCCGTGTAAGAAGCTGGTGTAAGACGCTGTGGCCTCTCCACCTTACTTTCAACGCGTTTCGAACGCGCTGCCCAAGGCGGTGGCAAGTCAAGTTCAAGTCGAGGAGCGTTTATGAATACGGGGGGTATACTCTCTCAGCAGTCATGTGATGGCGTCGGCAAACGCGGTGCACGTTCCGGCATGTGTAAATGGCTGCGTAAGACGCTGTGGCCGCTCCCCCTTACTAGAGAGTACTGCACGTTTCTAACGCGTTTGTGCTAGCGTCCCCTTAAGCGGGAGATCCGATGATTCCCTCCGGAGCTTCGCCCACTCATCATCATTCACCCCGTGGATATGCTGTGATTTTTTTCCCTTACGTCGGGCAGTTTTGCGTGTTCAAAAAAGGCTATTTTCTTCGTACATATCTGTCCGTGTCTCACCGGTTTTAGGATAAAACCTGGGCGCCTGGCCAAGTTTTATGCGTGATCCTAATATCAATGCTCAGCCTAAGGTAATATTTTAGCTTGAAACATCGAGTTTTTATTTTCCAATTAGCCTAGCATTTACTTTAGCAGAGCCACGTCACTAAGCTTTGAGCGGACTCCAGATGGCTCGGCTCTCTTTCAAAGATCAAAAGCAGGTGCATAGCATTTGCGTGGGTGGAGCTTGTACTTTATCCTTAAGTTGTCCACGGTTATAGTTAAACACAGCTATTGTCAAAATTACAGCAGTCGTTGGTAACTCTGACAATAGAACCTTGCTGCACGCTTTTGGACAATATCCACGGGGAGACTGGAATAAAACACCTCCAGTAGGACCGATAAGTCTTATTGTACTGCAATGTGAGCACAATAATTACCACTCACATCAGAACTTGTTCAGGCGAAGCTCACGCACGCAGCCAGAAAAACTAAGAAGGTCGTTTTTGATGATGCAGCAGGAGGCAACTGTGTCATGCTGCAGCGCTTGTTATCAGTGAAGAGCTTGTGTAATTGCCGAACATGTTTCTATATAACTCCGCATTGAAGGTAGAACTCCATACATTCAAAATAGTTTATTGCGATAGCAACTATACGACCCCTCAAGGGGCATTCGCGCCGTTGGCGCCGTCGCCGCCGTGCTGTCACCACATCGACGCATATGCGCGGCCCGCGCGCGGCGGGTTAAAGGGTTTTCGGAGACGCGGAGTGGCGTTTGGCTGCAAAAGCGACGAAAGCAAGTAATCGCACCATCGCGCTCCGCTCAGTCGACTCTGTCGTAGCCAGGCCGACGTCCTGGCTTTCGCGGCTACACACATTAGCGTCCCCGCTGAGCAGCTGCGCGCATACCACACCGTGGTGCGTGCACTATATGAGCGGAACCGACAATAAATCAAGTGGAGCTATCGAATCCTCTCTGTAGCCGCGGACAGAAACCACTGGTTTTTTTCCTTCGATTTCATCTCGTGCACCACTGAGTGAGGCACGACGCCTGCACTGCCGCTGTCGGTGCTCCTGCTCGCGGCCAGCGTTCGGAGACGCCTTCGACGCAACGCTAAGCCTTCTTTAGGTGCTTCGCTTTCGAGTGAAACTGCCAATTTCTTTTAATACGTTAGCATTAGGAATGTCAAAGAGAGAGACAGGGAGAGAAATAGAACAGAGGAATGTCAAAATTTAAAAAATTAAATTATGGGGTTTTACGTGCCAAAACCAGTACTGATTATGAGGCACGCCGTAGTAGGGGACTACGGAAATTTGGACCACCTGGGGTTCTTTAACGTGCACCTAAATCTAAGTAGTTTTCGCATTTCGCCCCCATCGAAATGCGGCCGCCGTGGCCTTCGATCCCGCGACCTCGTGCTCAACAGAGGAATGTCAAAGTTGGAAAAAAAAAGTGTATTGCGTGTTAAGCGTGGGAAACCGGTGACGTGGAAGAGGTAAAAAGGGGATGGGCGAGCTTAAAAGAACGTATATATATATATATTGTAGTGAAGACGAATGCCCGGCGCTGCAGCCACACCGCCTACCATCCTCAAACTAACGGTCTGACGGAAAGATTTAACCGCACCCTTGGCGACATGCTCTCCAAATACGTCGCCTCTGATCACACTGATTGGGACCTCATTCTGCCATTCATCACGTTCGCCTACAACACTGCACCACAGGCGACCACAAACTTTTCCCCATTCTTCCTCTTGTACGGCCGCGAACCTTCGACTACCCTCGACACCATTCTTCCGTACAGACCCGATTCATCCGAATGTACACCCATCTCTGAAGTTGCCCGCCGCGCCGAGGAATGCCGTCAACTCGCCCGTTCCTTTACAGCCGTCGACCAATGGCAACAAAAATCTCGACGTGACGATGATCACACGCATTGTCACTTTCTTCCAGGACTCCCTTGTGTGGCTTTGGGTTCCTGCCGTTCCTGCTGGCCTCTCATCCAAGCTTGTATCAAAATATCAAGACCCTACCGTGTTGTAGCGCAGACATCGCCTGTGAACTATATTGTCGAGCCTGTCACGCCACCTACAGACCAACGCTGTCGTGGTCGTGAAACCGTCCACGTACAACGCCTGAAGCCGTATTACGACCCCTTGATTCTATGTTCACCATGAGTCGCCAGGATGGCTCCTTTTCCGATGGGGGGTGATTGTAGTGAAGACGAATGCCCGGCGCTGCAGCCACATCGCCAGTCATCCGGGAAGCGCGAGCTCGAGATTGCCTGAGCCGCTCTGGTTGCGACACGCTGCCAACGCTGCCCGCTGCTCTCTTGTACTGTGTTTACATTAGAATATATATATATATATATATATATTGACCCTTTTCGCGGAGCAGTTTGCTTTAGAGAAACGAGATGGCGCTCACGGCGGCGCGCCACACCTCGCCTCAGCGACCGCGCACAAATACGAAACCATTACTGCTTCTACCTTGCTTCTGTGCGTTGAGCTATCGAAAATGCTACTCAGTTTTCGCTAACACACTATGCTCCAATCATGCTAGATTGAATCATGTGAATTGAAGAGGTGTTCAGTAGTTGGCTGCAAAAATAGTGACTGGCATGTTAAGGAATAGAATGAATCTGTGTGTCCAAGTTCGCGGACCGCTGCTGCAACTGTCCGAACGTGCTACCGGCACTTCGTGATGTACGGCTTTCCTCGAGGATATAGAAGTTTTCTCAACCGCCAGCCTTGTATCGCTAATCTTCAAAGAAAGGGCTTCATCGCCAGAACGTCGGCAAGAGTGAGTACCACTCGTTAAACAATGACAAAGGGTGTAGCGCCGCTTCCTGTCATAGTAAGTTTCGCGCACGTTATCCATACACATCTGTCCCAAATGGAGGAAAATTTTCGCCCACTATATCGCCAACGTATCAAGAATAAGTGAATGGGCGCAGACCTAAATATATGTGCACTGTATACGCACAATAAATGACAGACTACAGCGATGGCGCACGAATGGTCGAAGCTGAATGTTTCGTGACAGTCCACAAGAGTAAGCGAGTTACTAGCTGTAATATATATTTGATACAAGGTATTGCAATGTACAAAACAGCTACGTTTTAAGCCTTGTGCGCAGCAGGAGCAAATCTATCGGAACTGAGCACACCCGCAAGAGATTAGTGAGAAAAACATCAGATAGTGGCCGCACCGAGGAACTTCACTGAGTCAGAAACTGACAAGCCACTGCTTCAAAATATTTGCCGAATAAAGAACAAAGAGCAAAACACACTAATTCTGACTGAATTAATGAGCGGAATGTTTGGATATCTTGGAAGACATACTTAGCCCGGCTTTTAGAACAAGTACTAT
Source organism: Dermacentor silvarum (assembly GCF_013339745.2). NCBI lineage: Eukaryota > Metazoa > Arthropoda > Arachnida > Ixodida > Ixodidae > Dermacentor > Dermacentor silvarum. The sequence continues at coordinate 75,229,765 of NC_051164.1, read as the reverse complement.
ATACGCTGCTTGCGCCGTTTGGACATAGCTTAATCAGCTCCGAAAGCGATTTTGCATGTTCTCTGAAGCTGTGATCAAAGCTTCGTGTCGTCCACCGTCTACAATATTTCTGAAAACAGAGGTTTTCTAAGCCGCGCCGACGTCATACAATTCCATTATAAACAAGGAGGTAATGGAGGCAGTTGATGCAATCAATGGACGCGTCACCAGGTGATCAAACATGGCAGCGCCCACGGGATCGCCGCGAAAAGGGTCTATATATATATATATATATATATATATATATATATATATATATATATATATCGTGGCGTGAGTGGTGCCGCTGATTCACACTCCCACTCCCAGGGTTAGTTCTAGAAGATAAACATAAATATCCCAGAAAGTGGATGGGAAAACGGCCCCGTGTGTAGCTCCATTCGTAAGAGCATCGCACGCGTAATGTGAAGACATGGGTTCGTATCCAACCTGTGGCCAGTTTTTTTGTTTTTTTTTTTGTTTGTTTTTTTCATCCACTTCATTTCCATTTATTTATCATTTGCTTAAATAAATTGAAAACTCCATCCCTATGCTATTCTTCGTGTCATTGTTTGTTGGCTTCTTATGATATGACTAATATCTTCCCTCTTGATATTTCAAGAAAATAAAACAGCATTCATTCATTCATTCATTCATTCATAATCGGGCTCCTCGGTTTCCTTTCTCCTCATTCATATATATATATATATATATATATATATATATATATATATATATATATATATATATATATATATATACAGGGTGTCCCAACTATCATGCACCAATATTTAAAAATATGCAAATGGCATGTAGCTGGATAGAACCAAGGTAATGTTGTTTGCCGTCGCTTGGAGATACTGAGATTATTTTTTTGCATTCCGCCTAATTACACAATTAGTCTCAATTAATTAATCAACTTCCTAAATATTATAATTACATGAAAAGTGTCAACGAGAACATTATAGAACAGTATGAAAACTCCCGATACAGCTTTCTGTTGTTAAATACGTGCTACATAAAAGTGTTTTTACGAGCGTTTAAAGAAGCCCACGAATACACGCAAAATTGCCGCGCGATTGGCCTCTCGAGGCACTTTGCGTGTATTCGCGGCTTTATGCATTGAAGCACAAAAGTAACTGGAACGCCAGCGCATTTCTGCGCAAAGTTGGGCGAACTCCACGGCTAGAACTCCACGGCTAGAGTTTGTAAATTGCAATATGGGCCATAGGGTAATTAGTTAAACATTTGATTATACTCGCGGACAACTTTCTGTGGCAATGAAGGGAAAGCTACCGAGGCGAAGCGCGCACAAGTGAGAGCGCTTCTGAAAAGAGTCCCGCGTTTTAACCTAAGTTGGTTTCGGCTGGGGAAGAGAAAACACAAACAACTTATTAGCAACACGTAAATAAAAAAATTTGCCGCGTATCTGCGTGCTTCGCTGCAAATGTCGTCGAAAGACGATAGTCTTCTGCCGGCCGTACTACATGAGTGCTGGTCTGATCCGCGGCCACCCGTGATGCTGTTCTCGTACCATTTCCGTCCTGGCATGAAGCTTTGTTTGAACAGATTTCATTTTACCAGATTATTTCATCAAGTGGCCATTTATGTTTTGCACTGCCTCAGACAGCGCTTCCTTTATGTTGAATCGGCCGCATCTGGCTGGCATTGATAAAATTGAGGAGGCGCTGCGTGAGACATGGACGCCATCTGGCAATACATCGGGAAACATGAGCTTGTGCAGAGGGTTTCCTTCCTCCATGGCAGAGGGCGCTCGTCGGCGCGCAGTCGGGGAACGTCTTTCGTCGGCGCGCATAGCATGGCATTTTCAGCGCAGCTTAAGAAACTAGGGTCTTTACAGTTACGTATCCATGTATTTTCTATTAAAGGAACACACCTCCTAATACTTACCTAGTGATGTTGCGCCTCAGATATGCGAAATATTTACTTTGTGATCGATAACGTTCACAAGTATGAACAGCCGTACCAGTTTAAGTAGTGTGGGCGGTAGGCAAGTGGTCCAACTTTGGCCGGGCGGCTGAATCGGGTGACAGACAGACAAACAAACAAACAGACAGACCAAATTTTCAGCGTTTAAGTTCCCCAAGAAAGACTATCGTCTTTAAAAAGAACACACCACTGAGTGTAAAAGCTTGCTTATGTTGCGGCTTTTCCCTCCCGCGTCTGGGCAAACGCGAAACCGTCGCACGTAAAAGCGGCGTCGATTCAGCGTCTGTTCCAAGCAACCAAAAGCACTGTCAAACTCTGCTGGACTACTGTGCAGCATCTACGAGTCCGTAGCTTTCCCTTCATTGCCACAGAAAGTTGTCCGCGAGTATAGTGATTTTTTGTTAGTCTATTATACATTTCATTTTTTGCAATTATTGTCCGCCTCTTCGAGTAGACCAGCTCACCAACTACAATTGTGCTATCTGCCACAAGCAACCTTTCAAAAAAAGAAAACGTGGGGATCTCGGACTAGTGGTGCAACGCTGGAGTTAACAGCGGAGCTGGTGATCGATCTAACTTATTCCAGGTGTTACTAGGCTTGGCTAAGTTTTGCTAGGAAATGCTAAGTGCTGCTAGGCACGGTATTCCTAATCGCCTCGCCGCCGACGCGCACATACTCGCTTGGCCGCGCGACGCCCTTCAAGATGAGCGGCTTCTTCTTCGGGTGTCCGGATCGTCTTTAGTCGTCCCATGTCAAGGCTACATGTACTCATCAAAGAGTCATCGAGAGTTCTGCCGCCATCGCGGCGGCTCCGAAATTTTTCTCCCCGGTGACGTCACGGACAAGCTGCGCCTCCACACTTGCCGGGGCGTGGCTGGTTGAAACCTGCCGAGCCGCCGCCAGAGGCGCCTGCTGCAGTCACGGACACCGCGCGCGTTCGGCGCGAACGCGGGGAAACGAGGTAACGCGGACGGCGTCGGCAGCAGCTCTGCGCGTTGCCTCGTTGGTGCTGCTACAATTTCTCTCTCGCTCTCCTTTTCTCCTTCTCTCTCCCGAGCATAGCGCGCGCCGCACGCATGCTCTCCTTCCCTCTCCTTAACGTCCCACGTCAAGGCAACATGTGCACGGCACGGAGAGGAGGCGAAGCCCACGCCGCTCCACGGGGTGGTTGCTAGGCAACGCACGGTGACGCCATCGTTCAGCAAGGTTTTTTTGCACACGCTTCACGGACTGACGGTCGGCTTAAACAGCTCCGCTGTTAAAAATTTTAAATTGTTCGATGAAACACCCTGAATATATAGTGCAACTAAAAGTGGTCTGCTCCAGACCACCATCATTTGCACTTCGCTCCTTGAAGAGCCAGAACGTATGCCGAGTGAGCTCCCCACGGACAATTTTCAATGTGATGAACGCGGCCTTAATCATAAATCCAGAGCCGAGATATCTCCCATTTTCCGCCAAATTGCCACTGATCTTTATTTATTTTCAGGTTGCACAAAAATGAAACATCCTAGACTTTATAATGACTCTTATTCTATGTACTAAATAAAAGCTAACCTTGTCAGAAACCCTTCGCAAAGCTTCTTGACTGAACTTAACCGAGTGTTTCTAATCACGTCGCCGCCTTGTTGGCCCTTCTACCTGTGTGTGCAGAGACGCTAGACTCCTGCTTAAAACGCCGCAGTATTGTAGAAACCGACTGAATACCTTAGCAGAACTGTTGGTGTCCAAGGTCCAAGAACAGCGGTGCGCGCCAGCACCTGTGGCTAGCCGCTTGATTTCCGCGTCGGCGTATGACGGACCGTGCAGGTAGCCCTGCCTGGTAGTGATGTAGGTGCCTCCATTGCAGGCGACGCTGGCGTTAAACTTGGGCACATCCTCCAGTCGCGCTGCGGCACAGGGAACAAACAATCAGTAGATAAATCCCCCTTTCGAAATGAGTGTACTGCCACATGCAGTTACATGAAACGCACATTCAAAGGGCATTCGTACCGTTTGAATGTTGCGCGAAGCCACACAGGAAACCCTAACAGGTTCCTCGATACGAAAGCTCCGCAGTTGATGGAAAACTTACCGTATTTCTGGGATCGAATATGACACGCAGGCAACCTTCCAAGATAGTTGCTGAACTGACTGGGGTAGCCAGGGCGGCGTTCTCGAGCGATCACTTTCGGGGATACGAGCACTTTCGCGAGATTTCACGTGACTCGGCAGCGGAGGCGGCCCTGGCCACGCGCCAAGCTCGCTATCATCGCACAGTGCCAGAAACGCTTACAAAAATCACCATGAACTTTCTGTTGTGTTTCTTTTGACTTTATGTTGACTTCAATGGAAAGTCTGTTGAGATTATGTTGAATGACGTGCATTATACTTTTACAGGGGAACGCTGTCGGCCGTATACTTCGATGCATTCAGCGCCGAGTCTCGCTAAAGTGATCGCTCGAGACTACCGCCCTCGGGGTGTCTAGTATTTGGCAGGAAGAGGGATGTGACTCGACAACTTGAAGTCCTCGAAAAATTGTTCAGCGGAAGAAAATGTGTGGCCACCTGCAAGATGGAGCTATATTCGCGAAATTAACGGTTCGCATTTACATGAATGTAGCTCGAAAGGTCACTTAATCTCGAAGTTTATTAACAGCCTTTGCAGCTTCGTGCCACTCGAAATTATCTTTTCCCGAATCTACCTCTACCATGCGATTTTAGGCAGAACCCATGATGCTGCTGTTCATCTGCAAGTATACAAGTGCACAGAAGCATAGAGAACGGCCACCTGACGAACGCACTGGCGGGCTGGCAGTATTTCATAAATCGAGTAACAGAAAGCTTACGCTGGGCGACGCAACTGCCGCTAGGCGGCACGCATGAGTGAGCCATTATTTCCGTACATTTGGCATGCATTAGGTTAATTTCCTGCGTCGAAAAAATCCAAACAAGACACAGAAAATTGGAGATTTGAGGTGTTCAACGGAGGTCGATTATGGGATATCTCAGGATGGAACCAGTGTTGTACACGTTCCTCTAAAACAGGAACGAAAGCTCGTTCCTTCCCAATCATGAAACGAGTTTCCGTTAGAAGTTACTTTAATGCGAAAGGAACGCGCTCCAGTTACACTTCTAACATTGGAACGTGTCGTTACATTAATGTTACATTTGAGTTTTAAAATTAAAATTTAGTGTCGGATAATCCTGACGCGAAATAAAGTGAGCAACTTAAAACTCACATAGAAATACGTATATTACACGAATTTGAACATCGCCGGCAGCAGATTATCTGGAGATAGAAATAATCCAAATAAACGCTCCTAGAAGATTTTTTTTTTTCAGGGAGCACCGGACATACTCCAGACATGCCTAACTACAACTTTGGTGCTCGTGTATTACAAGTGCAACACATATGGCACTTTCCACCTCAGTCTGCAAATGCGCAGTCAGGATACTGCGCTTCAGATGTGCAAATAGAAAGTCACTCACAAGCACCAATATAATTAAATTTCTTGCACAAGAAACCACATCAAAAGGAAACATACACAGGCATTTAATGAATGCAGATTCAATATTGCAGTATGAGTGGGAAAAAATATCCAGAAAACATATTCACAACTTAGTAAAGTCCCTTGTTTGAACTCAGCAAGAGTTGCATTTCGATGTTGGTGTCCGACAGACGAACCCGTCACAATTATTGAAGATTGTCACGTGACAATCTTGAAGCCTAGTCATAAAAATAAAACGGAGAAGTCACGAGAACAATGCACTATAGTCACGTGACAGGCAAGCGGTAGTTGTTTGCGCCTCACGCGGTCACCCATCCGCCCTGCATGATGTGCTGCGTAGGTGCTGTTCAATGCCGTGGAACGTTTACAAAAGAAACGCCGTTCCTTCTGCCGTTCCTTCGTAAACCTAAAGAGTTACCGTTACGGTTCCAACAATCCTTAACGACACGGTGGCTTTCCTTCGTTACTCCCAAAAGGAACTTGTTCCAGGAACGCCGTTTCTTGGAACGACGTTCCGTAGAACGCTGGATGGAACCAACATTTCGGCAAGTGGAGTTGTCTTCGTCAGGGCAGGGAATTGTATTCTTCTTCAGGGCGAGGCTTGTCTTTGTCAGAGACTTCTCTGCAGAAGGAAATCTCCTTGTTGAAACGTTGGCTCCAGAATATGAGATATCCCATAATCGACTACTGTTGATCACTGCCTAGAGCAAGTTCTTTGACGTTGCTTCTAATTTCGTCCGCTTCAATTCATTGCGGTGGTGTTACGGCGCATATATAGGGTGTTTCAATTAACTTAGGCCAAACTTAAAAAATATGCAAATGCCACGTAGCTGGACAGAACCAACGTAAGGTTGCTTGCCGTCGCTTGGAGATACTTAGAGTATTTTTTTTGCATTCCGGCTAATTGAATAATTATTCTTAAATAATTAATCAACTTCTCAAATATTATAATTAGATGAAAAGCAGAATAAAGTGGTATGTTCGCCGGAAGTGAAAGAATCCCGCAAACACACGCAAAATTGGCGCGCGACTGGCCGCTCGAGGCACTTCGCGTGTATTCGCTGACATCTTCCACGCTCGGAGAAGCACTTTTATGTAGCACGTATTGAGCAACAGAAAGCTGTATCGGGAGTTTTTGATGTTGCTCTACAATGTTCTCATTGACGCTTTTTATTTAGTTACAATAATTGAGAACTTAATTAGTTAAGAGTAATTCTCTAATTAGGCGGAATGCAAAAAATAATAACGACAAACAACATTACCTTGGTGCTGTCCAGTTACGTGGCCATTTGATATTTTTAAAGTTTGGCCCAAGTTAACTGAAACACCCTATATATGCGCCGTATACCACCAACGGAATGAATTCAAGCAGACAAAATTAGAAGCAACGTCAAAGAACTTGCTTCGAGGCAGTGATCAACAGTAGTGGATGTTTAACAGGCGACCTCATCGGTTCTATTCTAGCGAATGTCACGGTAGGCACTTTCCAGAAAGTTTCCTGGATGTACTTAAAGCTCCTTTCTCTGCACCCACGCAACAAATGGCCACATCAGTGTCATAAAACTGCAACGTCGCTATTTTTCGCTGTTCTGACCTGCGTAACGTATCGCCTTGCCGGAACGTGGCGACTGAACGTATGAACTTCCAGCGAACATGCCACTTTATTCTGCTATACTACATCATTATGAACAAGGAATTAAACGAGAAAAAGTGAAAACATAGTTAAGGTTGAGAAGGTGAGAGTACTGCAATTCTACTTTCGACATGGCGAGGTTGAGATTATTTGCACTCATTGTCTTCGTATCGCTTCCTTAAAGCATGATATCGATGGCTGCTGCAAATGACTGATGAGGGACGGAATGAATGACGTCGGTCACAATCGGTGCCAAAGTGTCCTGCAACGTCGCATTCGCTGAATCGACCGACACTTTCGCACCAACCTCCGTATCACGCCAAATCGTATTGCGTAATACTGATAACAAGTGATGTTGCTCATCAGATGCTGGGGAAGGAAAAACACCGCGTAAAGTAGCGGAGAGTTATGTCAGGTGATGAGATTAGGAAATTTGCTGGTGTAGGAGCCAGTTCGGTCTGCACAGCAACGCAGTATTTAGTGATCTGTAGAAGGAGCCTTTGTTCTGCGTTGGACGTAATTAGAATGGTAATGCCGATGACGACATCCTTTTTCTTTTTTTTGTCCCGCCTTCTTTCATGTTATGTTAACCTCGTTAGCCCGATGCAAATTGTATTTCTGAAATGCGAGTCAAACCAATGAAAACAATTTCCCGCAATTACCCGCCGCTGTAGCTCAGTGGCTGCGGGGTTCTGCTGTCATGCACGAGGTCGCGTGTTCGCTTCCAGGTCGCGGCGACCTCATTTCTTCGACAAGAGGGGAGAGGAGGCGGCGTAATGCAAAAAAAAAGAGAAATACTTTCGTGTGCTCAGATTTAGGTGCACTTTCAAAATTAATTCCGAGCCCGTCGACTAAGACGTCCCTCGTAAGCCGCCGAGAGTAGCTTCGAGACGTTAAACTTCTTCACGAATCAATCGATTTCCCATAACCCACGAAGTGAACACCCCCGAATGAATGGAAAGACACGCGGAAGCCCACACGCGCGGAGCATTCGCGATGAAAGAGCAACACGAAGCGTATCAAGGTTTCGCCGATCTTATCCCGCCGGCCGGCGGGCTCCCTTCTCTCGTCGCGAGAAACTCGTCTAAAGGGAACAGGCCAAAAGTCTTCGCAGCATACCTGATCCCGGCGTAGTCAACAAACAGTACGCAAGTGCCGCGAGGAGGAGTAGCCTCGACGTCCGGGTGCAGTAGCCGCCAGGCATCGCGTCCAATGTGTGACCGGAACCAGCAGCAGAGGGGGGTTACCCAACTACCACGAAAGCGCGGCGCAATACAGCGAGGTTTACACGCTTCTCCGTTGTGGCCAGGTATAGACACCGTGTCGCCGCCCCCTTCACCTGAGCGCGCTCGGCGCGGCGGAGGACGCCTCTTATCTCGGGGTCACGCCGCGACTGCCGTTCGCCCAGGAGTGACGTCGCGCGGGACCCTCCCCCCCCCCCCCCCCCCCACGCTTGCATGCCCAATATCACCACGACGACGGCGACGCGACGCCAGTCTTTTGTTTCGCGTACTTATTTTTTTATGCCTCGCGTCTTTCTGTATACGGACGAGATAAAAGAAGCAGCACCGCCGAGTAGAGGAGATGTGCATGAGCCAAAGGGAGCAGATGCGCGCGTTTTTCTCCAGGGCTTTAAATGAGCTCCGAGCCGTCATGCGAGTTTGACGGAGTTTGAGATCAAATAGCGAACTTTCGGAGGATATTCAGCAGAGTTCAGGACCGAAAATAGACAGTCCGTGCAGTAAAGCAACGACTGCATGATGATTGTACGACGACAATATCATTCTGTACTGTCATTGAGCGGACCTACGGGCAGGAAGAGACGAAGTGTACAGGACCGACACTCTATCCCGTCCACTTGGTCTCTTTCCTGCCCGTAAATCCGCTCAACGACACTACATGATGCACCAACAGGCCCAACAGTCTACACTTCTGAAAGTAGTACCATTTGTTTGCCGTCAGTAAATAACAACCGCGACGACGACAGGAACAACAAAAGTTTGGAGGAATAAGCATGTAAGATGACAGAGCGAGAGAGAACGCAAGGAGAGCGAAGGCAGGGAAGACAAACACAGAAACGTACGGTTTGCTACCTGAACACTAGGGGTGCGCGCCCCCGCTCGGGCAGCTGTATCTTGAAAGCCATCTACGGCGGAGACGGAGTCCGCTATACGCTGTGCTTTGATGCGAACGGCGGCACGAAGGTCAATTTGCTCGCTGCTGCTGCCGCGATTACTCAATCCAGCGTTCTGACAGCGAGTTTCAGCGGTCATCGGAAGAGATGCGTTCATGTTTGCTAATGCGCGCGCGACACAATTTTGTTACTATGCCTATGTTTACGAGTTAATACGTCCGATAAAACTACTAACCTCCTTTCGTGTAGCTGTCCACTAATTTGCTATCACAATCGATGCTTCGCCTTTCGGGCGAAACTGCGACTTTTCTTTTTATTTGGCGACATCTGTCACGGCAACACGATGATGATAGCTTTCATAGCGTTATTAACGCACACATATCACCTGCCGAAACAACCTATGGCACTTATGTACGTAAAAAAAATCACCGCCTAAGCACTCCGTAGAGATGGTTAACCAGCGAAGCTTAAACGTGCGGCCCCGGTGTTTATCAGATGGTTAATCCCGACGTTGTATTGAAGCGTTTCTCAATTACTGGTTACATGTTTGTGTTTCTAGTGGAACGCAAGCGCCAATGGCGGGCGGATTCTGCTAACCACGACGCCGATGCTAACTCGCCATATCGTACGCATGCGACAACGGCGAGCCAAGGAAGCGGCGTTGCGGGCAGAGCAGCGTCAACGTGGCAATGGCGGGAACGCGTTCGCCGGGGCCAACGCCCACTTTCGGCGGGAGTTTCTCGAGCGGCACTTTGGCTTCGGCTGCGATGAAATGTCCACGTTGAAAATGCGAAGTGGAACGCAAGCGCCAATGGCGGGCGGATGCTGCTAACCATGATGCCAAGCTAACTTGAGATATCGAACGCATGCGACAGCGGCAAGCCGAGGAGGCGGCGTTGCGGGTAGAGCAGAGTCAACGTGTCAATGGCGGGAACGCGTTCGCTAACGACGTCACTAACGGCGGTGCCAATGGCGAGCGCTTGGGCGCGACGTAGAGAACGACGTAACTGACGGCGCAGCCAATGGAGACGTTTATCGAAACATGTGGCGAACGGTTTTTCGTTTCGCCTAGCCATATACAGCTTTCGCTGTAAAATTCAGAGCCCTTCCCCTGTCGAGAAAACGGGGGTATGCGAAGCTTGTGCAAGACGACGCTGTCGAAGGCGTTACGCTTCGTCTGCCCTAAACTCAGGGTCAGCGGCTCTTCGGTGACGTTTGGCCTCAACATCGCGCTCCCACACACTAGGGGTCCGCGGCTCTTCGCTGACGTTTCGCCTGGGCTTCGGAAGCCCTCACGCTAGAATCGGCACGTCGACGACGAGCCCTTTCCCGAGCGAGTTCACGGCGCCATTGCTCAAACGCAACCTGCTCCTCGGCGGAAAGCACCACGAAGGCCTTCCCATCCGGGCGCCGAAACTGATCTGAGGAGTATTAATTGCCACAGAAATATTTGACTATGGTATAGCCATGGTTTGGTTTACAGTATACACATACGCCCATTCTCCGGAGCTCGATGCGCAGGCGTCATATACGCTGTCGCTTCTTGAACATGTGCCTGTCGGTCGGGGCACTATACGTACCTACTCATTGGTTGTCATTATAGCACTTAATCATATCAGTTTTGCGCGTTCTTCGATTAGAACAGGAACTCGGAGGAAACAAATGTGCGGAAAGAGGGTGCGAGCCATGTTCAACACGACGGTGAGGTCATTGACAGATGCGTGGACAATATATCTACAATAGAGCTAACACTGTGATGCGAGTCCACTTATAATGGCTGTCGCATAAAAAAAAATATTTTTTTTAATGTGCGTGCAAACGAGGAGGAACCCGCACCAACTGTTCCCTGTCATGCAGTCCGCACGGTCTTGAGATGTGCAACAGCGCATTTAAAGCGGTCTGTACAATTGCCCGTCTCGACTAATGTCCCAGAATACTTTTCTCTGACAAAATGTGATCATACACTCATTACACTACATGTAGCGAGGGTATAGTCACAATAGAGGTACCACAATGGCACCTCACAGCCGCATGACGTCGCAACCATGACCATCGATCATATCAACATGAAACAAACAGGCGTTAACTAAGACCACGCCGACCCACGGAGGACCTAAGTGTCGGTTCAACTCGTCGTGTAATAATCCACACGGAAAACCCAAGCTGAAGGACGGGTGTTAGGGAGTGCACGCAGTCGAGGAGTTACACTGTACAAGTGCAAGCTCACGCGCAGGCAAGTAAACTTTAATAGCTGCATCTGTTGTCGAAATTGGCATTGGAAAGTAGTCAGCGATTATAGATCACCCATCTTTTTTCAGGCGGTGGTTGACTATACGATGCCCCGTAAAGGCTCATTCACACATAGGCCGACAGGACACCGATTTCGGTCTGCTGACTGTTGGCAACACCAGTTTACAGTACGAAAAACGCTGTGGCCATCGGTTTGAAGGCAGGAAAGTGCGATCGCCAACAGTCGGCAGACCAAAATCGGTGTCGTGTCGGCCTGGTGTGAATGAGCCTTACCCTGATATATATACTGATAAATGACGCTCGCGGTCTATGTCGACTGCGCGGTGACATAGTAGTTTCGTGTCCGTGGATATTATTTGTTAGATCAGTGAAGAAATAACAATTGTAGACTCTGGAGAGCTGCCTGACGATCACAGACGATGGACCACGCGGCATGACGATCCCTCGGTTACATACTAATTCGTTACGGAAACTGATAAATCTACATATCCTGCACCCATGGTAAACAGCTAACCCACTCAAAGGCAAACTGTCCCTAGAGATACTGTAGAAAGCCATTGGAGTGTTCGTAAGCTTACACTATTCGGTAAACCTACTCTGACCCAACCATGGTAATAAGCCTGACCATGCAGACCTGCAAAACAGAATGATCGTCTCGACTTCCTCTTTCATCTGCTAATTAAAACTAAATTTCGGGGTTTTACGCGCCAAAACCACGATCGGATTATGAGGCACTCCGTGTAGTGGGAGACTTCGGACTGCATTTGACCCCGTGAGGTTTTTTTCACGTACACCCAATGCAGTCGCTGTTATCGTATTTTTTTTAATATTTCACTTTGTTTCTGACCCGGTTACTGATTTCTTTTGCATAAATTAAACTAACATATAACCTAACCTGTCCACATACACACACACAAAAAAAAGAAAAAACACCAGCCCTTTCCCTGTCGAGAAATTGGGGGTAAGCGAAGCTTGCCGTGTGTATACCTGACCTACTACTTTTCCTTCCCTTTCATACTACTCGTCGCTCCCTTTCCTTGTATTTTTCCTTCCCTTTCGGGCAACTTTCCCTTCCGTTGCGTTGTACGATTCTCTGCTCGTCGCTGCTGTCGCTTGCGTTCGACGTCTCGAGTTTGCTCGGCGCGCGTGGTTAGCAGCATTCGCCCGCCATTGCGGCTTGCGACTCTTCGAAATTAAATTTCTTCAAAATTATATCTGTCCGTCACGTAAGACAATAAACGGCTCATACCCCTTTAAGCAATGGCTCACACTCCCGTAAAAGCGGCCTCCCCGTTACGACGACAAAAGAGAAGTGAAATTCTACGCTGGAACGCTGAGTGGCAACGCGGCCAACTGTCGAAGAAGACGACGACGATGACGAACGCGGGTGCAGTGGCACGAGCGCGTGCCGAGCACGAGGCAAACCGAGGGGTGTCAACGACCCCACTGAGGAAGAAGACGACGAAGCTCGAGCCAATGCTGGTGATGATATTTTTTTCGCGTACACCGACCCCGACACAAGCGAGCCAATACAAGCTTCGCTTGAAAAGAGTTTGCACCGGCACGCGGGATTACAGGCGTACGTCCACTACAGGGAATCGCTGCTACGTGTATCGCGCCCGTTGCGCCGACGTCGCCCGCTTCGCCGCAATGTTGTTCTCGGCCGGAAGAGTGACGGGGAGCTACACGGCCAGGGGGCCAAGGCTATTGAGTACAGCGGAGCGTTTTCTCGGAAGGCCTCGCGCCACATACTCACCCACGTGAGCTACATCCACAACGAACAAGAATATCAGTGATTTGTTCACCGCCTGCTATATGCTTCGCCACGGCACGGACGCGCGGGAGCATGCACTGTGCACTTTCGTCGTCCCATCTGTATCCCGTAATAATAACCCGAAGCCCCGCCCTTGAATCTGTGTGCTTCTGTAGATTCTCTAGCTGCGCAACATTGATCCGCCTGGAAAGTGCGTACAACACTGGCTACCAGAGGCGTAGCCAAGGGGGCGGGCACCGGTCACTCCCGCCCCCCCCCCCCCCCCAGCCCCCTTTTCGAAATTTCTATATATCAGGGATACCTGGCATGAAACGACGTGCGACAACATGTCCCGCCTCACTTACCCGGTCAAATGCTTAGCCCCCCCCCCCCCCCCTCTCCACAAAAGTATATAATTCCAGGCTTGGCTACCGCAGGGGACAACATCCCTATAAGCTTTGCAGACGCCTCTCTAGTGTAATTTTTTACACGGAGCCATTCGGTGTCTCTAATAAAGAATCGCCGCATGTAGCGTCTTTTACAACAACAGCTATAATGTCTAATTGACATTAATTGGGAGGACGCTTAAGCTTCGCTTTTAAGAGTGGAACGCGATAGCATTCAAAGATCCCTGACTGCTTCTCACGCTTCCCGACAACTGCAGCTTAAGCAATCGTAATGGCTACAGGGAAACACTGGCGGCGAACGCTATATGCACGAAGGCGAGCTTTCTGGTAGAAACGCGGCCTCTTGCGTGGGGCGATCCCGACATCACCGACGCCGAAGAAACATGCTATTTCGCTCGCTCTTGCCCACGGCTACAGACAGAGACGATCGCTCATAGTTATGACGGACTCCCAAGCGGCTTGCCGCAAATACCTACAAGGGCGCATCAGCCAGCCCGCCCTAGGTATCATCATGAGCGCGACAGATACTGACGACCATCTCAGTACACACGCCCACCCAATTCGGCATCGGATAATATTGGACCCCGGGTCACATGGGGCTGGAGAGAAACCAGGCGGCGGATAGGGTAGCTCGAGGGTACACGAGCCGAGCACCCTCCAACTGCTCCCCTGAGGAACCCGTTCCCGTCGCGTGCGACTACTCGGCCATTCTAAACCCACTATAGAGGACTTAGGAGAACCTATTCCCCACCACGTCGAACACTAAATAAGAGGAATCGGTCAGTTTGAGACAAATCCAAACCGGCACGTATCCAAATTTGCATATCCTCAGTAAAATACATCCTACGGCATACCCTTCTCGCTGCTCATGGTGCTCAGCTAAAGCAACCTTATTTCATATCACGTGGGAATGTCGGGCTTTCACTGCCGTACCCCCCATACAACACCCCACAGCGGAGCGATGGGAAGAGCTGCTGGCCAGCGAGAGCCTGGACGATCAGCTGAGTCTGATTGACCGGGCCCGCAGGGCGGCCGCCGCAAGCTGAGCCCTGGACTGAGGGCCCCCCACCGCAAGACAAAGACCTCCGACCACCCGGAGTATCTCCGCAGCAATTTTAGAATTAATAAGTTTTCACCACCACCACCCGGAGATATTGCACAGCCACGCCAAAAAAAAAAAAATGCATAATTTTCAGGTTTCCGTTTTTGTTTCGTACTTTTAATATTTCAGTCTGAGAAGACTTAACATAAAAGGCATGCGCTGTGGGTGTTTTGTTTCATGACATTTGTTTGTGGATTATCATCTCCAAAATTCCGAGGAATAGCTTTGCCAACAATGCAGGACAAGGTATGAGCAACATTAATGACAGAATGGTGTGGCATACCTAAATATATGTGGAGGGCCTGCGTGGTTGGGGATGATTTTCTCAGCCCGCGGGCGCCAAACCCGACGCCAGATTTTCTGCGACACGGGACCCTTAACGCTATCGCATTACATATGGAGCTGGGCAGGCCATGTAATTCCATAAGATGGATAACCGGTGGACCATTAGTGTTACAGAATGGGTACCAAGAGAAGAGAAGCGCAGTCGAGGACGGCAAAAAACTAGGTGGAGTGATGAAGTTAGATAATTTGCAGGGCGCAAGTTGGAATCAGCCAGCTCAAGACAGGGGCAATTGAAGATCGCAGGGAGAGGCCTTCGTCCTGCAGTGGACATAAATATAGGCTGATGATGACAGCAACAGCTGTCACGGACTATTCACTCGCCTGGAAACTGTTTCCCCTAAAGTGGGCGTCGTATAATGAGTTTTACTGCGACAGCAGATAGCGGAGTTGAGCGTCGGACCGCGACGGCGTTTGCGAGGTTCACAGTATGGCGCCGTCGTCATGGTAACGATCCGAGCCGCGGCACCGGGTACGCGCTCACCGCGTGTGAGATGGCTCTTGGCGCGGGAGTGGGTGACATCACGAAAGGTATAAAGAACGTAAGAGAGAACGTACTTTAATTACAAGGATGGCTCAGTCACCTAAGCAGGAGAGAGGGCCAGTGGCGAGGATAACAAAACAATAAGTTACGAAATGTGAAAGAAAGAAAGAGCCCAATAATAACTTTCGGTCAACCCGGCCTCGCGCACGAACTCCCATAGGGGAGTTTGTATATCAGAGGGCATCGTCCTGAGGTGGTGGAACGTAGGCTATATGCCACCACTGAGGCAATGCCACGTCCCTTGTACTTCGGTCTTACTATCGCGAAATCGACAGTCCCACAATAGGTGTCTGACTGTCACGCGAGCGCCGTTGTTGCACGTACTTCGCGTCACTGGCGATCGTTTTTCCTCCTGGTAGTTGTCAAAACGCTGCCTTTGAACGGTGACCTCGCGTCTTTCTTGAAGCGGCGTACATGCGCCAATCAGCCTAGTGTCTCTTGTGTGGGTGCACATACAGAGACACTAACTTAGTCTGGGTGTCTTCAGTGAGGGCTGGCCCCCTACCGACCTTTTTATTAATCATAACGAGCGTCAAAATGGAAAACAAAGTGCATGTGTGCGAAGTGTGGGACGTCGGTGATGTGGTAGAGGTAGAGAGGGGATGGGAGAGCTTAGAAGAGCGTGCGTGCGTGCGTGCGTGTATGTATGTGTGTGTATGTATGGTGTGTATGTATGTATGTATGGTGTATGTACGTAGGTATGTGTGTGTATGTAGTATTATATGTATGTATGATGTATGTATGTTGTAGTATGTATGTATGTATGTATTATGTAGGTATGTATGTATGT